>NW_027532249.1:4094208-4123910 GCF_008692635.1 Crocuta crocuta | reverse complement strand
AATGTTTATCTCTGTCTATCTCTGTCTCAGTTTTATGGACAGGCAAATTAGGGATATAAGCATAACTTTGTATTTAATTCACAGATTGACCCTGGAGCAGTTGGGGAGAATATGAATAAAAGTATAAGAACCTAAACTCTCTCTTTGATGTGTGTGTGTGTGTGTGTGTTTAAGTTTTATGTGTTTAAGACACTAAAAAGCAAAAATGAATATAATAAACACTGTATCCGTTTGCTGCCTAAGAAAGAAAACAAAAACAACAGAGTTGAAGCCCCCTTGTGTACCACTTAGCTGATCAAATTCTCCCCTCCCTCTCCCATATTTTATAATTATGTCTCACATTCTGTACTTGGATCTTTTCTTGTTAATTAAACAAGAATTTATGTAAACTTATTTCTTCAACTGAAATATTTGGACCTAGTGAAAAGTTTAAATACGTGATTGTGTTATACATCACTGCTTTTACTTCTCTGTTGTATTTGCTTTCTTTGAATTGTCCCAACTCTTCACTAGTTTCATGCTTTATTTAATCCAGTGTTCTGCCATCTTTGTGATAAGTAGAACTCAGAAATCAGAGGATTTCTTAATAGTGGTTGAATTGGTTTTAGTGGCTGTGGGGAGGATAGGGGTGTTGGGAGCAACAGGGCAAAGAGAAATGAAATGCAACAAAGTACTCAAATGGATTTCTTCTAAAACAATTGACTATGGTCACTGCATAGCATCATAAGCAGCTTTCTGAAACTTTATGGCTAGAGTTTCTAAACTAGCCATAGCCATAGCAAAGAATTGAAAAAGGGGACACACGACTCATTTGTGTATATGATTTATTTGTACAGAATAAAAACATGTTTATGAAAGCCCACAGGAAATGAAAGCTGCCATCCAACTTGATTCAGACAAAAGTGAAAGGCTGTAAGTTAATGGAACATTAACTCTCCTAACGCATGCCAACAAGAGTCTAGAAGAAAGGATACATGACTCAGGAGATAGGGGTTGTGGACCTTGTTCTTTCATGGACCCATGTGTGACCTTAGGCAAGTTAATAACCTTACCTTGGATCTCCGATTCCTTATACTTCTAAAATAGAGATAGGAGAGTGTAGCACAGTGGACCATATCTCCTAAGATCTTTTATTTATATAAGTTGATTCTATTTTTTAATTATGGATCTTAAAGTATTTACTCATTAAAATTTATTAAGGCTTATGACTTATGAAACTTTCTTGAAATTTTAGGGAAGACATATAAGGAATTTACATAAGACAGCTGTGCAGAATGGAGCTGGAGGAGCCTTATTTGTTGTAAGTAATGACTCAGATTTCTTCAGACTGGAAAGACTTTGGGAAATTTGGTAAATCTATTGGGATAATCAAAAGTATCTTAAACACCAATGTCTTTGGTATATGCTGGCCCTTGTGGTGATTTAAATATTGCTAACTGAATTCATTACATCTCAAAAGATGTGTGATTGCAGTTGAACCTCTCAAGTTTAAATTGACACCAGGGCAACTCATAAGAATGTAGATTACTTTTTGGTTAAATTACTATGCTCCCTAACCTGATTTCTAGTCTCACTTTGGGTTCTTAAAAATCAGTCATATTGGCTGAATAAAGATTGTATGGCTGCAACTTGGGGAATCCCAAAATGGTACCAGTTTGAAATTCATGGACTTTAGTAATACAGTGAATATATTAGTGGCTGCCTTTATATTTTTGCTTTAGAGGGTTTAAGTCCAGGTAGAGGCCAATAAACTCCCTAGGTTAGTTGTACAAGTAAAAGAGATGTTTCCCCTTTCTGTGACAAGGTGTGGTTTTCAGGGATTAATTCTGTGTTGTTAAAAGGCTATTTGGTGGACTTGTAGGATGATTTTGAGTTAGTGGTACAGTTTTGTTAACTATTTCCAGGCTGAATCCTAATAAGTGAGTTAGCCATACCATTGAGTTGATTCCTGCTTTACAGTTAGTCTAAAAACATAAAATTTGCCACATATTTGAGATCATTGTTCAGAATTTCCATTTTCTTTCTTTTATATCCTTAAAAAAGCAGACGTTTGAGAGATAACATAAGGGATTCAGTTCTTTGTTCACTGTTCATACTAAACATTAATTGATGTAAGTGTTAATCTCAGTGTGACTCATTTGATTTCCTGTTGACGTGCCATTTCTTGTCAGTTTTTGAAGAGGACCTGCTCTTTTTATGGAGAAGAAATACAGCTTCTTGTCACTGGCTAGTTTTTGTTATGTGGGGAAGAGATGGTGCTTTTGCACCTTCCCTAAGGTAGTGGGTCCTCTTGAACATCTGATGCACTCTTTTGGAACCATGCAAGTTATTTTCACACTCAGAATTTTGTGTCTTAATTTTATAAGTGTTTCAGCAATTGGTTTGTTGGGTAATTACATTCAGAGATTGTATTCTCAGGTTGCCCGAGTGGCTCAGTCAGTTGAATGCGCAACTCTTGGTTTCGGCTCTGGTCATGATCTGTTTGTGGGTACAAGCCCCATGTTGGCCTCTGCGCTGACAGTGTGGAGCCTGCTTGGGATTCTCTTTCTCTTTCTGTCTCTTTCTCTCTCAAAATAAATAAATAAAAAGATTGTATTCTCTAATCAAGTTGGATAACACTTTTTTTTTTGGTTCTGAAGCTAATTCTCTTAGTCATTAAACAGTGATTTCTAAAGCTTTTCTAAAGTTTTTTATTCTGTTAACATTACTTTGTTAATCATATTTCTCAAATGTATATTCAATAATTAGGCATTCCTTTTGATGCAAGGATAGATTGATATATGTTACATTGGAATTAAAGCAGAGGTGAAAGTTTTTTGTCTTTTTTTTTTTTTTTTTTTTTTTTTTTTTTTTGAGAGTGAGCATGGAGGAGGGCAGAGAGTAAGAGAGAGAGAAAATCCCAGGCAGGCTGTGGGGCTTGAACTCCCGAGCTGTGAGATCATGACCTGAGCCAAAATCAAGAGCCTGCCAACTGAGCCACTCTGGCGCCCCTAAAGTGAAGAGATTAAATGATCAGTAGTAGTATAGTAATAAAGATGTTAACACTTTTGAGGTAATTTTGAAAACTTTTTTTCCCTTTGTGTAGCACAGAGATACTCCTGAGAATAACCCAGATACTCCATTTGATTTCACACCAGAAAACTATAAGGTATGACAAAATTAATGTTATAATTGATTTACAGAGTATTTAGTATCTTCCAACTGTATGAAAACAGGTGCTTTTTCTTTGATACAGAGGATAGAGGCAATTGTAGGAAACTATCCAGAAGGACATAAAGCAGCAGCTGTGCTTCCAGTCCTGGATTTAGCCCAAAGACAGAATGGATGGCTGCCCATCTCTGCTATGAATAAGGTACCGGATTCATTTTTGCCTTAATTTGAAAAGAAGAGAGACTGTGTATGAATGTCTTCTTATGTAGAAATTTCTCTGACAGTTATTAATGTTAGAATCTAGGAGTTTGAAGCCTTTTTAATCATTTGTTTCCTCAAATTTGTTTTTGTTGGTTCTCTTAACAACATGGAGAACGGAAAATGTAGAGGTTTTTATCCTTGCAAGAAATAGTAAAGGCATCATAGTGACAGTAGCTTTCTCTTTTTCCCTTTTTGAGAGAAGTGACTGTAATAAAGATAAAAAGATCCCACATGTGTATAATTTACTGTTAAGGAATTCTGAAAATTAATGTCTTAAACACTAAAATTATAGAGAAAAATATCTGATCATACCTAATATGAATGTTTTTATTTGTAACTTTGGCTACAGGCTTTAATGAAGATTTACATAAGTATTTTTGACATAAGTATTTTTGACATTGTATTTATGACACTTGATGGCACCCTACACTTAAAAATCAACAACCTACAGAAATGCTAGGGGTGACCCATTTAAAGGAAGTTAGTCTATTCATACATATTTTAAGACTACTTTTTTTCTGATAGTTGTTTCAATGGTAATCCACGTTTTACACTTACATTGTATTAATTAGATTTTTATGGTATTATGTTGCGGACTATAGTTTATAAAGTACCATACGAAACCATGTGTTATTTGATTCTTATGAGAATCTTACAAATAATAAGCCAGAGTAATATAATGGAAAGTATATTTGACTTTGAGCTAAAAGATCTGACTTTTTTGTAGACTTACTTCCTCATGCACAGTGAAGATTTTGAACTAGGGCAGATCTCTTCAAATTATTATGTTATTATTTCTAGGTGATAGAGTTGGGACTGAACATTTCCAGTTCATTGCATTTTCTGCTTGACTGAGTATTGGCAGAGATCTGCTCTACTTCATTCCTCTTTTCACTTTCTAAATTTTATTTGCTCTATTAGGCTAGACCATTAACATCTTTCTTAGAGAACAGGAATGTCTTCAGTGATTTAGTGGAATGACATATACAAATTTTAGATTTAGTTCCTATTTCTTACTTGCTTTGTACAGTACTCTAACATGGTTATGGACCCTTAGTTTTGTGTTTTTTTGTTTTTTTGACTATGAAAAATGTTATAAAGTAAGTTTGGTTGGTACTATACCTGGTAAAATATAGTCAGATGGTTTTGTTGCCAATGAATCACGAACCTCTTTGGGTGTTTTCTAAATTACTTAATACTGTTTTGTATTATAATAGCCAACTTTCTAAAGAACGATCTAGGTATGTTTCTAATCATAGATGCTTTTTTTTTTCCCCAAAAATTCACATTTTTTAAAGATTATGGTTTTTTTTAAGTAATCTCTACATCCCTGTGGGGCTCAAACTTAACCACCCTGAAATCAAGACTTACATGTTCTAGGGACGCCTGGGTGACTCAGTCGATTAAGTGTCTGACTTTGGCTCAGGTCATGATCTCACAGTCCATGGGTTCAAGCCCCGTGTCAGGCTCTATGCTGACAGCTCAAAACCTGGAGCCTGCTTCAAAATTCTATCTCCCTCTCTCTGTCCCTCCTCCCACTCACTCTCTGTCTGTGTCTCTCAAAATAAAATAAAGACATAAAGAAAAGAAGACTTGCATGTTCCACCAACTGTACCTTCCATGCACCCCCAAAATTAACATTTTTAATAATGGCAGTTGTGTTGGAAGTCTTGCTGAATGGCAAGCTTAGCAGAGTAAAAGAAAATAAATGAGAACTATTGTGAGAACATCTCACAAATATTGTCCTTTTCTATTTAGAAGTGAATGTGTATGTGTGAGAGGCAAGAAAGTGTACAGAGGATAGAATCAAATTCCAGGGGTGCCTGGGTGGCTCAGTTCTGGTTAAATGTCTGACTTCGGCTCAGGTCATGATCTTACGGTTCGTGGGTTTGAGCCCTGCGTCAGGCTCTGTGCTGACAGCTCAGAGCCTGGAGCCTGTTTCAGATTCTGTGTCTCCCTCTCTCTGACCCTCCCCCACTCATGCTCTGTTTCTCTCTGTCTCAAAAATAAACTATGAGAAAATTTAAAAGTAACTTAAAATTCCATTTTACATTTGAGACTTGTTTCTTTACTTTCCTGCCCCCAGCCCCCAAAGAAAAAGCCCAATCTTACAACCAAAACAAAATCCAGAAGCTCACATGTTAGTTCTTTAACCATCACTAAAGTGTAGGGAGAGCATTCCTAGGGGATCTCTTTCAAGTTAGCATCAGTGGTAGGGTTCCAGCATGTGTATTTTCAGGCTCTAGCATGTCTGTTTTGAGAGAGCTCCCAGTTTCAGAAGTACATGCCTGGTTTAGTATCACCAAATTAAATTTAGCACAGCTACTTATCTTTCACAAGTGAGCCATGATTATATGTCTTTTGAGAATACATATCCTTTAGATTCTCTGATATGAGAAAGTTCAACATATTTGTCATCTGAAATGCCATTTAACAAACTCATCTTTCATGTTAAAACATGGATATATGTATAATTTTTTTAAGAACGTCAGATATCAAATCTTAAGACCTGATAGATTAAATGATATTAGATCGCCTGGAAAGTTGTAACCAGGATGGTAGTCATGATAGACTATCTGTGGACTATCCCTAGGAAACAACTAAAACAACCTTGTTTTCATTAATAGACTTGCCCTGACCAAGAGAGTTGTGCTCAGACAATGATTCCCTTCATCCTGAACCCCACTGTGTCAAGACGTATTTACTATAAATACCTTGATGTGAAGAGTTGGGAAGTATTAGTCCATAAGATTTCTGTAAAGAGTGTGGCAACTGGAAATAGAAGTTGTGTTTTAGATTGTTCTGGAGACTTATGTACGTGTATGTATGTGTACTTTGTGTATAGAAGTGTGTAGATATGTAAATCAGTAAAGGCTAAATAGGTGAGCTTTGATTCTTGCCCTTTTTTGTGTTGCCATACCATTTGCATGCATTGTACCAGTAACATCAAGGCTTTTTGAAAAGATTGGTGAAGGACTGAAAAAATACAGTTATTTAATTTACTGGGATTTGACCACCAAATTTTTTGACATTTCAAAATTTTAAATTATAAAATATGAGAGTTGAAATGATCAAAGTAGAAATTCTTAATAATGGAAGACTTAAAAGATTTAGAGAAAAAGAAGATCCTTTGGCAGAGATAGGGCATGGGGTAAGTGGAGGAGGTACTGTAACCATTAACTTCCGGGCTCTGTGTGGTTTAAGTGTAAAGGCTCTGCAACAACTGAGGGACTTATACCTCGCAAATATCAAATACAAGTATATTTTCTGCTTTTGAATAACTTTCATGTTTTTAGCAAATTGAAGCAATATTGAGTTTATGCGCTTTACAACATACCTAAAGTTCAATTAATAAACATTGTAATTATATTAAAATTTCCCAATATTTTAGGTTGCGGAAGTTTTACAAGTACCTCCAATGAGAGTATATGAAGTAGCAACTTTTTATACAATGTATAATCGAAAGCCAGTTGGAAAGTATCACATTCAGGTCTGCACTACTACACCTTGCATGCTTCGAAACTCTGACAGCATACTGGAGGCCATTCAGAAAAAGCTTGGTATGGGACACATTATAACTTTTATGAAAAATAGAATTGTCTTTCTAGATTTGACCCATTTTTACTTAAGTTTTCCAGTTTGACATCTTATTGGATGTGTACTTCATCAGTAAATTTTTGTCTTACTGTGGTTGCCCACCTGTATTTGTTCTTATTTTGTATTTTTCCTTAGTTCTCAGCCTCAAAGTTGAGTTTTCACCCTTTTTTCCTGTAATCATTAAGTATGTTGGAAAACACGCGGGGGTTTTAAAGTTTTCATTGTTAAAAATTAAATTTCACTCATTGTGTAATAATAGCATGTGGTACATAAAAAAGTGACTGCATTGTCCTTGTATTCTTCCAAATGAGTCTTGGAACAAATAAGATACGAAAACAGGAAGAATGTGTTAGGAAGGGAAATTTGAAGTATTTTCTGCTTTGAAGTATTTGAAGTAGTATTATGGTAGCATTTATAAAATTAAAAGAGCATCTTTCCATACAAAACTGCCATTGCTGCATTAATAACTGCAAATCAAAGGAAGTAAAAGGAGGTATACTTTTATCTTGTTATTGAATATAAAGTATTTGCATGTTGTAAAATTAGTTGGGTAAAACATAAAGCTGAAGTCTGCTCAAAATCCCACCCTCCACCTCCAGTGTACAAATTCTGATAATAGTTGGGTATCTTAGTTTTAGATTTTTTTAAAAACATAAATGTGTTTGTTCTTTGCCCTTTTATTTTGGCTATAACATATATGTGTCTGCCTCATTTCTCTATTACAAGGTAGTCTGCAGTTACTTTCATGAATACATTTGCATACTTGTCCTATTGTATACTGAGGTTGTTTACAAGAAGTAGAATTGCTGGGTCAGATTTTACTGTATTTTGCCAAAATGGCTTCCCTAAAGATATGAGAGTACTTGTTTTCCTTTTAGTCCTAATGGTCTTTGACATTAGCAATTTTCTGAGTCTTTGCCAGTGTGACTGATTTTAGTAGGTTAATTATCACAGTCAAAATGAAAATAATATATTCTGATACTCTGCTGTATAACAACAAATACTGGACATGAGTCCCCTGAAATCTGATTGTTCTTAAAGAAGTAAGTCCACTGAAATCCTTCAATATTATGGGGTGCCTGGGTGGCTGTCAGTTAAGTGTTTGACTTCCACTCAGGTCATGATCTCGTGGTTCACGAGTTCAAGCCCTGCATCAGGCTCTGTGCTAACAGCTCGCTGGGAGCCTTGAGTCTGCTTCCTGCTTCGGATTCTCTGTCTCCTTCTCTCTCTGCTCCTCCCCCAGTCATGCTCTGTCTGTCTCTCTCAAAAATAAACAGACCTAATAAAAAAGATTTAAAAAAAAAAAAAAAGGAGGAGGGACACCTGGGTGGCTCAGTCGGTTAAGCGTCCGACTTCAGCTCAGGTCATGATATCACGGTTCGCGGGTTCGAGCCCCGCATAGGGCTCTGTGCTGACCGCTAGCTCAGAGCCTGGAGCCTGTTTCAGATTCTGTGTCTCCCTCTCTCTCTGACCCTCCCCTACTCATGCTGTCTGTCTCTCTCAGAAATTTAGGAAAAAAAAAAAAGAAAAGAAATCCTTGCATGTTCTAGTGTAATTATTGAGTTGTTTTGTTTAAGAAACTTAATGTTCTTAAATACTTTTTGTATGCCTCTGTAATTTGTTGTTGTTGTTTTTGAAGCTATATTGCTATTAAAATATAATCTGGTCCTTAACAGTGACCATTTATATTTTTAGGAATAAAGGTTGGGGAGACAACACCTGATAAACTTTTCACCCTTATAGAGGTGGAGTGTTTAGGTGCCTGTGTAAATGCACCAATGGTTCAAATAAATGACAACTACTATGTGAGTATTCCATTTAATATAAATTAAAGTTGTATGATGTCATATTTAAAATATTTAAAATATTTGATTTCCTATCCTGTGGATATTGGTTTCTGAATTATTCATTTAGAAGAAACTAGTGGCATAATTATCCAGAAGGGTGTTTTTCTGTTTTCCCAAGTTTATTAAAAAGCAGAGAATAGTGGAGGTGCCTGGGTGGCTCAGTCAGTTAAGTGTCCAACTCAATTTCGGCTCAGGCAACGAGTCCCACATCAGGCTCCCATGCTGATAGTGCAGAGCTTCCGTGGAATTCTCTTTCTCCCTCTCTCTGCCCCTCCCCTGCTTGCTCACTCTCTTTCTCAAAATAAATAAATGTTAAAAAAATACATCTTAAAAAAAGCAAAGACTGGAAACACTTTGCATAAAATGTCAGTTTTAACTCACATTTTTATCTACTAGAAGGTTTTAAAAAATTATTATTTTTAACATTTTTGCATTTAACTCCAGGAGATAATGCCAAATTGTAAAAAATTTTAAATTATGAAAAATAATTTACATAGAAATACAGAAAATAATCACCAAGACGTAACAGATAATATTTTACCACTCTAATATTAGGTATTATTATTTTTATTCTCATTATTATCTATAGAAATAAGCTACAGATGCAGATAAGCCACTCCTAAGGCCCCCAAATCCTATATTCTCTTTCATTCCCAGAGATAACCAGTATCATAAATTTAGTGTGTATTTTTCCTTTACATGTTTTTAAACTGAGTATATGTATCCAGTCATACTAATGTATAATACTATATTGCTTATTTTAAAAATTTTACAGAAATGGTATCAGACCTGTATGTACTGCTTTAGCTGGATCTCAAAAAAGTTTTGACAAGTAATATTTTTATCATTTAGTTCTAAGTATTTTTAAATATGCATTTTGATTTCTTCTTTGGCCTGTGTTTTTTAGAAGTACAGTATTAATCTCCAAGTATGTGGAATTTTCTAGTTAACCTTTTTTAAAAGATTTCTTCCTACCCTAATTATATTTAATGGTTTTCATACATAATATCTTGTTAGTTGCTACTTCTTAGAAATTTGTTAATGGAAATTATTTTAATCCTGCATGAAGTAAGTGTGGATTCTTCAATAAGGTATTTGCTTTGGTTCTCTCTTGCTCCTGTAAATACTGTTGCAAAAAAAGCTCCTCTCTTTATACCCTCCACTGTTACCCCAATGTGTAAGATTCTAGACTAGGAGTTCTTTTTGAGGGACAGTTTAATTTCTTGTTTACCCTTGAGGGAATAGCTTTTTAGGGTCTTAACTTTGTGTGGTTGGCATGTCTCTTGTGGCCTGGAGCTTTGTCTCTTGCCCCTCTGGACTATGAAACCCTGAAGCCAAGTTTACTTGGTATTCCAGTTGCCTGCCTGGGTTTTCACTGAGTTTTGGCCTCTGGGTATTTCTTGTCAGCATATTGATGACATTTACAATTTTTTTTGGTTTTTAAATTTTATCTAGCATTTTTAGTTGTTATACTTGGGGAGGGGGAGGGTCAGTCAGGATAGCTAGTTTGCTATATAGTCCCTGCAGTGGAAATCTACAATTTTATTTTTTAATGGAGATGAAATTTGATTTCTTTGGCTGTTTAGGTTTCTAGAGTGGTCTTATTCTCTCTTTTGATTTTCTTCATTTTAATGATCACCGAGATTAAAATTTCTTATCTTCTTTATCTCCCATACTTTATTTAAAAAAATTTTATGTTTTATTTATTTCCATGAGAGAGCAAGCGAGCGAGCATGAACGGGGAAGGGTCAGAGAGAGAGGGAGACACAGAATCTGAAACGGGCTCCAGGCTCTGAGCTAGCCATCAGCACAGAGCCCCATGCAGGACTTGAACCCATAAACCGTGAGATCATGACCTGAGACGAAGTCAGACTCTAAATGGACTGAGCCACCCAGGCGCCCCAGACAGAATCCAAAGCAGGCTCTAGGCTCCGAGCTGTCAGTACAGAGCCTGATGCGGGACTCGAACTCATGAACCATGAGATCATGACCTGAGCTGAAGTCAGATGCTTAACCCACTGAGCCATCCAGGCGCCCCACTCCCATACTTTAAAAAAAGTCATTGGAGTGCCTGGCTGCCTCAGTCAGAAGAGTGTATGACTCTGACTCTCAAGGTTGTGAGTTCGAGCTGCATATGGGGTGTGAAGATTATTTAAATAAATAAAACTTTAAAAAGTCCTTTAAAAATATGGCAGCAATTTTGCCTTCTCCCACATTTCTGTAATTTGCTTGTAATAAATAGGATCTTGATTTGCAGGAATTAGACAGTCAAGGCTTTGTGTGATGCACTCTAAGTTTAAATATAAAGCTTGTGGATTTATCCAAAAGATAAAGATTCTTTCAGTGAGTAGTGGTACAGTCTTTGGCAATATAATTTTTTTTTTTATATTAAGTAGACAACATACCTGACTTGGGGCTTGAACTCATGACCTTGACATCAGGAGCTGCATGCTGTGGGTGGCTTGTTGGTTAAGTGTCTGACTCAATTTAGGCTAAGGTCATGATCTCACTGTTCGTTGGATCGAGCTGACAGCATGGAGACTGCTTGGGATTCTTTCTCTCCCTCTCTTTCTGTCCCTCCCCCACTCTTTCTCTCTCTCTCTCAAAAATCAACATTAAAAAAAAAGAGTTGCAGGCTGTACCAACTGAGTCAGCCACGTGCCCCTAGGGCAGATAACTTTTATGGATCTCATTTGACTGGTGGATAAAATGAAGTAGTCACATAAATTCTGATTGGCTCCTGCTTAGGAAAAAAACAGCTATGAAATACATTTTGAGGATAGTTTGGTAGATTTTCAATATGGACTTGATATTTGATTAAAGAATTATTGTTAATTAGGTGTAGTGACATTGTGTTATTTAGAAAGTGTTCTTATTCTTAGATGTCTTCTGAAGTATCAAGAGTGAAATGCCATGATGTGTACAATTTGCCTTCAAAATGGTGCAGCTCAGGGGCACCTGGGTGGCTCAGTCCATTAAGCATCAGACTCTTGGTTTTGACTCAGGTCATTATCTCATAGTTTGTGGGTTTGAGCCCCACGTCAGGCTCTGTGCTGACAGCTCAGAGTGTGGAGCCTGCTTGGGATTCTGTCTTCCTCTCTCTCTGCTCTTCCCCATACTTGTTCACACTTGCATGCTCTCTCTCTCTCTCAAAAATCAATAAACATTAAAAAACATTTTTTAATGCCATCTTTAAAAAAAAAATAAACCCAAAATGATGCCACCCAGAGAGGGGGGACTTGTGTGCATATAATGCAAATATAACAAATTAATAATTGTTGAATATAGATGGTAGAAATATGGGTATTCATGTATAATTTTCAAATTTTCATTAAGAAACAGTTGGGAGAGATAAAATCATTAGATGAGTTAAAGATTGCTTCTGGCTATGAGATTTTGAGCATTTGTTGAACCCTTAGTAGTTTGAAAGCAGCGTTTTATTTTTATAAAAGTTTAATCATTGAACAAATATTAAAGAACTTGTATGTGGCTGGGCACTGGAGATGCAGTGCTGAATCATGATTTCTCTAGCAAAGTATCAGAGTCCTATAAAACATTTTCTTAAGTACTTACAGTTTTGAAGGGGGGATAGGAGTATAGTTTAGGCATTTCTTCTTAGTTTAATCTTTGCCATTCTATTTTGACTGTCTTTTGGTTAAACCTAGCATACAGCTAGGCACATGAGCATGTGTGTCTGTGTTTTTTTTTTTTTTTAATGTTTTATTTATTTCTAGGAGAGAGAGAGAGAGAGACCGTGTGAGCAGGGGAGGGTCAGAGAGAGAGGGAGTCACAGACTGAAACAGGCTCCAGGCTCTGAGCTGGCAGTCAGCACAGAGCCCGACGCAGGGCTCGAACCCACGAACCGCAAGATCATGACCTAAGCGAAAGTAGGACGCTTAACCGACTAAGCCACCCAGGCGCCCCTGTGTCTGTGTTTTAATTGTATTTGTTATTTTAAATAACAGAACCCTTTCCTGAGGTAAAGATTTTACACAGGTACCTAGTGCTTCTCTTATTGAAATGGGGATTGGAGGGTCAGGATCATTAAAATAAAGGTGTCAAAAAAATATATACATAACATATATATTTTTTTTACCTTTACCTTCAAAAATTAAGTGAATTTGAAAACAGGGTGAATTTCACTTAGGAAAGAAAGATGAGTATTTCATGAGAAAAATCTCATGAGAGTATTTTTTCTCTCTTTAGGTTAGGGATAGATATTAGGCATCTACTTTTAAGTTATTATGACTACTGGTGCTAATTACTATTTGCACCTCACTGTTTTTTCAAGGACATAGCATTTGTTGAGCATGTGCCATATCACTGTTCTGTTTTATATATTTTCTCCCTGAATCCTCAAAAACATTCTTGAAGTAGGTTTACAAGTGAAGAAACAGACCTAAGGAGCCTGAATAACTGGTCTAAGATTACTGGTTACTGACTTTGGAGGCAGGACTCAAATGCAAACTCTCTCACTTTAAAGCATTACTCTGTATTGCTTCTTCCGCTGCAGCTCTTACTGCATACTGCATTTAGCAGTATATACTGGATATAGGAGGTATTCAGTTGCTGCTACCTTGGTGACTAACTTGTGAGCTGAGAGAGGCAGACAAACTAACTGATAGTAGGGATTTACAAAGATTTCAGTAGTAGGAAATAATTTTAATATGACTTTTATTTATTTTTTAGGAGGATCTGACACCTAAGGATATTGAAGAAATTATTGATGAACTCAAAGCTGGCAAGGTTCCAAAACCTGGGCCAAGGTATTTTTTTATTTCTGTAAAATAAATTTTAATGGTTTAACCTAGTGTAAACCTAATTTTAAAAATTTTATTCCCTAAGTTCATAGGAATTGTCAGGTGTTTTGGATAGATCAAAACCAACTTGTCATCTAAAACAAGTATTTTTTTCCCCTCTAAAACCCTTATCAGGTAATCCTCTGGTATCTACTTGAATAGAGAGAAGGGAAATTTACTACAAATAGAAATCTATCCCATCGTATCAGAAAACAAAAACTTTTCCTTTCCTTTCCTCAAGTTAATTTCTTGGATATATAGTATAATGAAAGAGAATGCAATGATAGTAATAACCAAAATATAGTTAGAGTTATTCTTTAAATTGACCAAAGCTAGCTAGTTATTTTTTTTAAGTATTTTTATAATAAAGCTCTCTGCTCACATAAGAAGTGCTCATTGTGAGTCACTGAATAACCAGAACAATTAAACTGGTTCAGCAGTACCTGATTTCAGAGTACCATTACCAGGTCTGCCCTAGCCAAAATCAATAAAAGATTCAAGTCTATAAGTGGTTCAGAACTGCTTTGTTATATTTTTGGTAAATGATGGTTAGAAAGGAAATATTAAACTGATGGTAAGACAATACTTTATTTTGACATTGGTTAAATTTTATGATAAGATTATTTTTGCTTTTCTTAAAAGTTTTTTTAATGTTTATTCATTTTTGAGAGAGAGGAAGGTGGGGAGGGAAGGACAGAGACAGAGGGAGACATAGGATCTGAAGCAGGCTCCAGGCTCTGAGCTGTCAGCACAGAGCCCAGCACGGGGCTCAAACCCACAAATTGAGAGAGATCATGACCTGAGCTGAAGTCGGACACTTAACCAACTGAGCCACTCAGGTGCCCTGTTATTTTCGTTTTTCTTTAAGTACTGAAAATAACTTCTAAACCTGCTCTCAAATTACTAATTAAGATGGGGTGCTGGGGGGCTTAGTTGATTAAACGTCCGACTTTGGCTCAGATCATGGTCTCACAGTCTGTGAGTTTGAGCCCCACATTGGGCTGTGTGCTGACAGCTCAAAGCCCTGGAGCCTGCTTCAGATTCTGTGTCTCCCTCTCTCTGCCCTTCCCACACTTGCACTCTGTTTCTCTCTCCCTCGCTATCAAAAATAAATTAACATTAAAAAATTAAAAAAAAAAAAAGAAATTACTAATTAAGAGAAGTTGGTTTTTTTTGGTATGGGTTAGCTAAAACTAATTTTAAATCCAATTTGAATTCTTCATAGTTTTCCCAGGATACCTTAAATTTTGCAGAATTCTATGGGATGCAGATATTATGAGCTGTAAAAATATATGGGTAGGCTACAAAGTATAAAAAAAAGCATAGGTGGTTGCTGATGGATAACTCTAGACCGTAAAATCACTTTTGTTTTTTTAATACTAAAACAACAGTGTGCAGTGGTGGATATATATCAGCAATATTAAAAAGATAAACATTAAACTTTCATAAAGTACCTTTTCTTTAAAAAGTACTTTTTAAAAAAGATGTTTATTTATGTTTGAGAAAGAGAGAGCGCAAGCAGGGGAAGGTCAGAGAGAAAAGGGGACAGAGAATCTGAAGCACGTCCCAGACTGACAGCAGAGCCTGATGTGGGGCTCGAACCCACAAACTGTGAGATCATGACTTGAGCCAAAGTTGGACACTAAACCAACTGAGCCACCCAGGAGGCCCTAAAAAGTACTTTTAAACCATAAACAATGTAGAGAAAGGTCAAGTTTCCTAGAATGCAAATGAGTTAAAGTGATGTATTATAAATAATGTTGGAATGGCTGAAAAACCAGATTTACTGTTTAAGTTGTAACGAGAACAAGGTAATTTATAGATGGCATTTTAAGCTTAATGCATAGGGCAAATGTCTGTTTTTTATGAAGTGTAAACCCTACTGTAAATTGAATGGAAGGGCTAGATTGTTGCCTGTCTGCTGTTCTAAGGCATATTTATAGATAAAATGAGGGGAAACATGAGATTAATAGATTAAACACAATTTGTGGGCTTTACTGGATGATGTAACAGCCTTTATAGCATTTTTATGTGCATTTTTTTGAAGAGTAAGGGAAGGAAAAAGTTTGCAGACAGATACAACAGACTATTGAAACTTTTTTCCCCCCTTAAGTATGTCATGGGACTGTAATTTCATGGAATAAAGTAGGAAAATGGACCAGATTACTTTTGAAATTACTTTCTTATACAAAAATTCATAATTCCTTGAAGAGTTCAGGCAGTGTGCATGATTAATTCTGCCATTTACTGTTCTCAAAACCTCATTTTTTATAATCCTCCTAATAAATTGGTCCTTTGTGTTGGTAAAGAAGGTAGCTGAGCTTAAACCATAGAGGGAACCTAGTAAAGGGAAGAAAAGTCCTCCAGAATAATTATTTCATTGGCAGTTAAAGAGCAGCAAGTATACCTATCTAACTTTAATAGAAAACATTATTTGGCTATGTTATGTTAGGCTTATGTTAGTAATACAAAAAATTTACAAAGCCAAATAATGTTTTGTATTAAAGTTAGATCTCATTTTGCCACTAACCCTACATTAGTTTTAGATTCTGACAGTTCACAGTGACTTTCCCATGCAGGTTCTGTGCACTGTCAGCACAGAGCCCAATGCGGGGCACCGATGTCATGAACTGTGAGATTATGAACTGAGCCTAAATCAAGAGTTGGACATTTAACCAGCTTTAAACCAGACGCCTGAACAGGGACTGTTTTTTTTAATCTTGTTTTCACAGTGAACTTACAATGCAAATAATACCCAATTTCTGACTTTGTAGGCACTCTTCATTACAGTACACTACTTAGTTACTTGTGTTGTGTAATGTAATCTTGAAAGATCTTAAAATGATTATGTGGTATCATTGGCCTGTCCCCTGAACAAAAAATGATTTCCTGTGGCTCTAAAAAGACACTTGGAAGATTGATGACAGAATGTAAAGGGCAAAACAAGGAGTAAAAAGATATAAATTGAACAATTCTTTAGTTAAAATTTATGGCAGGAAAAAAGTAAATTAACAAAGCTAGGGAATAGGAAGGGTGTAATAGGAGTAGGTGCTGAGCTGGGCTCTAGCAATGGAGGTCAGACGGGGCAGAGTTGAGTGATTACCTGGGAAAATATGTGTGGGGGTGAAAAAAAGACAGGTTCTTCTACCTCTGTGCTGCATTAAGGACCTGTTCTTGTTTTCTTCGTGGCTGTGGTAGCCACCCTAGACTGGAACCAAATGTTAATACTACTAGTACAGCTTTTAAAAATGTGAATACAAATATTCAATATGAATACAGGTATTTAGGGTTTCCCCTAAAGGATACGCTCCTCTAAATCTTCTAATTCCTATTTCCTTCCAATTCCTCTGTTGATTTCCAAATATAATGTATAAATTTGCTTTCCCTTCTGTTCACTCTGATAGATTTCAATCTAAATAAAATAAAATTCAATTTAAATAAAATTCAAATATAAAAAGAATAAAATACCCTCTGGGTTTGGGTTATTATGTCACAGTTCTTAGCTCTAATCCTTGGGCAGCTGCTGAATCTCCTGAGCCTTGGTTTCTGTATCTGTAAAGTAAGGCCAGTACCATTTGACTCATGGCATTGTTGTAAAGATTAAATGAACTAATAATATATGTACACTGTTCAATAAATGGGAACTAGTATTAATGTGTTACTTTTATATTTTTCATATTTATGGTGAGTTTTGATATGTCCATTTTCATACTTTAGAAAATCTTGCAGCAGTTGAAATGTTTGAATAAAATAATCCATGCTAATTCTTGGGTGAAAAATAGTTAACTGGGTTATTGTAAGATAACAATTATTTTTTTTAAGTAAAGATTTATAAATGGTAATCATTAACAGTCAATTTAATGTTACTTGCTTTTTTTATTTTCAGGAGTGGACGCTTCTCTTGTGAGCCAGCTGGAGGTCTTACCTCTTTGACTGAACCACCCAAAGGACCTGGCTTTGGTGTACAAGCAGGACTTTAATTTATATTCAACTGTAAATATGTTCCAGGAGGAATAAAATATGAATCTCCTAACTACATAAATTTTTATATTATTTGTTCATTTCATGGTATATATGTAGCAGCTTGCTGCTATGTGTCATATTAATATTTAGGAGTACCATTTTAAAGTTTTTTGCTGTCTATGGCTAACTATGAAGACAGTATTTCATAATCTAGTTAACAGTCATTCCACTATTTCCATTTTCAAATGCCAGGTCACTTTTATCAATAACATAAGGTTATTGTGAATTTCACATATATTTTGCTTTTCTATCTTTAGCTATAGCCAAGTCTTAACATGGTTGTTCTGTACCCCTTATAGTTATATTAGAACTCCCTTTAAACATTTATATATTTACAGCATACAGTTTTTACTGTATTTCCAGCTGGTAAGTGACACCTCAAGCAGACTGTAGGTGTAAGGAGGATACAGGAGTTGTCTCTAGAAGTACTGTAGATATTTTTCATTTTTATAAAAGGAAGTAACAAATACTTTGATATTGTATACTGCACTTAACAGTCTGAGTTGGAAAGAGCAGTCAATAAGCAAAATATACTCATTCAACACTTGGTTGAATGCATAATTCAACTTAGAACATAGGATAAAACCTTCTGTGTATTTTTTTTTTTTTAATGTTTTATTTATTTCTAGGAGGGAGAGAGAGAGAGAGAGAGAGAGAAAGCATGAGCAGGGGAGGGTCAGAGAGAGAGGGAGACACAGAATCCGAAACAGGCTCCAGGCTCTGAGCTGTCAGCACAGAGTCTGCCGCGGGGCCCGAACCCACGAACCGCAAGATCATGACCTAAGCGAAAGTCGGACGCTTAACCGACTAAGCCACCCAGGCGCCCCAAACCTTCTGTGTATTATATCTAGTTCAAGAAACTAGCTATTGTGCATTAGTTTTCCAAGTTGAAAAAAAATTTTAATAGCTTGTTTCAGAATTTCTCAAGGTCATTGTTTGGCTTTGCTCTTCTAACAGACTAATCAGTCACTGATAGTAATTATGATGCTTAAAAACATGATTATTTTCAAGAAGAGCTTTAAAAAATTGTCTTTGTTTTTTAACTGAGAGGGTAAACAATAACAGTAATTTTCCAAGTAGCATAGACCGATAACACAATGAAAATACTTGTCTTCTACCCTAGGGCCCTCTTGACTTTCTACTGACTTTTGTAAAAATGTCTTATACATTGACATAATTTTTTTTTTTACTCGAAGAAAAATAAGGAGTGGGGAAGCTTCAGATACTGGGTGAAAAAACAAAGACATATTCAGGATATGCACTGATTATCAATTTTTATGTAATATTTTAGAACCAGAAAATTAACTTTAGGTTCTATTTGTAGGCATAATATTATACCATTATCAAAACATATTCTATAGTTCTTTGATCATCACTTACATTGTATTGTAGCTGTATATAGTAGGATTTTTAGTCTTGCTTCATCTTTTTGCCTATTTTTCTTAAAAATTATATCACTTTTAATATAAGAATACTGGTTTAAATGATAGTTTCCTGATTAGCTTTTAAAAACACCTACCAGGTAAAGTTTTATTACAGTAATCCAAGATGGTTTCAAAATGTATATGAACACACTGATTAAAATTTCCTTGCCAGTGGGGCGCCTGGGTGGCTTAGTCGGTTAAGCGTCCGACTTTCGCTTAGGTCATGAGCTCGCGGTTCGTGGGTTCGAGCCCCGCGTCGGGCTCTGTGCTGACTGCTGGCTCAGAGCCTGGAGCCTGTTTCAGTCTGTATCTCCCGCTCTCTCTGACCGTCCCCTGCTCACGCTGTCTCTGTCTCACTCTCCTAGAAATAAATAAAAAGTAAATAAAAAAAAATAAAATAAAATTTCCTTGCCAGTTTTCCGATGACTGCTATATCCTGGCCTTTCTCAAACCTGTAGGGAGAGGTAGGCATCATTTGTGTTTACTATCACTAGCCCCCTCATTTCCTCTTCTCAGTTTCTAACTCTGTGCTGTTTTTAAAAAGGAGGGTATTTGACGAGGAAATCTTACTACTGTTTAATAGAAAAATAAATCAACAAACAATTTATCATTGTCCCTAATAACAAAGGATCTAATACCAGTTTTTCTGTATCAGCTACTGAAAGTCTGCTAGAGAAAGCTACTGATTGCTTAGAATTACTTCCTATAACTGGATGGGGCCACTGCTCCAGAATCCTACAGCACATAATAAGGTACATAAGAGTTTTCACTGCAAAGGTACTACATATAGACTAAGTCATATGATAAGCTATGATCTGAGATTATACTTGTCATTTATTACATTCACCTTCCTGAAATATGGCAGGAATCTTTGCATGATCTTATATATCTGGACTTAATGTAGCAAAACATTTTAAAGGTGGTTGATTTTAAAGTTGTGAAGAACTAAGTAAGTTGGAGAGAAGGTACATTTTGTACAATGGCTTCTGATACAGATATCACATACAGTTGACTCTTGAACGGTGTGAGGGGGCAGAAGGGAGTTTGGGTACCAACTTTTGACTGTAACTTTTGACTCCCCCAAAACTTAATAGCCTGTTGAGTGGTAACATAGACATTTGATTAACACATATTTTCTATGTTACATGTATTTATTATATATAGTATTCTTATATAAAGTTATAGAAAAGGTTAAAAATAAAATACATTTTAATACTGCACTTTTCAAAAAGAGTTTGTATATGAGTAGACCCATGCAGTTCAAACCCATCTTGTTCAAGAGTCAACTGTGGAGAGCCTGGGTGGCTCAGTCAGTTAAGCATCTGACTCTTGGTTTCGGCTCAGGTCATGATCTCACAATTTGGTGGGTTGGGCCCGCAGCTGGCTCTGCGCTGACAGGGCAGTCCCTCTGACCCCTCCCCCCACTCACACACACACACACACACACACACACACACACACACACCCTAAATAGACTTCTAAAAAAGTCAACTGTATGCATACTTTAAGTGTCTGCTTAGCTTTGGCTAAGACAGGTTTAATGCTTGGAGTCCTTGACTCTTTTGGTCCTATTCTGAAAATAGGTATTTTACCCATTTGCTGAAGATGGATTCCAGGACTTGAGCCAACAAAAGACAGGGCTATACAATTAAAAGTCTTAATTAGCAGCTTACTAACCAACTAGCTTGTAGATCTGGTTTTCTTCAGACTTCTTTTGAGACCATTATCCGTAATATTTATAATATCTTGATTTAAGATTTATTTCTAGTTTCACATTGAAAAGGAAAGTTAATAATAAAGTATAGCTAATATGTAATTGCCATGTTTAAATATGAGCTTCATTAATAAATTTTTTTGCAACTGAATTCTACAATGAGCTTTTCTTCTATAGGTAGTGGCCCATCCAGTGTAGTTATAAGTCAGTGCCTTATGAATCTTTCATATATTTAGTGATTTTAAGTAATAAGTTTGTACATATAGTTGTTGCCATAAATTATGGTTAATTTACTTGAGCAAATTCAAGATTTGCTACCTTTCAGTTCTTTAGTGCAGCACTATAGAAACAGCAATGCCATTGCCATCAATACTAATGGACTTACTTTTTTTGACAGTGAGTTAAATGAGAATTTAATGACTTGAAGAGGTGACAGAGTTGGTGAAATTTTTAGTGGATCTCTATTTCGTGCCATAAACACGCATATTAAAGGTAACAGTCTTCCACCTACAGCCATAAAGTGCTCTTACTATTCATATTGAACTTAATGTTTTATAGGTGGGAGATCTCAGGAACCTAGGATGGGAAAAATACAAATTTATGATTTATATAATTCGTTGAGATTTAACGTGTCAGGTTTAAAGTGTCACAACTGTGATTAGTGACATAAATCTCTTAACTCCATTAAGTCAGAGATAGGTGCTGTAGTTGTAAACTACAACTTACTACTGTGAGGCCAATATTGAGGTGGTTTCCGTCCAGTGCGTAACCCCTTCTGTGGTTAAATAAAGGCATACAGATTAGCCTCGATGGAAATAAAAAGCTTCCAGAAGTTAAGTCAATAAAACGGTTTCCCTCTGATTATGTAACCCCTTTGGTGGTTAAATAAAGGCAGGTACGAACTGTCGCAGACTAACCTCGATGTAAACAAAATGCGTCCGAAGAGTACCCGCTGCTCGTAGGCCAAGACCGTAAATTTTCCAGTATCTGAGCGGTTTCCTCTGAAATACTATCGCAGATGAGGAGAAATGTACTTAAGTTTCTCTAAAATGCTTACTTGAAGGTGTGAATGGGAGAGAGCATATTCATTGTGGGGTTCGCCTTGTCCCCGCTGCAGGTGCACGTTAAGGTGCTTTCAAAACTGACACTGGAGCCCCACCTTGCGCAGGTGAGGGCGGGCGCGTCGCTGCCCCGCGGAACTCGCAGCGAGCTTCCTGGTCCCGCGGGCTCCGGCGCAGGTGCTGCCCAGCCGGCGCGCACGCGCACAGCGGCTTGGACGTGGGCGCCCAGCAGCGCCCAGCGTCTCTAAACACTTTAGGGCCGGCCGTTGCAGCTGCGAGTTTAGGGGGCTGACTGCCCGCCTCTGCCTGTAGACCTATCTTCCCGGGTTCGACCTCACGAACTCTCCCACCCGCCCTGCAAAAATAACATGTGAATACGCTATGTTCAGCCTCTTCGCCGCCGCCATTTCCAGAAGTTTCCAGTCACCTCCAGTGCCATGGTCGCCACAAAAAGCGACTGCAGAGCCCGTTGTCCCGGCAGCGTCAGCGGAGCCTGTGCTGTTTTCTAGCTCACTCCTAGATTTTCTCCTCTCATTTCGGGGCGGTGACGGCGGAGGGAGACAGTAACACCTGCATAAGGTGGAAGGAGGTACGAGCACGTAGAGAGGAGTTCCGGCCTACACCCCCGCCGCCTCCAACTTGGTACCTTCCGACTACCCCCGCCCCACGGCTCGGGAAGCTTCTCCACAGAGCANGGCGGTCACGCCGCCCGTCCCGTGCCCGTGGAGTCACGTGTCTGCGTCGCAGCCAATCGCCGGGCGGCGCTGTCCTGGGAGCGAGGAGGCTGTGGTGAGAGACGGACGGAGACCGGAGATGTTTTCAAGTCCGGCCTCCGCGGCGTTCGTGGCGGTTGCAGCGGCGACGAAGACAACGACAGCGACGGCAACACCAAGGCACTCGTTCAGGGGGTAAACCCTCCTGCGCCGATAGTGCCTTGGGTTCGTGAGGGTGAGGGGGGCGTGGCGACAGGCGAGGAGGAAGGAGGGGCGCGGTTTCGAGCCCCGTACCCGGCGCTTGGGAGGAGACCCTCAGTTCTGCGCTGCTCCCGTCTCCCTTCCCCAGAGCAAGGNCAGGGTTCCGGGGGAGAGGAAGATGAAAGGGAGAAGGGAAATTGCCGCTTTATTAGTCTCAAGGGAAAAGAGAGCGGCACGCTGCAGTTGCATCTTAAATGCCGGTGTAAACTGTCTTTGCCGCATTAGGCAATCGGTTCTCTTCTTCGTTCTGCATGTGCCCATTCGAATGGTATTCGTAGACCCTCGGAGCACGTCAGATTCTTAGATCTCCTGTTGAGGGGTAATATGGTGTGACGCATCTTCAAGGATCCCAAAGCGTTGAATAAACGGTTGTACAAAGAGGTTACCGAAGCCCAGCTGACAGCTGTTTTAATAATAACAGTAAGAAACAGTTTGGGATGGGAAGTTAACACTATTGCACCAGTTGAAACCGTAGGAAACATTTTAAACAGTGTACTCTTTGACATTGTAATTTCCACCGGACACCCGCGGGTGAAATGGGTTGCAGATTCAGTGATGTGTAAAGCCTTGGAATTATCTGTAATTCTGAAGTTGAAATGAACCTGTGTTCTTAGTCATGTGTTCCTTTTTAATTTTAAGTTGGTTTACGTAAATCATGAAGGAAGGCGAACTGGTAAAATAGCTATTTTAAAATAAATTGACTGTTTATTAAAAACATATGCTCAAGTAGGGTGTTCAGAATCTCGGGCACTGATCTGTTTCAGTTTCTTCAATCATTATACAAAGGCTTTCCTGGAGATTAGTTCAGAACTGGCAGAACATATGCTCTATTGGTGCCAAGTGGCTTAAAAACAAAATGAGATAGTGTTGACTGTATAAGATCAAGTCATTATATTAACTAATTTTGTTGGAGAAAATCTTTCATTTGGGCTAAACGCAAAGAAATATTTAAAGATTCATGATGTTTCCCCAGGAGATAATTGGCAAGAGGAGAAAGGTTTTACTTCTTAAAGATCTTTTATAGTTAACACAAGTACTAATTAAATTTCTTTTAAGGGAAGGTCTGCAGCCAGCTTGACTAAAGTCAAGCTATTCAGGGATGTGTTCTATTTTAGGAGCATGCAAGGTGTTAAAATGAACGAAAATCAAAGTATTAAGTGGTATTCATGAAGGTAAGGAGTTAAGAAAAAAAGGAAAAAAATAGGGTACCTTCAATGTTTTTTGTCTCTGATGTCCATAGTTGTTGTTTAGTATGGTTTTATGAGCAAGCAGAACTGGGAAAGTGAAAATCTCGGGTGTGTATTCCATGAGGAATATTTGAGGAAGAATAGAGAGAACTAAATATTCCGATGAGGAAAGAACTTAGTAGGTGAAAAAGTATGTTGTTTAGTCTCTGGTTTTAGTTCTTGATTATCAAGGGAAGGGGGGGAAAGGTTGAATTTTGTTTGGAGACAACTCCCTACTCAGTGGAATGAATTTAAAAGGAAAATGTTTTATCAAGGTGTTTATATTTATATATATATTTATGTATGTATACACACATATGTATGTATAATCCTGTAGAAGTTGTTGGAAAATGTGATATTGAGGTAGACTGTAGCAAATGGCAGTCAGTGGGATATTTGAAAAACACTTTGTTGGAAAAGAGGTTGTTATTCTAAGGAATAAGAAGAAGAATAGTAAAAATATTCAATTTGTTGATACTGACTTGTAGTTAAATTTTTTTATTCTGTTTCAAGAGCATTATTTTAGTCTAAAAAGAATGATTTATGAGATTATTTCCATCATCGTCTATAAGAGGTTTGGACTGCTTTCTGTATATAAACTTGATACTGAAGCAGCATTTATCAGAAAGACATGAAGGATTTGTTTAATAATTGTAATAGCTTGTTTCAGAGCTGTTCACACACTACTTTGTTACTTGGAGTTTGTTCCTAAAATTAACATTAACATGTATTTGTAAAATGTCTGTATTGTGTAAAAGGTAGAGTCATGGTGATTTGTCCTTAGAAATGGAAGGGACCTCAAATTTTCTCATTTTACAGATGAGAAAATAAAGTCCTACTAAAGTGAAATAACTTACTTATAAGTCACTACAACCTAGTTCAAAAAGTCTGTGGTTTGGCCTAGAGATTCCTTTCTGTGAAATGCTAATTTGCCTCTTCCTTTAAGAAGTAGCTCATGGAGTAGTGGAAAGAATATTGAAATACGAGTGAGAAGGCCTCAGTTTACATTTTTGATGTACGAGTGAGAAGGCCTCAGTTTACATTTTTGATGTAAAAGAAAAAATTCTTGATTTATTACTTCCTAACTGTGGTTTTTCACAAATCGCATTAACTTTCAGAACCTTCTTAATCTGCAAAAAGTAATTTTCCTGCATAATTTACAAGGATGGAATAAATGTGATTACATATGGAAAGCACGTGATGTACTGTAAACTTTTATACATATAAAAAGTGTCTATTTTAAAAATACAGTTTTACTGTGTAACAAGGTGTCTAGATCCCTAGGTTTTTGCTTAGCCTTAGCTTTATTGTTTCTAGCACCTGCTGTTTCACAGATTATAACTCCCTGTAGATACATTTTCTGATCCCCACTTAGTTCTAATCTTAGTAAATCCTCTTATGAACATTTTAAATATTGCAGTTGTTAGAGCCTGACTTCCTCTGGAGAATATGAAGTTTCTCCATATAGCATTTGAAAATATTCTCATTTACACTCATGCATGCATAATCTGTTTCTTTAAAAGTGGCTTTTTAAAAGTAATAGTGAAAGTGTCTTAGTTGCAATGTTAATTTGTCTGTTGCTAGTTTCCACATATGGCAATAACAGGAGATAATTTCCTTTATAAACTCAGCTTTGGTTGGTGTTAAGATTATCTTGTAGATCTGAATATGTAGAAGTGTTAATAGAGAGTTTTGTTTGTTGGTTTTTGCTGTTGTGCTTAAGGATCTTCTAGTGCTTTAAATTAATAATGCTGGAAACCAATCTGTTAATATTGTTTACTGTAGTATTACATATTTTACCTGTAGTCTTGAGTTTGAAGATTATGTTAAATATTCCTTAAACATTATATATGAATGTATCTGTTTTCAAAGTTTTGAGTGAAATATTTAAGATAATTTTAAAATAATGTTGTTAGATACCACTGTTATTCTAACATATGGCTGAGGAAAAAGGCTTTGAACTGTTAAATGATGTGTAGATATTCACAGACCTGAAAAAAGTGACAGACTGTATTGTTCCCATTCTTAATCATTTGTCTGTGCTCTGCCTCTAATTAAGAGTATTTAGCTGATTTTAAAAAGTTTTAAGGCAGTGTTTCTTAAATTTCAGATTTTGTGAAAATGTCTGGAGGCCAGCTATTCTGCTTTCTACTGTGTTGGTAAAAAGAAAGAAAAGAAAATACCTTATAAGAATCTTGGAAGGTAGGCAGCAAGCCTTTTTGTGAGATGGTGAGGTAACTGTTGGGTTTTTTATGTTAGTTGTCAGAAGCGAATTAATCTCACCAGCTACAGAAGGACTACAATTTTTACTGTTACAAGAGGTGATTTTTAACAGACTCCACCTTGATACAGATGTCATTTGTCTAAAGAAACTTATTTTAATCATAGTGGCTGTAGAAAAAAGATCACCAACCAAACTCATTTAGGACTTTTATAAGGGAATAGATCCACCAATAGTAAATTTGTCCAGGTTAGAAAATAGCATCCAAGACTAGGTTTTTCAATTAAAAATTCTAAGAAGTTCAAACTCTTTAAGTTCTTAGAAAATTAAGTTAAACACAGAAATGCTTCCAAATTGAGATAAGTAGTAGAAGAGGTAAATTATGAAGTTGCAAGTTATAGGGCGGAAATCATTTCTTTTTCTTTGGCATTTAAAATTTGTCTCTTTGGCCATTGCCTTAACAATTGCTATTGTACTGGGGCGCCTGGGTGGCTCAGTTGGTTAAACGTCTGACTTTGGCTCAGGTCATGATCTCATGGTTCGTGGGTTCGAGCCCCACATCTGGCTCTGTGCTGACAGCTAGCTCAGAGCCTGGAGCCTGTTTCAGATTCTGTGTCTCCCTCCCTCTCTGACCCTCCCCTGCTCACGCGCGCTCTCTCTCTCTCTCAGAAATAAATAAAACGTTTTAAAAAAATAATTGCTATTGCACTAAAATTGTTTCATATATGTAGTACTATACTTTCCTGGTTTATGTTTTGTATTTGGGCCATAATTGGGGGAAATACCACAAATATTACTGATACCATATTTTTCCCATTTTTTAAAGCTTTATTTTTGTTTTTAGGTAATATCTAAACCTAGTGTAGGGCTGGAACTTAGAACCCTGAAATCAAGAATCGCATGCTGTACCAATTGAGCCAGCCAGACGCCCTCCCTGAATATCTTATTTTTAAACTACTTTGTTGCTTGAAAGAGGTGTGTGAGAGAACCTTGTTAGCTTCTTAGATTTCAGATTGTTCTTCCTCCTACATGGAGTTTTGTCTGCCCCCTGAATTCTAATAGAGAACAGAAACTATGTATGTCTGGTTCTCTCTTCCTAGAAGTAGCTATTTTGACTCAGGATACAGTAGTATGTAAGAATTATAGTGCTTTGTAGTTCATGTAGTACTTTCTGCTTGAGATCCCTTGAATTTCTCAACTACTCTCAGATCAGCAAAACATGAGCTAAGCTGATGATGTTGAACCATGGATAAGATCCAGGTTAAAATTCTCTGGCAAAATGCTAGACTTTTGAAATTCATTCACGAAAGAGAAGCATTAGTACATCTAAAGGAAGAGAGGAGAAACACACCTACCAGTGGACTTTTTATTTTCGTTTCCACCAAAGACACATCACATACAGCTTTCTATTTTGTTACATCTCTTCTGAAACTTAAGCAGGGTAGAAGTAAATACTAAAACATTATTTATACCACTTTACTAATTTGTGGTGATGGTTAATGATGTTAAAGACAAATGAGAAAATTTTACAAAATGTTTCCTACCTTAATTTGAACAAAAGTATTACAATTAGGAAGAAAGCCTTCTTAACATTCTGTTGTTCTAAATGCTAAATTGTTCTAAATACTAATACTAAAAGTCTTGCAACCTCTGAGTTAAAGTCCTTTTTACTAGAGTTTGAGTATTTGAAAGTTATTTGGTGATCAAGGAAAAGAACTTTTTTGAGCTTCTGTACATGAGGTACTGCTAGATACATACCTTATTTTAATCAGTGATCAGAGGAGATACAGTATCTAGTTATGAAAATACTTCAAAAAATTGTCATTGGAATATCTCCAACTTTAGATATTTAGATATCTTGAGTACTAGACCCAAAAACGAACTTGAAGTTTGTAAGTGCTGTATAAATTTAAGTTTGTTACTTTGAGAAAAATTTTCTTATGATCAAGCTAATTCATTCATAGATTTATATTGAGGTGGATCATCCAGTGGTGGTTATTCAGTCTTCAGAAATTATCCCTGTCTTCCAGGCTTCATTAAAACATCCCAAGAATAAAGATGAGTGTTCTCTTTAAGCTGAATTTGAACAGAACAAAAAATACCTCTTTACTGAGTTTCTATTTGTCCTCTTATCATTGAAAGTAAACAAGAATGTTTGACAGCAAATTGGCTTACTCATTCTTCCTTTCTTTTGTCCTTTTTCCTCCTTCGTGGCTCCTCCTTCCCCTTCAGACTCTGGTGTTCCCTTGGTTTTGCAAACACCCAGTGAAGAAAACAATACCTACCTATTGTTGGTTGACAATTTAAATTTGTGTTAGATTTAAGTATACCACTTATATTTCAGGCCTTTTGTCTTTGATTATGGTATGAATATTGATTTTAGCTATAGGAATTTGGATCATTAGCTAATCCATTATTTGCATTTTCTCATCTGTGAATTGATACTTTGTATCTTTGGCCATTTTTCTCTTTGTTTCTTCTTATTGAAAACTTCTGGGAATGGCAGTCAAGAATTTGAGCGATTTTGGGGGCGCCTGGGTTGCTCACTTGCTTAAGGGTCCAACTTATGATCAGGTCTTAGTCTCACAATTCGTGGGTTTGAGCCTGGAGCCTGCTTCAGAGTCTGCGTGTCTGCTCCTCCCTCTCTCTTTCGCTCTCCTTCCCTCTTTCCCTCTCTCTTTCTCTTTCTCCTCCTTCCCCACTTACTGTCTTTCAAAACCGAATAAATGTTAAAAAGAATTTAAACCATTTTTCAAACACTTTCATTAGTGTTTTTAAATCACTCATTGTTAAAGTAAAAACTCTGTAATAAAAGAGTTTATGATTCTCCAAAGTCTCTTTGTGGTATTAATGTATTAGAAATTGTTTATATGTTATAAATTTTTTTTTTAGTTTATCATGTATCTTTGGAATGAGAACTTGTAGTTTACAACCTTTTGGCAAATCCCAGAAAAAATGGGCCCTCTCCATACTTTTAACTTTAATTTTGAGTATTTGAAAATTGTCTAGATGATAACTTAATGAGATAACTCTTTGGGCTCTTTTATTATTTCTTCACACCCCTAATCCAAGAATTTCTTCTGCCCATAGCTTTTGTGAACTCAGTTGATAGGGACGAAGCAGCAGAAAACCATGAGAATCCTTTAAGCATAGGGGAAAACTAGAGTGTCACATTTAAGTCCTGTTCATTATGAAGTACCATCTGACTGGTATAGGTGCAATTACAAGTGTTTTATGGTTGATAATAGGCTCTCCACTTAACTTTTCATTCACTCCTTACAGTAACCTTGTGAAGTTTATGACATTCCAGTTTTTTTATTAAAAATTTTTTTAAATGTTTGCTTTTGAGAGAGAGAGAGAGCCAGAGGATGGGGGGGGGTGCGGGGGGGGGGGTGGTGTTGGGGA
>NW_027532249.1:3808669-4094200 GCF_008692635.1 Crocuta crocuta | reverse complement strand
GATGGGGGGGGGGGGCGGGGGGGGGGGGGGTGTTGCGCAACAGAGGAGACACAGAATCTGAAGCAGGCTCCAGGCTGCAAGCTGTTATCACAGAGCCAAAGCAGGGCTTGAACCCACAAGTTGTGTGATCATGACCTGAGCCGAAGTTGCACGCTCAACCAACTGAGCCGCCCAGGTGCCCCTAATTTTTTTAAGTAATCTCTACACCCAACATGGGACTCCTGCTCTACAGACTAGGTCAGCTAGGTGCCCCATATCTTATTTGTATTTTAGAGATGAGATTCGATTTAAATCTGTGATTGTATTGCTTCCTCACAAAACTACACCTTAAAAAATTTGGTGACATTGTGGCGCCTGGGTGGCTTAGTCGGTTAAGCGTCCGACTTTCACTTAGGTCATGATCTCGCGGTTCGTGGGTTCGAGCCCCGCGTCGGGCTCTGTGCTGACTGCCAGCTCAGAGCCTGGAGCCTGTTTCAGTCTGTGACTCCCTCTCTCTCTGACCCTCCCCTGCTCACGCTGTCTCTCTCTCTCTCCTAGAAATAAATAAAAATATTAAAAAAAAAAATTTGGTGACATTAAGAGAAAAGGATAAAATAATAGATAAATTTTTAGCCTTTTGGTGAAAAGTAATTATTTTGCATTACAGATTATGGATTTTTATGAGGAATGAAAAGTCTTGAATGATCCAGTCTGACAGTGTGATAATCTCTGGATATTGAATTTGAAAGTAACTGGAATTTTTATCTTTTTACTTCTCAGTTTTCAAGTAGAACAAATATTATGGATACAACAATAAAGGTTTTAAACATTTCATAGTTAATACACTCTAAATGTTTCTATGAACAGCTGCATTTGTCATTGTTGAGGCAGGTGTTTGGGAAAATATAAGCAAAGGCAGTATTATAGTTTACATCTTTTTAAAGGGTTTACACCAAATGAACAAAATATGAACGTGTGAAATAGGAAGATATCGTTGTTCGTAAACATTCCAGTTGCTTTCCGGTTCGTGTGAAAAGGAACGTACTAAGTCCTGCAAGGTCAAAGATCGGGTCTGTCTTGTTCAGTGTTGTATATCCAGATTTCATCACACAGTAGAGTCATTGCATGTTTATCAATGACCAAGAATCACCCCACAGCCAGTGACAGGAGAATGGTCCGATTAGCATAAGAGGACTAAGGGAGAAGAGTAGTGCATGAAATAAATTTGTGGGGCACCTGGGTGGCTCAGCATCCGACTCTTGATTTTGGCTCTGGTCATGGTGTCATAGTTTATAAAATTGAGCCCCTAATTGGGCTCTGCACTGACGGCAGGAGCCTGCTTGGGATTCTCTCTCTCTCCCTCTCCCCTTCCCCCATGGGTGCTCTTTTTCTCTGAAAGGAAATAAACTTAAAAAATGAATTTGCAAGATGGAAAAAATTTTCTTAGAAAACATTACAGACATTCCACGTTAGAGACAAAAAGATCATTGATAAGGTTGTTAGGTTTTAAGGTTTTAGGTCTCAGTGCCCTAAGCACATACTTGAAGAAGACGACATTATCAGTGTGTATGGAACTTAAAATCTAGCATGAAGAGATAGTTACTTAAAGCAAGGATCCATAATTAAGGAGAGGTTCTGTAAACATTTTGAAATTATATAGCAAATTCTTTAATGAATATGCTTTCAGGGTCTGAAATAGGTCTGTCCAGAAAATACTATGAATCACTAACTTGGGAATTTAAGTTCAGGTTTGAAGTAGAGCTATCATATTCTTAAATAGTCTTAAACTTGTATATTTTGGCATTATTTTTATAGTGTATTCCTTTTGATAGATAAAACTGTTTAATATTGGTACAGTCCGCGGGATTTGCCTCTTTTTTTTCCAGTTTATAACGTTTGTGTCGTTATCTGGCAAATTTTTTTTAATGTTTATTTTTAGAGAGAGAGAGAGAACGAGTGGGGGAAGAGCACAGAGAGGGAGACAGAGGATCCTAAGCAGGCTCTGTGCTGTCAATGCAAAGCCCAATGAACCCATGAACCAAGAGATCATAGCCTGAGCCATAGTCAGGCACTCAGCCAACTGAGCTACCCAGGTGCCCCCAGTAATGTTTTCTTTTAAAAGTAAAGCAAAATATGCGTGTATTCTTTCCCATTGGGGTTGGTGTTTTCACAGTACCACGCTTTCCCTACTGTCTTACAGTTATTGGAATACATTGAATTTGCTTTGGTCCCCCTATTACCATTTATCTCTCCTTATTATTCTCTTCAGTAGACTTTGGTAGGGAACCAGTTTATATTTCTAAACTTCTCTGGCTAAGAAAGCTACCAATAATACATACTACTACCCTAAGCCAGTTTAGAGCATGTTTTCTCTTAAATGCCCTGAAATATGTAGTTAACTCGAATTCTTGTGTGTGGTATGGTAAGTAAGTAGGTTAATGTTGGAGAGTGCAGGATACAAAAAAAGTGAAGTAGTAGATCAGGACTGAAATAAAGCCCCAACAAGTCACCCCTGGTATGAAATCATGTGGAAGTTACAGATTTTGGCTCTAGTCTGAAGCAGTGTGATACCTCACACTGCAGTTGAGTCAGGGTGGGAAAAGTGGCATGCAAATTAGAAATAATTTAATTCTTCCATTAGCATTGCTCTCTCATAAGGTACCAAGTCCAGCTACCTATAACTGCATGAAGTTGGCGTAGGTAAAGATGAATTTCAGGATCATAGGCTTATATTTTAGAAGCAGTGAGTCTTGTAAACGATTCTGGTTTTTTTAATGCCATGACCTTTATCCTGAATCTCTCACATATTTATGTATTGCTGTTAAAACTGCAGTGAATTATGTAAACAATTAAAAATCCTACCATTTAAAGGTAAAGTATGTGCCCTATCATTTTTACAGAAAGCAGTAAAACTGAGGGCATTAATCGGAATTATTAAACTGTGAATAGTATTTAGAATGGCAACAGATTTATATTGCAAAGATCAGTTCTTTTGAGGGACAGGAAAGGGGGCAAAGTTAAAATACCAAACCCTTTTTCTTTTGAAATACTAGATAATAAAAAAAAAGGTACAGAAAACAGCATAATGAACTCCTGGGTACCAATCAACCGCTTAATAATTAAACATTACAAATTTACAATACACTTTTCCTGTATCCACTTCTTCACTCCTTCAGTGGACTTCCAATCTCCCTCTTTTTTTTTTTTTTTTTTTTTTTTGGTTTTTTTTTTTTTTTTTTGAAGAGACTTCCTAACAGTGGCTTTTCCCTTTTTCTAGACCTATGTAATTTTGTTTTTTTCTTCAAAGTTTACTTCAGGGTTCTTTCCATTTTTAACTCTATTACATATTGTATATAACAGAGTTGTCTGACAAGGGGAGTTGAAAATAAAATTGTATACGTGAAGTAAAAATCTACTTAAAATATAGGCAAAGGAAAGTTAGATTTCAACACTGTACTATATTGCAGAACAAAATTGATAAAGTAGATACAAGAGTAACCTAACAATGTGATTGTTTTAGGAAGGTTGGTCTGGAAGGAAGTGGTGATTTGCTAACTCATTTGACTTTTTTCCTCCTAATGACTGTGTGTCAGTGAGATTTTACTTGTCCTCCAACACTTTACCATTTTGACAGAAGAGAAAGGAGCTGGTGACAAAATGTTTAATTATGAAGATTTCTAGAAAGCTTTCAGGATTTGGGGAATTACTCTTGACCCCTTTTAGAATCTGTTGACAGTGAAGTGAATACATAGCAGTGCCTGTTAGATTCCTGTGTTAGGCATTAGTAATTTTTTCAGTTCCCAGTCCCAGAGATGCAAGAGAGGCTGCCTAACCATTATCTCTGAGCTGTTGCAGCCCTCTACTGGTCTATGTAAGTTGCACAATTTAGAACTCTCGAGGGCTAGAAAGAGGTCAGTAACTCTGCAACTCATTTTTGGAATCCTTGACCTTTAGAATTTATTTATGCCAACTCTCTCAAGTGCAGATGAGTATTTTATACATACATCTTAACAATTTCGGAAATGTACGTATAGATATATGAGAGACCTAGGGCAAATAGATCCACGTAAACGCAACTGCCTGTATTATTTAAAAAGTCTAAATAATATTGTTAGAATGTAGTTTGTTATGGTTTCATGGTTGACAGTGTCAAAAAACTTTTTATCACTAATCTGGTTTTGTAAATACTGTCTAGTAAAGAACGAGAATTTTGTTTTTGAAAAACTTGCAATATTGTTGCTATATTAGAATAAATACAACAGAAAAATGCTAATTGTTTCTTTTTAGTTATTTTCTTTTAAATTACTTTCAGCAACTTCCTACTGCTAGAGCCAGAAACTTGGGTGTCTTTCTAGCCTCTTTGCTCTTATTTGTTGTTCTTTCCTACTTCACAGTCTGGTCATCATACGTTAAGTGGTCTCCTTGTCTCTCATCTAATTTCTGTTTAGTGTTTTTTCCAAAGTTTCAGCAGCAGCACCATTCTAAACACTACTTGAATTATGTCACTACCTTTTTAAAAGTCTTAAATTGCTTTTTGCCATCATGAAGATCAAACAACACAATCACAGAGTACTTATGATGTGATTCCTACTACTTCCTTAGCTTCATTTTCTACCCACTGTACTTCAGTTTTTGCTATCCTTTCAGTGTAGCCTGCTTTCTTGTGTGGGAATGGGTGTCTATACCTGTGCACATGTTTATCCTCCCTCTGCAACCCTGTCCGTGTCTATCTGCCTGGTGGACATCCTCAGGACTCTATCTTAGTGTTACCTCTTCTTGAAATTCCCTGTCCATGTCTCTGTATACATGCAGCTGGTTGGGGGATCTCTTTGTGCTGGTGTTGTCATGTTTCTGTAACATTTATTGTTCCAAATGGTAATAAATCTGTCTTTTGTCACTTTAAAACCATAAATTTCCTTTAGGCTAGCATTGTGTCTTGTTTGTTTAGTCCCATTGCTTGGCATATAGATGCTTAGTAAATGTTAAGTGATTGAAAATTGCATGAGCAGACTGGGGTAGAATAGTTAAAGGAAATAGCTGTAGTTAAATAGTTTAACATAAATTCAGTTTTTGAAGTTATGAGGAGAATCCATTGTAGACCAATGCAGGTTGGATGTACTTTACACCATGTATCCATATTTGAGGAAGGAGCAGGAGGAGATAAATTGTAAACTCTAAAATTGTAAAATTTTAGAGTTGGAATGGATCTCACTTTAAAATGAGAAAACTGGGGCACCTGGGTGGCTCAGTTGGCTAAGCATCTAACTCCGGCTCAGGTCATGATCTCATGGCTTGTGAGTTCCAGCCTCATGTCGGGCTCTCTGCTGACAGCTCAGGGCCTGGAGCCTGCTTCAGGTTCTGTATCTCCCTCTCTCTCTGTACCTCCCCCACTCATGCTCTATCTTGCTCACTCTGAAAAAAATGAATAAACATTAAAAATTAAAAATACGGGGCACCTGGGTGGCTTATTTGGTTAAATGTCCAACTTCGGCTCAGGTCATGATCTCGTGGTTTGAACCCCGCATCAGACTCTGCTGACAGCTCACAGTCTGGAGCCTGCTTCAAGTTGTTTCTCCCTCACTCTGCACCTCTCTCACTCTCTTAAAAATAATAAACATTAAAAAAATTTTTTTGAAGTAAACATGAAACCTTAAAGAAATTAAAAATAATGAAAAGTAAATAAAATGACAAGACTGAAACCCAAATATGTTTCACCTTGACTTGGCTGGGATTAGTGGANTGGGTCCACTTCTGAGTTCTCAATTCTGTTCCACTGGTTTATGTGTCTGTTTTTGTGCCGTGGTTGTTTGTATTTCAAGCATTGGGCTATCTACATACTACTCTGTTTAATACCATAAGTTTACTTTTGTGGGTTTTTGAAGGTAATATACATATATAGGTAAACCAAATTGACCATTTATCTTGTTATTTACTTTGAATAGTTTTCTGAATTACCTGCCATGCTCCGATTCCTGAAAGATATATTTAGCATCACCAACCCAACAGCACAGCCTGTATTTACTAGAATGAGTTTCTATCCTGAATCTTTTGCTTCCTTTCCTATTCTGGTGGCTGGGTTAGAAAACATAAAATACATAAAGTACCTTTTATTTCTTTTCCTCTACTTCTTGTCTGAAGCAGTCTCTCTCACCTGTCATCTCATTCTTTCCCCCAGGGCAAACCAAGTGGAAGTTGACTTTATTATTTTTTAAATTTTCATTTGCTGATTATACACGTAGTACATAATCATTATAAAAAATAATGTAGAACTGTGTAAAATAGACTACAAACTTTCCTTAAGGACTTTTTAAAAAAATTAATTTGTTTATTTTGAGAGAGAGAGCGCGCACGAGTGGGAGAGGGGCAGAGAGAGAGAGAGGATCCCAAGCTAGCTCTGCACTGCCAGTACAGAGCCCAATATGAACCGTGAGATCATGACCTGAGCCAAAACCAATAGTCTGACGCTTAACTGACTGAGCCACCCAGGCATCCCATACTTAAGGATTTAAAAACAAATTTTTTTAGGGTGCCTGGGTGGTTCAGTTGGTTAAGTGTCCAGCTTCAGCTCAGGTCAGGATCTCAAGGTTACTGAGTTCAAGCCCTGCACGGGGGTCTGTGCTATCAGTGCAGAGCCCAGTATGGATCCTCTGTCCTCCCCTCTCTCTGCCCCTACTCTGTGCTTGCTTGCTCTCACTCTCAAAAATAAACATTTAAAAAACTAAAAAAGCTTTTTACTTATTTTTTTTGAGAGTGAGAGAACACCCAAGCAGGGAGGAGAGGCAGAGGGACACACACACACACACACACACACACACACACACACACGGTGGGGGGGGGGGAGGGAGAGAATGAGAATCTTAAGCAGGCTTCATGCTCAGCCTGGATGCGACACAGGGTAGGTTCCATGACCTGAGCTGAAATCAAGCTGCCCAGCTGACTGAGCCACCTGATAGCCCCTACCTTAAGAACTTTTAAAAGCATCATTTTAAGGACATTGTTGAGGACAGTTAATTTTAAAGGGTGTTTGTCTTCATATTTTATATGCTGTTGTTTAAATTTGTCATGTGTATGATGCTGATTTCTTGGTCTGGAATACAACTGTCATATTAAGGGAAATGTTATGGAATGGATGCCAGAAAATATTGTTGTGAGCAAAATCCACTTTCACAGACTGAATTCTCAATTGGTTTAAATAGTTTAGGAGAGAAAAGTCCAGTTAATATCCCAGAAACATGACCATTTATTTTGAGGCCTTTTTCATTATTTTTTTAGAATCACATTATTTAAAAAACTATTTAAAAAATTTTTTTAGTGTTTATTTTTAAGAGACAGAGTGTGAGTGGGGGAGGGGCAGAGAGTGAGAGAGTCAGAATCTGAAGCAGGCTCCAGGCTCTGAGCTGACAGCAGCAAGCCCGACATGGGGCTTGAACTAACCAGCTGCATGATCATGACCTGAGCTGAAATCAGAGTTTTGACTGAACCACCTAGGCACCCCTAGAACCACTTATAAAATGTGAGAGAATTAAGCTATATGGTCTTTAAGTGAGAAGTACTTAGTATTTATGTGTAATGGCTTATAGTTTTTTGCATGGGGGAAAGCAACAATAAGGATGTCATAATGTTTTAATAATTTAAGCTGCCATTTTTGCATTCATATAAAAATAGAATTTGGAATGAAATTATTCTAAATCTCTTATTCTGGAATCAGAATTTTGGAAGGATAGGAAATCTTCATTGTCCTGTAGCCTAACTTTACTTTGAAGAAGAAACAGAAATATTGAGACATGATGAAGGTCAACCAAAAAGTCAGTGGTAGGTCTCAGAATAGAATCTTGGATTTTAGGTTTCAAGATGAAATCAAAGGAATCACTTTCCTTATTGAATGACTCTTAAGGGTCGTTGCTGTAATTTGGTCTTACTAGTTACCTTTTTCTTTTCCCCCTCAAAACAATTTTGGGGGAAGTTTTTTTACCCCCAGAGCAGTTGCAATCCAGTGAAAGCTGAAACAGGAAAAATAGAATTTTCATTCCATGCTTTTGATTTTTGTCTTCGGGTAAAATGTAAAATTAGTGGTAAGTATAGAGGGTAGTATTGGAATATTTTATATGTACCAAGGGCTATGCTAAGATCATTTTATTACTTTCCATAGCTTTATCAGTTGAGCTTTATCATTTTATAATATAGATGAAGAATTTAACCTGGTTTTTGTTTTCGGTTGTATTTAATCTAAAGTGGATGTAATGGGGACTTCTGGACAAATTGCTAGCCTGGAGAAGCTCCTTCCTTTTCAAATATATGGAAATGCTAGTAAAAATAAAACATAAAAAATACACAGCTGAGTTTGAAAGCTTTTTTTTTTTTTTTTTGAAAGCTTTCTAGAATCTCCAGGTGCCCGATATGGAAAAAGGACTCAAAGTCATAATTGGAAACAGAAAGTGAAGATCTTTCCTATAAAGGAAACAGACAGATGCTCCTTAGCCTGTGAGCTTTAATGCAGTGGTGAAATCAACAGGCTCAGCAATGTCAGGGAACTGAGCCCAGACCGTGAAAGGTCTGAATTATTCATGAATGGGGTAAACAAACAAACTCTATTTGTCTGGGTTTATATTTCCTGATAACATCTTCTTCTTGTCCTTTTATTTTCAACCTTTTTAGTATCTTTTGTGGTTTCTTTTACAAAGTATATTGCTGAATCTTATTTTTATCTAGCTTCAGAGACTTGGATTAATGAGTTTAATCCATTTTCATTTATTGTAATAACACTTATATTGGAAATTATTTACATTCTATTTACTAAACTTCTAGTTATTTTCCAGTTTTTAAACCTCTCTCTCTCTCTCTCTGTCTCTCTGTCACACACACACACACACACACACACACACACACACACACACACACACACGTCTTGTGTGTGGATACAAAGTATATATAACGTATATGTAACATATATATCTTCCTTCCAAACAAGGCAAGCACTTCAATTGCTTTCTCACTTTCCACTGGTCTCCTCCACTCCATCTACCACCCTCAGTTTCCCAATAGCCATGTTGATGTTCTGCTGAATTTTAGTTCTGGATTGTTAGGGGTATTCTTTAAGCATCCAACCATCCTTTTTCTTTTTATATAAAATGTGCTTTATTAGGTTATTTAGTCACTCTTCCTCCCATATATCACATAGCGTCCTTATAGATCTATTTCAGTTCTTATTTGAGTGCCTGAAACACAGTTTCAAAAGGGTTGTTTGTATGTAAACATTTTAAGGCCTTTTTTTTTTTTGCTTAAAAGTATCTTTAGTTAACCCTCACTTTTATTTATTTAATATAATTTATTGTCAGATTGGTTTCTGTACAACATCCATTGCTCATCCTAACAAGTGCCTTCCTCCATGCCCATCACCCATTTTCCCCTCTCCCTCCCCCCCCATCAACCCTCAGTTTGTTCTCAATAATTAAGAGTCTCTCATTGTTTGCCTCCCTCCCTCTCTGTAACTTTTTTTTTTTACCCCTTCACCTTCCCCATAGTCTTCTGTTAAGTTTCTCAAGATCTACATATGAGTAAAAACATATGGTATCTGTCTTTATCTGACTGACTTATTTCACTTAGCCTAATACCCTCCAGTTCCATCCATTTTTGCAAATGGCTGGATTTAATTCTTTCTCATTGCCAAGTAGTCCATTGTATATATAAGCCACATCTTCTTTATCCATTTGTCAGTTGATGGACATTTAGGCTCTTTCCATAATTTGGCTATTGTTGAAATTGCTGCTATAAACATTGGGGTTCATGTGGCCCTATTCATCAGCACTCCTGTATCCCTTGAGTATGTCCTCAGTTATAAATGATAGATTAGTTTGATTACAGATGTTTGGTTCAAAATTCTTTTCCTTTAACATTTTGAAAGTAATACTACATTTTTTCCCCCTCTGATATTACTTTTTGTAAGTCCTTGTATCAGTTTGATTTCTTTTGCTGTCTACATGACCTGTAGTTTCTCTATAGAAGATTTTGGATTTTTTGTCTGTTTTTTCCAGTTTATAGTGTGTCTGGGTGTAGTTGCTTTTCTGTCTTATTTAACACTTGGATTCATATTCATTCATTCATACAACAAATACTCATTTATTGGAAATCTGCTGTGTGCCAGAATGTATTCCAGAAACTTTATTCTGAGGTATTTCATCTTTTTTCAAATCTGCAAAATTATTGGTCATTTTTTAAAAGTTTTTTATGTCTTTATTTTATTTTGAGAGACAGAGACAGAGAGCAAGTGGGGGAGGGGCAGAGAGAGAGGGAGACACAGAATCTGAAGCAGGCTCCAGGCTCTGAGCTGTCAGCACAGAGCCTGACGCGGGGCTCGAACCCATGGACTGAGATCATGACCTGAGCTGAAATCAGACACTTAACTGACTGACCCAGATGTCAACATTTTTAATTTATCAAAATCATTCTAAAATTTATTTGGTGAGAATTGGTGAGACAATTTTTAAAAAATGATGAGGGACTAAAATTTATTATGAAGCTATACAAAAAAGTATAAAAAATAAAACCCTCCAATGCAAAAAAAAAAAAAAAAGGAAAAGAAAACAGTAGTATATTGCTATAAGAATAGAAAGACAGAGCCCTGAAACAGACTATAAAGCCCAGAGACAGATTTGGGTATACAAAGAAATAAGATTGTTATTAAAAATTGGCATTATAGATGGGAAGAGTTAAATGTGAAAAGAAGTTAAAGGAAATGAGTATATTTTCTGATCTTGAAGTAGAGACAGTTTAAACCTAAAAGAAAATGAAGGATTCATGAGGAAAATATAGGCATAAAACTGTATTTTGGGTAGTACCTTGTACAGTCTATTGGACATCCATGTTCATAGCATGATTCACAGTAGTCAAGGGGTTCAAACAAGTTGAATGTCCATCAGTGGATAAATGGATAAACATGTTTTGGTGTATACATGCAATGGATGGAATGTTATAGAGCTTTTGAAAGGAAGGAAACCTGCAACAACATGGGTGAACTTTGAAGACATGCTGAGTGAAATAAGCCAGTCATAAAAAGACGAATATTATAAAATTTCACTTGCGCAGTATCTAGAACAGTTAAGTTGATAGAGACAGGAAGTACAATGGTGGTTACCAGTGCCTGGGAGAAGTAGAAATGAGGAGTTAAGCTTCAGTTGGGGTATGAAAAAGTTCTGAAGATCAGTGGCGGTGATAGTTGCACAACAGTGTGAATGTACTTAATGCCACAGAACCATGCACTTACATGCAGGTGCATGTGAAATAACAGGTGATTGTGAGGATATGGAGAAAAGGGAATCCTTGTGCAGTGTTGGTGAGAATGTAAACTGGCACCGTCACTATAGAAAACAGCATGGAGTTTCCTCAGAAAATTAAAAAGAAACTTACTATATGATTCAGCAATTCCACATCGGGGTATTCATCCAAAGAAAATGAAAAGACTAACTCAGAAAGATTTTATGCACCTCCCTGTTCATTGCAGCATTATTTACAAAAGCCAAGATACAGAAACAGCTTATTGATGAATGAATGAATAAAGATGTGGTATATTACATGCACAATAAAATATTACTCAGCCATAAAAAGGATGAAATCTTGACATTTGCAACAACATGGATGGCCCTTGAGGGCAGTAGGCTAAGTGAAATAAGTCAGACAAAGACAAAAACCATTATTATCTCACTTACATATGAAATCTAAACCAAAACAACAAAAACATGAAGCTCATAAATACAGAGAACAGATTGCTGGTTGTCAGAGGTGGGGAGTGGGATCTGGGTGAAATGGGTGAAGGGAGTCAAAAGGTAAGTTGGCTTATAAAGATGGCTTCTCTGGTAAATTTTACCAAACATTCAAAGAAAATTCAAACTCTTCCACGAAACAGAACAGTAGGAAACTTCCAAAATAATTTTATGGGGCCAGCGTTATCCTGATACCAAAACCAGACAAGATATCATAAGAAAAGAAAATTGCCAGCCAATATCCCTGATGAATGTACATGCAAAAATTCTCAACAAGTATTAGCAAACCAGATTCAGCAGTACATTGAAAGGATCATGTATGATGATCAGATGGGAGTTATTCCAGGGATATGGGGATGGTTCACCATCCTCTTATCAATGTGATACAGCACACTGAAAAATGAAGAATAAAATTCATATAATCTCAATACATGCAGAAAAAGCATTTGATAAAATTCAACACCCATTTGTGATAAAAAAAAAATTTAATAAAAACCCTTAACAAACCAGGTATAAATGGAATCTACTTCAACATATGTGACAAGCCCACAGCTAACATCAAATTCAACAGTGGAAATTTGAAAGCATTTCCACTGCAGTCAGAAGCAAGATTGCCCATTTTAACTTCTTTTATTCAACACAGTATTTGTAGTCCTAGCCAGAACTGTTAGGCAATCAGTTAGAATTTGGTTAGATTTGGTTAGAAATCCAAATTGGGAAGGAGGAAGTAAAATGGTCATTGTAGATGACATAATACTATATTTTGGAAACTCCACCAAAAAACTGTTAGAACCAGTAAATGAATTCAGTAAATAGAGGGATATAAAATCAGTATACAGAATCTGTTGCATTTCTGTAATAAGGGACTATAAGAGAAATTGGGGAAACAGCCGCATTTCCAGTTGCATCAAGAAGTAATTACCTAAAGGAATTTGCCAAAGAGGTAAAGGCCCTGTATATTGAAAACCAGAGACATTAATGAAAATAGTTGAGGATAACACAAATGGAGAGAGATTTTGTGCTGATTTAGAGGAATCCATATTGTTAAAATGGCCATATTACCCAATGCAGCCCCTATCAGAATTCCAATGCCATTTTTCACAGAAATAGAACAAATTATAAAATTTCTGTGGAACCACAAAAGACCTTGAATAGCCAAACTAGTCTTCTGAAGAAACAAAGTTGGAGGCGTTATGCTCCCTGATTTCAAACTATATTACAGAGCTATACTAATTAAAACAGTATAGTGTTGGCATAAGAAAAAGGCATAGAGGTTACTGCAGCAGAATAGAAAACCCAGAAATAAACCCATATGGTCAGCTAATCTACAACAGAGGAGGCAACAGTATACATGGAGAAAGGATAATCTCTTCAATAAACGGTAATAAGAAAGCTGGACCACTATCTTATGTACAAAAATCCAGTCAAAATTAAAGAACATTAGTCATAATGCAAAAGATAAAAGATAAACATTAGTCATAAAGCAAAGATAAATAATTGAGACTACATCAAATTAAAAAGCTCCTGCACAGCAAAGGAAACCATCAACAAAGTGAAAAGGCAACCTACTGAATCAGAGAAAATATTTGTAAATCATGTATCTGTTAGGGCTAATATCTAAAAAATATAAAGAACTCCTACAACTCTAGCAAAAAAGAAAGGTATCCAATTTAAAAATGGGAAGAAGAGGGGCACCTGGGTGGCTCAATATGTTGAGCATCCAACTCTTGATTTCAGCTCAGGTCATGATCCCAGGGTTGTGGGATTGAGCCTTGCTTAAGATTCTTGCCCTCTGCCCATTACCCCGCTTGCACATGCGCTCTTTCTCTAATATAAAAAGATAATGGGAAGAAGATCTTGGGGTGCTTGAGTGACTCAGTTGAGCAGCTGACTTCAGCTCAGGTCATGATCTCACGGTTCATAAGTTTGAGCCCTACATCAGGCACTGCTGTCAGTGCAGAGCCCACTTCAGATCTTCTGCCCCTCCCCCACTGACGCTCTCTTAAAAATAAATAAACATAAAAAAATTTTAAAAATAGGAAGAAAATCTGAATAGACATTTTCTCAAAGACTACAGGTTACCAGCAGGTATCTGAAAGGGTGTTCAACATCATTAATCATTAGGGAAATGCGAGTGAGAGCCACAATGAGATACCTGTTCACACCTGTTAAAATGGCTATTATCAGACGAGAAATAAGTATCAGTGTGGATATGGAGAAAAGAGAACCCTCTTCATGCACTGTTGGTAGGACTATAAATTGGTACAGCCACTATGGAAAACAGTATGAAGCTTCCTCAGGAAATTAAAAATAGAGCTATCACATGATCTAACGGTTTTACTTTTGGGTATCTATGCAAAGAAAACAAAACACTCAGAAAGATAAATGCACCTTCGTGTTTATCGCAGCATTATTTATAATAGCCAATATATGGAATGTTCATTGATGGATGAATGGATAAAAAAATTACGGTATATATACCGTAGAGAAGGAAAAATTCTTACTTTACAGTTTAAGGTCTTGTAGCTGGACTAAGAATTAAATTTAGTGAGATGATTAACAGAAGGAAAAAAACACTAAAGTTCTATAATGTGCTCATGGAGGCCCCGAAATGAAATGAGATCTATCTAAGAAATGACCAAGTTCAGCAATTTTTATACTTTTTAGACAAAGACAATTTGTGAAGAATCGAGAGGATGAAGAAAACACATTTGGGAACTTTAGTTAGTAGGAATTCCAAGAGACATTTGGGCTGAGGTAGTACATTAATTAGTACAAAGGAACAAGGTTTGTTTCTACAGCTTTCTCAGCATTAAAGTCCCTGTCTCTGGTGATAAGAATGCCTTTTTGCTTCTCAGTACAGAAAAGGTGCTTTTTGTGGAAGATACATTTAGTGCACTCAGGGGGAGAAAAGAATGTCTAAGTGCCCTTGCACTGGCTGTTTTCCAGGTAGCTTCAATTCAAAATAATCGATAGGCCATTACGGTAGATTTTGGGTGGCCTTACCTAAGCCCCTACCACACACACACACGTGCGCGCGCGCCCATGCGCACATGTGCACATACAGTATCATTCAGCAATAAAAAAGAATGAAATCTTGTCATTTGTGACATGGGTAAACCATGAGGGCAGTTGTGCTAAATGAGATAAGTCAAACAAAAAGACAATACCATATGATCTCCCTTTTATTTGGGATCTAAAAACAACAACAAAACCAAGTCATAGATAAAGAGAACAGATTAGTGGTTGCTAGAGGTGGGGGAGAGATATGAAGAGAGTCAAAAGATTAAAAAAAAACACAACAGTGGGAAATAGTCATAAAGATGTAATGTACAGCATGGTTAATACTGTATTGCAGACTTGAAAGTCACTAAATCTTAAAAGTTCTCGTTATAAGAGGTGCCTGGGCAGCTCAGTTGGTTAAGCATACGATTTCAGCTCAGATCATGCTCTCTTGGTTCATGGTTTGAACCCTGCTTCTGGCTCTATGCCGATAGCTCAGAGTCTGGAGCCTGTTCGGATTCTGTGTCTGCCTCTCTATCTGCCTCTCCCCCACTTGCCCTCTGTCTTTCTCCCCTTCTCTTTCAAAAATGAAAACATTAAAGAAAATTTTTTTTAAGTTCTCATTATGAGGGAAAAATTTGTAACTGGTGATAGATATGACTAGACTTACTGTGATCATTTCATAATATATACAAATCTCAAATCATTACATTTTACACTTGAAACTAATGTAGTATTACATGTTAGTTATATCTCAATAAAAGAATGGTTAATGTGGTAAATTCTATATTGGGTATATTTAACTACAATTTCAATTTTAAGTATAATTTTAATTGTATATACATAATTATAATTATTGTGATTTAACAATTTAAATTACATATAATTAAATATAAATGTACATAGACGTACTTCATTTTATTGCACTTCGCTTTATCACGCTTTACAGACACTGATTTTTTTTTTTAAATAAATTGAATGTTGTGGCAATCCTTTGTCAAGCAAGACTGTCATTGCCATTTTTCCAACAGCATTTGCTCGCTTTGTGTCTTTGTGTCACATTCTGGTAATTCTTGCAATATCTCAAACATTTTCATTATTTGTCATAGTGATCTGTGATCACTGATTATAACACGAAGCTCAGATGATCAGTAGCAGTTTATAGCAATAAAGTATTTTTAAATTAAGGTATATCCATTTTTTTAACTTAATAGACCACAGTATAGTATAAACATGACTTTCATATGCACTAGAAAACCAAAAACTTCATTTGACTCATTTCATTCTGATTTTCACTTTATTGCAGTAGTCTGGAACCAAACCCATAACATCTCTGAGATTTGCCTCTGTGCGTGTGTGTGTGTGCGCGCGCGCAACAAAAATGACACCATCACTTTTCTTCTTTTACAGAAACAACAGAAAAATGATAAATACCAGAGTAGAAAAATGGCAAAGGATACTAACAAAATTCTGAAGAGAAAAAAAATGGAGGAATAGTGGCTAAAGTGGGGTGAAAAGGTTTTTGATAGTGAGAAGTCCAAGAACCTAATGGATCAGAGTGGGAGATGAGGTATAGACATGAACTTTGAAGAAAACCATGATGGAGGAGGGATATGAGGTAGAGATTAGGGCTGTAAGGGGTAAAACTCAATACGAGGTAAAGTAACTGTGAGGTATGTAGGTGCTTGCAGTGAAAAAGGTAAAGGGAAATGTTTAATGGCTCCCACACTATTAAATTACCTGGAGAGCTTTTTTTTTTCTTTAAGTACTTTAGAATAGTTTTAGATTTACAGTAAAATTATAAAGACAGCACAGAGTTCTGTATACCTCACACCATTTTTCTCTCTTTTTAATGTCTTACATTACCTACCATGGTAGAATTATCATAATTGATACACCAATATTATTGACATTATTAACTGAAGTCCATACTTTATTCAGATGCCTATAGTTTTTACCTCATATCATTTTTCTGTCCCAAGAATCCCATCTGGGATGCCACATTACATATAAGCATCCTTTCTTCTTAAGCTTCTCTTGGCTGTGATGGTTTCTCAGACTTGACTTGTTTTTGATGATCTTGGCCATTGTAAGAAGTACTGTTAGGTATTTTTTTAAGGTACCCCACTATTAGAATTTGCCTTCTGTTTTTCTTGTGATTAGACTAGGGTTATGTGTTTTGGGAAGGAAGATCACAGAGGTAAAATGCCATTTTCATTATATCTTGTCAAGGATACATACGATCAACATGACTTCTCACTGTTGATGCTGACTTTGATCACTTTGCTGAGATACAGTATTTGTCTGGTTTTTCAAGTTCCTCTTTTTTCCCTCTTTTTGTACCATATTCTTTGGTAGGAAATCACTCAGTGCAGCCCATACTTCAGAGCAGAATATCTATATAAACTACCTGGAATTCTTTGTGGCAAATGTGTGTGTTCTCTCCCATTTTTTAATTTGTTCAGTCACTTATATCAGGATGGATACAGATGATTTACTTGGGTTATAACCCAGTACTACTTATTTATTCTTTTGCTGCAAGTGTTCTGATTTTGCTAATTGGGATGTCTTTGAGTTGACATCTGTATCCCTTTGACACATTCCCATTGTTGAGTTTATATATTTATGTATACTTTTTGAGCACTTTGTGTACAGTTGTGAGCACTTCTTCATAGCAGTTTAAGAGTCTCCAAACTCATCTTGTATATTTACTGTCTTAGCTCTAGAATCAGACTTTTTTCTAAGCCCTGGTTTCTTTTATTGGAGAAAGGTACTCGTAACCAAGATCTTGGTGTTAGGTGTTCTCTTTGCTACTGGAGTGTTTGTTGTTGCTTATGGGCTTGCTAGCTGACATGGGAAGGAAATCTGTGTAAACTAATTCTCCATGTGCATATCTATAAATATTTCTGTAGGAAACCATCTGTGTCTACATTAAGCTAAACATGAGTTCACATTCTCTCAATGATTAAATTACCACATTCCATTCTTTTCCTGACTTGCCTTTCTGCATTCTCTCACTCCATCAGAGAACTTGTGCTTCCGACCATTCACTATTCATTTACTCAAGAGTTCATTTCCAGACTACATCATCAGTTGACCCTTGAACAACATGCAGAGACTGGGGGCGCTGACTCCCTGCACAGTTGAAAATCCACAGATAACTTTTAGCTTCATAATAATATGGAGAACCATGAGAAATCATTTTTTACTGCAATGTGCAATTTATAGAGATCATTAGTGTGACACTGCGTTTTAAGTCGATACTTGCAACATGAGCCCACTGAGGTAGCAACAGGATATGGCTGTGAAATTATTAACCTACTAAAAGATATGTGTGCTACAGTTAATTTTGTGCAGGTATTAAATACTGTATCTTCAAATCATTTTTTACTGCAATGTGCAACTTATAGAGATCATTAGTGTGACACTGCATTTTAAGTCGATACTTGCAACATGAGCCCACTGAGGTAGCAACAGGATATGGCTGTGAAATTATTAACCTACTAAAAGATATGTGTGCTACAGTTAATTTTGTGCAGGTATTAAATACTGTATCTTTACATTAATTTTCATTTCTCCTGACTGCAAATGGTACCATGTACTGTCCAGGTGTGTATATTTTATGGTAGTAAATGGTAAAATCTACTAGTGTCTACATATTTTATGCATATAGGAGATCCCTAATGCTATATATACTATATATTTATTGAAAAAAATCTGCATATAAGTGGACCTGCGCAGTTCAAACCCATGTTGTTCAAGGCTCAACTGTATAGTGGTTTCAGAATAGTTAACCTATACCACCAGGGGCCACATATAATTCACCATTTTAACCATTTTAAAGTTTGCAATTCAGTGATTTTAGGTATATTCACAGTGTTGTGCAACCATCACCATTATCTAACTCAAGAGCACTTTTAATTACCCAGAAAGAAACCATAATGCCCATTAAGCAGTCACTCTGTTTCCCTCTTTCCCCAGCCCCTTACAGCCACTAAAGGAAGCTTTTTATAAAGTGGTATTTATCTCCCCTCTCAGATATTCTGATTCAGTAGTTCTAAAGATAAGCTAGGCATCTGTATCTTTAAAAAAAAAAAGCATTTTGGTACCAGGCAAGTTTGAATTACTAGGTGTCAGTAGCCTAAAAGAACAGCATATTTTGAGTAGATTGAAATGTTCGAGAAGCAGTAATGTGAATCAAAGAGCATCTCATCAAAGCTAAAAACAAATGCCAATGCATTTGATTGTCTTTAATTCAAAAGTCATTTTAGGTAGGGTTGAAGTGAGGGAAAGAAACCATTTTATAAAATGTCAGCTTCTTGCATCTGTGTTTAGATTTCAGTTAACTTTTAGTCTGTGTAGTTTGTGTTCATCCATTACTAAGTATTGGTTTCAGTACTTTGTTCCTGCTTATTTTCTCTTGCGTGTTTTTCTCCCCTGACTTTTTTTTTTTTTCTATACTTCTGCTTATCTTAGCCCACTTAGAAGAAAGCTTCTTTTCTTCCTGCCACCCCTACCTTGGTAAAAGTGCACTCTTTAAGGATGGGTACTAATTGCCAAGTGGTAGGTATTGGAGCTGTAGTAGTAAAGTTAAGCATATCTGATAATTGGGAAAGATTTGCTGACAGACTTTGAGTTTGATACCTTCTGGTGTTTTGTGAAACCCCTGTGAAGAATTTTTAAGTCAGACTTCTAGGAAGAGTTACGAGAGAGCTAACAGAAAAAAAATGTTTAAACCATTGATTTCAAGAGTCTAGTGCTCACTGAATGCTAAAAAAAACTATGACTTGATCTTGAGTTCTTCAGTTTCTTTAGAGGAACACTTCTGTAGATTTTCACTTGTATTTTGTCCATAGCATAACAACTTTACAACTTCTGTTATCTGTTTTTGTTCTCCAAAGTTCTTTTGTAGCCATACTGCCAACTGGAGTTGGTTTTTTCTCTCATCCCTTTCTTGTAGTCTACCAGAGTCTTTGCTCTCTTGAATTTTTTCTTTAACCCTCCCTTCTTTTGTCATGTTGAGTAACTTTTCCCTACAGACTGGTCCCAAGGTTTATTTCCTTCTTGATTACTTTTTCAAAGTATTTATTCAGCAGAGTTTGACCTCTTCCTGTGGGCGATTTTGTACCCTATGCTAGGAAGATAAAGTTTTCTCCAAATTATTAGCCTTAGGATGAAAAGTAAGTCATATACAAAAAAGAGCAACTTACTAATATTTCCTGAAGAATCATTTTTCTTATACTGAGATGTCTGACTGTCAAGAAAGACTTGGCATCACTGCAGTTACCTCAGCTTTCAAGAAGGAAGCTTATCTGTCTTAAATACAGAGAGCAAACTGAAGGTTGCTGGAGGGGTATTGGGTGGGGGGATAAGCTAAATGGGTAACGGGCATTAAGGAGGACATTTGTTGGGTGTTACATGTAAGTGATGAATCCCTAAATTCTACTCCTGAAACCATTATTTCACTATATGCTTACTACCTTGGATTTCAATTTAAAATAAGAAGAATACTTGTATGTGTCACTGTTCTTGTCTTGAGTTAGCTTTGTTGTTTGAATCTGCTGTTCTTGTTATTAAATTATAACTTAGCATTAGGTTAGTCATGTTGCTACTTATTAAATTAGTTATACTTGCTTGGTTAAACTTTACATTGCGTGTAGTGATACACATTTTTATCAACAATTTTTGCAAATTTCCAGTAACTGGACTTTTTAGATATGCATGCATGTCTCCCCAAACATGAGTTGTGCATTGTGTCCCAAAAATGAGTTGGTCAGACTCCTTTTGCTAAAGCAAATGCACATATAATCCAAGAAAGTTTGCTTATAGAAATGATACTTTTTCTACTGGGAAGAAGGATTAGGTAAGGTGGATGGATGGTAGGACCTTTTTTATCACCTTACGTAAGAGATTTAAGATACACTAGTTTTCTTCCAGTTATGTGATCCCTACCCCCACCCCCAGCATCAAAAGCAGATTTTAGAGATCCCAATGAAGGAGGCTTTAAAAAATCCCAATTTGGAAAATACTAAAGTTCTATTTAAATGTAAAGAATTATGTAAAACTTAAATAATTTCCTTCGTATCTAAAAAGAAACATAAACTGTGGTTTGCAAGCTTCTGTTATGATTATTTTAAACTTAAAAATCTAGGGGCACTTGGATGGTTCAGTCATTTAAGTGCCTAACTCTTGATTTTGGTTCAGGTCATGATTCTAGAGTTGTGCCGAGTGTGGAACCTACTTAAGATTCTCCATCTGCTCCTCTCCCCTATTCATGTGTGTACGTACTTGCTTTCTTTAAAAAAAAAAAAAAAATCTACAGAAGGTAATAACTGACTAAACAACAAATTTTCTATTTCGAATGGGAGGGAAAAATAAACTTCCAGAGAATCCAGTATTAAAAGGTGATAAGAGACAGTGACAAGAAACTAATAGTTGGTGCACATACTTCCCAGAAAAATGGAAACATCCAGAAAAAGAAAGCTATGGAGCATGTCTAGCATAAGTAATGATCAGTAGAACAAAATAAATATGGTACCAGTGTTTGAATGCTCTTTAGGATCAATCTTGTAAGTTAAAATACTCTCATGAAGAGTTACCATCCTGTGAAAAAAGGAAATGACCATTAAAATTTTTTAATGAGACTCTCAGGCTGCCTGATACACTGAATTTTTAAATTAAGATAATACTTCACACATCCACATGCATGCATGTTGTGTATATATATATGGTTTACGATGATAGAGAAATCTCCTGTCTTAAATTAACTGAGCAAATCCTTTTCTAATGAGATCTTTTATATCATTAAAAATAGTAATTTAATTTGTTTTTTTTGAACTTTCCTAATGATGAAGAACCACTGAGACACTTGTTAAAAGTACAAATTCTTGGCTCCATTTCAAACCTACTAAATCTGTATTTTAACAAGCATTCCAGGAGATTTTTTTTTTATCATCAAGTAGGACTACACTAAACTAAAAACCTTTTGCACAGAAAAGGCAGCCTGTGAAATGGGAAAAAATACATGCAGGCCATACATATGGTAAGGGAGTAATATCCAAAATATCTGTAAGGAACTCCTACAAGTCAGTAGCAGACAAACTCAACTTAAAAATGGGCAAAGGACCTGAACATTTTTCCAAAAAAGACCTTCAAGTGGCCAAGTATATGTAAAGGTACCCAACATCACTAATTATTAGGTAACTGCAAATCAGAACCGTGATGAAATCTCACTTGATACCTATTAGGATGGCTGTTACTAGAGAGACAAGAGATAGCAAGTGTTGGTGACACTATGTTGAAAAGGGTCCCTTGTACACTCTTGTGGGGAATGTACATTGGTGCAGCCGCTAGGGAAAACAGCATGGAGTTCCTCAAAAAATTAAAAATAGAACTGCTGTCTGATCCATCAATCCCACTTTTGGTTATATATCTAAAGAAAATGAAATCAGTATGTCAGAGCGGTATCTGTACTCTGATTTGTGTCGCAGCATTAGTCATAATAGCCAAGTACAGAATCAACCTTAGTGTCTGTTGATGGATGAATGGATAAAGAAAATAGGATCTTCGTATTTACAATGGAATATTATTCAACCATTAAAAGAAGGAAATCCTCCCACTTGCATCAACATGGATGAACTTAAAGGACATTATACTAAGTGACATAAGCCAGACACAGAAAGATAAATATTGTATGATCTCATCTATGTGTTGTATAATCTAAAAATGAATTCACGGAAGCAGAGAGTAGAATGGTGGTTGCCAGGGGCTGGGGACTAGGGGAGATGGGGAGATGTACAGCATGGTGACTAGTTAATAATAATGTATTATATACTTGAAATTTGCTAGAGTATAGATCTTAAGTGTTCTTACTACACACACACACAGATAAAATTATGTGACATGATGGATGTTTTAATTAGCCTGATTGTGGTAATCATTTCACAGTATATACACGTATATCGAATTACCACATTGAACACCTTAAATGTAAAAGGTTTCTGTCTATCAGTTGTACCTCAGAATAGCCAGTGGGGGGAAGATAATGAGGCATGGTAAGAGTGCATATTGTTTCCTCCCTGTTGATCCTAGGAGGCAAAACATTCAAGTTCTGTTCTATTACTGGGAATTGTTTGCCATTGATGAGTATGGACTTTTATCAAATGCTTTTTCTGTATCTGTTGAGACTATCAGTTGTGTTTTGGCTTTTAGTCTGGTAATACAGTGAATTGCATGGATTGATTTTCACATTAAGCTGACTTTGAATTACTAGGATAAATCCCAGTTGGTAATGATGGATTGTCCTTTTTATATATAGTGGGTTTAATTTGCTAATATTTTATTATTGAGGAATTTTTTTGGCATATGATCATGAGACATTATATTGATCTGTAGTTTTCTTATAAAAGACATACTTACTCTGACTTTTGTACCAGGATATTGATGGCCTGCCTTATAAAATATGTTCCTGCTTCTTTCATTTGTCAGGAGAGGGTATGCAGAATTAGCATTATTTCTTTTTTACATGTTCTGTGAAATTCACCACTGGAGTCACCTAGGATTACAGTTGTCTTTGTTTTTGAATATGAAATCATTTTCTTTAATATTGAGCCACTGAGATTGTTTCCTTCAGTGAGCTTCGGTGGTTTGTGTCTTTTAAGAAATTTGTTTCACTTAATTTGTTGAATTTATTTGTGTAAAGTTGATAATATTCTCTTATTACCCGTACTTCATGTGCTTGTAGGATCTGTAATGATGCTCCCCTTTTATTGCTGATTTTGGTAGGTCTTCTCTCTTATTTCTAATTGGTCTTGCCAGAGATTTGCAATTTTTTAAATATTTTTTTAAAGAACCAGTTTTCTGTCTTACTGATTTTTCTTTATTTTTAAAATTTGGATATATTCCTGTTATCTTTCTATATTTGATTCTAGTTTAATTTCTTCATAGTGGGAAAACAAATTTTATATGATTTTAATTACTTAAATTTGTTAGTGTTTGTTTTTGACCCATGACATGGCTTATCTCTGTAAATATTCTGTGTGCCCTTGAAAAGAATGAATATTTTTTTGTTGGGTAGATTTTTATACAAATGTCAGTTAGATCCATTTGATTTGAATTGATGGCATTTTTCAGTTCTTTTATATCCTTGTTGATTTCCTGTCTTAACTGAGAGAAGTTGGGGGCACCTGGGTGGTTCAGTCGGTTAAGCGTCTGACTTCGGCTCAGGTCATGATCTCACGGTTTGTGGGTTCGAGCCTCACATTGGGCTCTGTGCTGAGAGCTAGCTTAGAGCCTGGAGCCTTCTTCAGATTCTGTATCTCTCTCTCTGACCCTCCCCTGCTCACACTGTGTGTCTCTCTCTCTCTCAGAAATAAATAAAACATTTAAAAAAAATTTTTAACTGAGAGTAGTTGAAGCCTACAACTATAATTATGAATTTGCCTATTTCTCCTGTCAGTTTTATCAGTTTTTGCTTCCTGTAGTTTGAAGCTCTGTTGCTAGTTGCATACACATTTAGTGAGCTGATCCTTTTATCAGTGTGTAATAAGTAAAGTTCTTCCTGGAGAACTGTTTTGTCTGATATTGATTTAGTTACTCCAACTTTCCTTTGATTAGTGTTTCTATGGCATATCGTTTTTCATTCTTTTACTTTTTACTACCTATATAATTACATATGAATGAATTTCTTGTTAGTAGCTCTCATAGTATGGCCATTTTCCTCTGTTTTGATAGTCTGGTTTTTTTCTTCACCGGTTTTCTTATTTATTTATTTCCAGCATAGTTAATGTATGCAGTGTTATAGTAGTTTCAGGTATACAATCTGACAGTTTTTTAAAATTGGTGTGTTTAGTCCATTTGCATTTCATATCATTATTGGTATGTTTGGATTAGGTCTATCATTGTTTCTTCTGTTTTTCATTCTTCAGTTTTTCTTTTACTGCCTTCTGTTGGGTTATTTTTACATTTTTTAAATATTCCATTTTAATTTACCGAATGTGATTTTGATTATCCGAAGTATAATTGTGTTTGTTGCTCTAGCAATTACATATTATATCGAGGTTACAGAACCTAACTATGTATTAAATGCTTAATATTAATTGATTGAAGTAATATTTTTAGAATCTAATTTTGGTTTTTATTCTGAAGTTTTCCAAATAAGGTTATTGAAAGATAAGCTTTTTCTAACATACAATCTGTTAATATATTTTATTGTTATATATAGTTTTTAAAAATATTTATTTATTTTGAAGAGAGAGAGAAAACGGGGGACTGACTGGCAGAGAGGGAAAGAGACAATCCCAAGCAGGCTCCATTTTGTCAATGCAGAGCCCACACAGGGCTTGATCCCATGAACCATGAGATCATGACCTAAGCTAAAATCAAGAGTCAGATGCTTAACCAATTGAGCCACTCAGGTGTCCCTGTAACTATAATTTTCTTTAAAAAATATTCATGGCACTCCTTTATTCATCACTAAGTTGCTTTGCTTGATCTGCAAAGTGCTTTATCTTTATAAATCTCACCTAGACTAATGCCTGGTGATATTATACAGATCCATTTTGCTTTGAGTCAGAATTTTTCTGTTTATATATGACTCCTAATTCTAACTCTGTAAGCTTTACAGAGGTCTAGTTTTGAGGACAGTGCTATGTTTAAGTGATTCTGTTTATATGGTATTAGTTGAAACAGTTGAATGATCCCAAAATAAACTCTGCCTTATGTGTGTAGTATCAATAGAGTTTCCTTATTCAAGTTTATTTCTTCCTCTGTAAAAGATTTAAACTATTTGAATTCTGACAGTTTTTTTTCTGTTGGAATGTATTCTGATTTGTCTGAGTTTGGATTAATTTAATCTAGTTTTGTTAATTTACAAGCTAACTCAGTTCATTTAAGGGATTTTGGAGTTTGTTTTCTATTGAAATCAAATATTTTAAATCACCAGTAGAACAGTTTGAAGAACACAGAAGGTCTTAATCCTCTTTGCGGGGTGTCTAGACTTTAATAATAAACATAGATGCTAGAAGGTAGCTTTACTTAGACCTATAATATTCATCTATAGGAAACTTATAGAATGAAAATTAAAAATTAGGCTTGTCCATTCTGCTTATTGTGGTGGTCCAAGTCATGCTTCTGTTGGCAGCAACCTCAATTTAGCCCAGTACTACACAGTAGAGCTCTCTGTGATAATAGGAGTGTATATCTGTATTCTACAGTAGTTACTTTAATTTTAGTTAATTTAACTTTCAGCAGCCACATGTAGCTAGTAGGTCATCAAACAACAATGCTGGTCTAGTCTCATGGCCTCCCTTTTTATATGTAAAACTCACTTAGAAATTTTTTTGTTTGTTTTGTTTTGCATCTCAAGTATAAGTTTGTAGGCATAGGCTTCTATCAGGGTCCTTGACCTATTGTAGAGCAGGAGACAGAAAACTGAATAAATTAAAAAGAAGATAAATGACATAATTGCAGTATGGTAGGACTTCAGTCAATATTCATTGATAAAGTGACTGTCTAGAGATATCTGGGAGTTCCGTGAAGGAAAATAAACACTCCCAAGAATTTTAAGCTGGAACGGACTCATAAACTTAAGTCAATCTAAAATAGTAAAGTTGTAAAATTGCCAATCAGACCTGTCTGATTCTTGGTTGGGTTTTCAGAAGTAAATTCCCCAGACAAATGCAGAACTACCAGAGAATCTATCAGAACCTTCTACGTTTAGAGACAGACTGAAATGACAAACCCTTTGCCACTGCTTTCACCTCTGCTGCTTGTGGTTACCTGGAAAACGGGAGATTAGATTTTAGGCTAGAGAAGGCAGAAAGAAATATAAAAGTGGTTCTGTTTTCTTCTTTTCAGTGACAGATTGAATGGATTTAATAGAACTTTAGGCGCCTGGGTGGCTCAGTCAGTTAAGCGTCTGACTTCAACTCAGGTCATGACCTCATGGTTCGTGGGTTCAAGCCCTGCATCGGGCTCTGTGCTGACAGCTAGCTCAGAGCCTGGAGCCTGTTTCGGATTCTGTGTCTCCCTCTCTCACCCTCCCCTGCTCATGCTCGCTCTCTCTCTATCTCTCTCTCTCTCTCAAAAATAAATAAAACATTTTAAAAGATTTTTTTTAAAAAAAGGAGCTCAAATTCTTAAATGAAACCTTACTTAAGCTAGAACTTATAAATACAGAGAACAAAGTGCATTAACTGTGGTGTTTACCTTTAAGTAGGTTTTATTGCAGATGTATACAAATAACCCTCATATATTCATTCTTTACAGATCCAGGATGAGAAGACTGATAAAAGAAGAAGCTAGCTGAACAGCTATAAGATGCCCAAAACTGGGTTCACAAAACCAGTTCAGAGTGAAAATTCTGACAGTGACAGCAATATGGTAGAAAAGCCATATGGAAGAAAGGTATATGATTATATTAAAGATGTATTGACTCTTTTAGAACTGGGAAAAACTCCCCATTTAGTATTTTTAGTAATTGTCCATAAAATAAAAAAGCAGTTGGATGCCAGATAAATCCAAACCATTTATCTAATTCCTTTAAAAATAAATTGGAGGGGCACCTGGGTGGCCTAGTCGGTTAAGCGCCCGACTTTCGCTTAGGTCATGATCTCGCGGTTCGTGGGTTCGAGCCCCGCGTCAGGCTCTGTGCTGACTGCCAGCTCAGAGCCTGGAGCCTGTTTCAGTCTGTGACTCCCTCTCTCTCTGACCCTCCCCTGCTCACGCTGTCTCTCTCTCTCTCCTAGAAATAAATAAAAATATTAAAAAAAAAAAAATTAAAAAAAAAATAAATTGGATTCCTGGGATAAGATTGTTTTTCATTCCCTGAGGTAACACGTTTACTAAAATGGCATATTTACCTATGAAATAATCATTGAGAGGGGGTGAAAAAGAACCCAGGACATGACAATCATTTGGCATTTCTTTCTCCACCTCCTGATCCCCAGTAGCAAAACACAAACACAATAGCAGTTCCATTTTCCTTGTCTTTAACCTTGGATAAATTTATGTAACTTTTGCAGCCTCAGTATATCTCTCTGTATTGGCGGACAAGACTACTTTATAGGATTTTTGTGACAGTGAAATGGCATCAGTATGGTGCCTAATGCAATGCTTGTTATATAATATGTACTCAGTAAATGTTAACAGTTTTTGTTGTTTATTATTAGTGATTGGCAACAACCTATGATTTCTTTTAACATCTATCCTTCTTCATTCCTATTTAATTTAGGCTCTCAAAACCTTCATTTAGACTTCTGCAGTCGTCTCCTAACTGGTCTCACTATTCTTAGTCTCTTTTTTTTTTATCTAGTTAATTTTAAACATTATCTCTTTTTTTTTTTAATTTTATTTATTAATTTTGAGAGAGGGAGTACGTACACATGCATGAATAGGGGAGGAGCAGAGAGAGAATCCCAAGCAGCCTGTGCACTGTCATTGCAGAGCCTGATGTGGGGCTTAATCTGACAAACTGTGAGATCATGACCTGAGCTGAAATCAGGAGTCGGACACTTAACTGACTGAGCTACCCAGGAGCCCCATTATACATTATCTTTGAATTTTTTTTTTCCTTTTTATGTCTTTTCTCCCCCTTAGTCTTTTGTTGTTGTTGTTGAAGAACATTTGAAATGGTTCTAGTTTTTGGCAAATATGAATAGAGTTGCGATGAACATTTGTGTACAAATATTTTTTAATAGCTTTATTGAGGTATAATTTATATACCCTAAAATTCACATACTTCATGTATGATCCAGTGATTTTTAGTAAATTTATAGAGTTGTGTACCCATCATCACAATCCAGTTTACACCATTTCTGTCATTGCTATAAGAGCCTCAGGCCCATTGCATTCAGTCCCTGTTCCCACACCAGCCCTCAGGCAACCCCAAATCTGCTTTGAAAATCAGGAATTTTAAGTTTTCAGACTTTATTCTTTTCAAAGGCCATTTTGACTATTTAGGGTGCTTTGTATTTCCATATAAATTTTATGATTAGCTTGTAAGTTTCTTCAAAAAAGCCTGCTGGGATTTTTATAGGGCTTTTATTGAATGGATCCACTTGGATAGTATTGACATCCTAACAGTATGTCTTCCAGTTTATCACCACAGAATCTCTCTCTATTTAGATCTTCAGTTTCCCTCAGCAGTACTTTGTAGATTGTAGTGTACAAATTTTGCACTTCTTTCCTAAATTATTAATGTTTTATTCTTTCGGATGCTATTGTAGTTAATTTCATTTTGGATTTTTCATTGCTAGTATGTAGAAATACAAATGATTTCTATTCCATGATCTTACTGAACTCAGTTATTGGTTCTAGAAGTTTGTGGATTTCTTAAGATTTTCTATATATGAGATCATGTCATCTCCATATAGAGATAATTTTACTTCTTTTCCAGTGTGGGTACTTTTTTTATTGCCTTATTGCCCTAGCAATCTCTGCCATTTGATGAAAGTGATTACTCAATTTATATTTAATGTAATTATTTATAGGGTTAGACTTATATCTGCCATTTTACTCTGTGTTCTGGTTTTTTTTTCTCCCTTCTCTGCTGCCTTTTTAAACTTTAAATATTAAAAAACTTTTTAAATATTTATTTTTGAGAGAGAAGAAGACAGAACTTGAGTAGGGGAGAGGCAGAGAGTGAGAGAGGGAGACACAGAACCCAAAGCAGGCTTTAGGCTCCAAGCTGTTAGCACAAAGCCCGACATGGGGCTCATATCCACCAATGAGATCACAGTCTCAGCCGAAGTGGACATTTAACCAACTGAGCCTCCCATGCATCCCTAACTTTAAATATTTTTTAAAGTACTATTTAAATTTATGATTTTTAAAACTATGTTTCTTAAATTGTATTCTTAAGATGTTGATCTATGGCTTATAACATGCAGCCAATTATTACAAATTAATAATGACTTAATTAAGTAAAATATAGCAACTTTGTTCCTGTATAGCTCCAGTTCCTCCCTTTTTTGTGTATCTATTTATCTATCCATAGATTCATCAATATTTGTTCTTAATCCAAAATAGACTATTATCATTTCATACAATTTTATCTTTGAAATAAAATAAGAGAAGGAGAAATACATATTCATGCAATTCTTTTTACCTATACAATTATCAGTTTTGTCACTCTTAATGTCTTCTTTTTATAGACTCAACTTACTGTCTGGTTGTCATGTCCTTACTAAGAATTTTAGCATTTACTGTAAGATCTTCAGCTGTGATTTTTCTGTGTCTTCGTTGGTCTAGGAATATCTTGATTTTGCCATATTTTAAAAACAATATTGTACGGGGCGCCTGGGTGGCTTAGTCAGTTAAGCGCCCGACTTTCGCTTAGGTCATGATCTCACGGTTCGCGGGTTCGAGCCCCGCATCGGGCTCTGTGCTGACTGCCAGCTCAGAGCCTGGAGCCTGTTTCAGTCTGTGACTCCCTCTCTCTCTGACCCTCCCCTGCTCACGTTGTCTCTCTCTCTCTCCTAAGAAATAAATAAAAAACATTATAAAAAAAAAAACAATATTGTTGAAGTATAATTAACGTTTCATTTAAAGTGTACAATTCAGTAGTTTTTAGTATATTTACAGAGTTGTGCACTCATCTCCACTATTGATTTTAGAACATTTTCACTCAAAAAAAGAAACATTATGAACTCATCAATAGTCATTTCTCATTCTTTCCCCAACCCCCACAGCCCTAGGCAGCCACCAGTCCTTTCTGTCTCTATAGAATTGCCTATGCTGGATGTTTCATACAAATAGAATTATATAATATGTGGTTTTTGATGACTGTTTGTCTTTATTTTCAAATGGCAGTATTGTTGGATATAGAATTCTTAGTTGAGTTTTTTCTTTTAGTAGATTGTCACTCTACTACTTTCTTGTTTTAACTGTTCCTGATGAGTCACCTATTGTTTTGTACCCTTGTCACAATGAATTTTTTTCACTGCTTCTCTTTGTTTGTCATGTGCTTAGGGTTCCCTTGTATTTATCCTTTTTGGGGTTTGTTGAGTTTCTTAGGTCTGTAGATTTAAGGTTTTCATGAAATTTGGAATATTTAATCTAATTTTATATATTTGTGTGTATATATTTTTTTGCCATCTCACATCTACTGTTGAACATATCTAATACATTTGTAGTTACTTTGCCTTTCATTTTTTTTTAATGTTTTATTTTTGAGAGCACGCATGGATGCGTGAGCAAGGGAGGGGTGGCAGAGACAGAGGACAAGGCACAGAATCTGAAACAGGCTCCAGGCTCCGAGCTGTCAGCACAGAGGCCAAAGCAGGGCTCAAACTCCAAAGCCAGAGATCATGACCTGAGCTGAAGTCAGACACTTAACCGACTGAGCCAACGAGGCTCAGTTACTTTTCTTCTCAAATCTATTATTTCCATTTGGCTCTTTCTGTGATTTTTTCCTTACTGGAATTTTTTAAACACTGTTTTATTTCTTTCTTTATAATAACTGTCAAATGTAGTATCTAGGCTTATTCAGGGAAATTTCTGTTGAATACTTTTTTCTTTGCTTTTTTGTATGTCTTAATTTTTATTGGAAACTGGACAATTTAAATCATATACTGTAGCAGTAGTACAGTTCTGGGTACTCATTATTTCCCACCTGAACCTTGTAATTGTTGCTGAGTTGTGTGTGTGTGTTTGTTTTGAGTAAAATGTTAGGAGTTTCTCTGTGGTATTTATCACAACCACTGGTATCCATTTTTTTTTTCTTTTTATAGTTTAGTCTTGCTTCCACAGAGGCACCATTGTATGTGTATAGATTAGTCAGCAGCCATTGGTCAGAGGTTGTATTCAAACACCATGCCAGTCTGGTTTCCAGCTTCTACAGACAGACTTGCCGGTGTGTTGGGGAGTGCATTCAATGTTAGGGTATTTTTGAAATCTGTCCTGGCATTTTCTTTCTGTTTGACTCACCTGGGTCTTCCCTGTGTTTGTGTGCAGTCAACTAAGGATATGTAGAAAGGTTAGACCCTCTCAGATTTCCTCTGCGTGTACACACCATCTCCCAGTCAGTGAGGATAAATGGAGAGCTTAGCCCTTCTCCCATCTTTCCCATGGACATGGCTTCTCCTCTCGCCATGGATGTGTGGCAGTCTTAGCTGGCACCCCCTATGGCTCTCTCATTTCTGCAGTCTCCCTGTTAAATGTTTGGCTTATTCACCAGCTGCTGCTCTTCTGCAGCAGGATCACAACCTTAGGCTAAAAAGATGTATGTTTTTTGCCTCCTCCAATCGTTTCCTACCCTTTTTGCTATTTTTAGAAACAATGCAGCTGCATGTAGGCTTTTTACCTTCTTTGCCAATTCAAGTGGACACACTCTGGCAGCAAAGATGCTGTTTTTCTTGCCAGCCCCACCCCGGTAGCACTTCATGCAAACTAAGCATCAGCCAGGGAATGAGAGCATTCCCCCAACAAGAATGCCAAAGACACTCAGTGTTCTTATCCATAGTTCAGCAGTTTTTCGTGAGAAAAAAAAAATGCTTCTCAATTTGTTGTTTGCTATTTTTCAGTTTTTGGAACCTTGTTGCTTTTGACAATTTTGTCTAGATTTATAGTTGTTTCTTGGGGAGGTAAGTTGGTAATACCTTTATTCCACCATAGACAACTTTCCCCAAATGATATTTTAATTTGCCCAATGTGACAAATCATAAGCAGAGTGAATTTATTATTCATTTTATTTAACAAATCTTATATTGGATTCCTCTTGTGTTATGTATTCTTTTATGACACTTGGAATAAAACCGTGAATGGTTAAGACATTTAAGTCTTCATGAAGACTCTTAACTAATTACTCTTCCTGTTTGTCTGAAATGTTTTGCTCTCAGGACCCCTTCAGCATAATTAAAGATCCCAAAGAGCTTTTTCATATGTAGGTATATCTGTTGATACTTACATTATCAGATATTAAAACTGAGAAAACATTTAAAATGTTTATTAACTGGTTTAAAAAATACATATGTGTATATGTTTGCACACATAAGATATCTTTATGGAAAACAACTATATGTTCCAGGACAAAAAAATATTAGTGAGAAGAGTGTTACTGGTTTTGCACATATCTTTAATGTGTGATTTAACAGAAGATCACCAAATTCTCATGTGCATCTACATGCAGTGTGTTTGGATGTCACTTGGCATATAGTCTCTAGAAAACTCCAGTGCATATTCTTGAGAGAATGAGAAACGTACAGTAGCACCTTAGTGTTACTGTGAGTATATTTTTAGCCTTGCAGATCTTATGATGGTCTCAGATACCATAATTTAAGAATTTCTCTACCATTGTAGGAAGCACACTAATGAGAGTACTGAGTGTATAATGATAGGACAAAAAGGAGAGAAACAATCAATTCTAGCTAGAGGGTTCAGGCATGGTGTCACAGTAGAAAAGATACTTAATCTGGATTCTCAAGGCTGAATAAGTAGTTGGCCAGCAGGAAAGTGGAAACAGAGGACGTTCCAAGATGTAAAAAAGACATAAATCTGTTATGGTAATACTTACAAAGTTAGGATATGGCCTGTGGAGGATAGAGAGTAGGAGATAAGCATTAGACAGCAGCCAGTTCATTATGGCCTTATATGTGTTGCTAAGGAACTTGCAATTTATCCTGTTGCCATTGAGCCAAAACGGAAGGGTCATGGCTAGAGTGTTATTTTAAAATTCCAAGCAAAAGGCAGTGTGGGCAGCAGCTATGGGGATGAAAAAGAGTTGGCAGATGTAAAAGATGTTGAATGAATTAAACTTGTGTATGTAGAAAAAGTAATGTGGATCCACCCTGAGGTTGATTGAACTATTCCTTGAGAAGGAATTCAGGAAATAGAAGAATTGTTGTTTTGAGAAGAATGCTTACTGAAACAGGTGCAAGGGGAGAGGGACATCTTCATGTTTTTCTTAGATTCTTTTATTAATCATAAAGACTTCTAAGGCAAGACTCTAGAATTTTATTGGTTAACCTTTGTATTAATTACGCCTTTTTATTTCTGATGCTTCGATATTGTGGCCTGCTGACACTGGGGAGACTGCCATTCCCAGAGCTGGCCAATTCCCAGAGATCTTAACTCGCTGTGACCATACATTTCATATACAAACCAATCCAGAGTCCAAACCCAACCCCAGCTGTATCCAACTCTCACATTCTGGGCCACTGTCCCCTGCCCTAATCACACTAGAGCCATGTACCAGACAATAAGAGAAACAGTGCCACACCCTGAAACTACTGACAGTGTTTAAAATAGCCAGGCCTTGCCTTTTCTTTCCTGAGGAAACCACAATAAAAGCTTTTGCCCACATTTCCCTTCTCTACCTCTGCCTCCTGACCCACTTTGGTGCTACTCTTTGTGGCCCTATGCAGTGTAGCATGCCCCTGCTTGGGAACTATTAATAACAAACTGCCTTTTTAGTGGCAGTAGTCAGCTGATCTGTTGACTTCACCAGACCTGAATAATAATAAAACCTATGTTTTAAAATAACTTTATAAACAAAATACATGCCTGTGAAGCTTGAATTCATTGGCAGAAGTGGAAAAACCGCTTAAGAGAATTTATAACTGAGAAGTAAATAATATGAGCTTTTATTCTTCAGAAATCTTTATCAGTTAATATATAAGGAAGTCACATTCTTCTCCTGATTTGTTAATAGATTTATCAAAAATAAATGTAGACTCTATTGAGATGTTAACTTTTGTCACCTGTTAAGATTATCATATGGTTTTTCTTTAATTTTTTGATATGGTGAGTGGTCTTAAGAGATTTTCTAATAATAAACTATCCTGTATTCTTTGGGTGAGCCCTGCTTGATTCTTAAGTTTTAAGACACTAAATTTGATTTGACAGTTTATTTAAGGTAATTTTGCATTTATTTCATAAGCAATTTAGTTTATAATTTCTATCTTGTACTCTTGGTATGTTTTATTTTAGACTTAAACATGGATTGGTAGCTTCTAATCATATCATTTTATGCTGTAGTAATTTTTACATGAAATGGGAAATATCTGTTTCTTGAATTTTTTTAAATCTCTTATAAAATCTTCTGGGCTAGTTACCTTTTTTAAACTTAAAATCTTTGGCTGTGGATTTATTGTCTTCTGTGATCATTGATTGGTCTATTCAGATTTTCTTTTTCTTTCCTGAGCCAGCTTTTAGTAATGCATGATTTCAAAGAAAATAATCTTAAAATTTTAGTGATATAAAAATGAATACAGTATCTTTTTGTAACTTTTTTTGGTAACTTTTCCATAAACCCTCCGGAATTGTATGTAAGTCTCAATTCCAATCTTTATTATTTCTCTTTTTCATTTTCATGGTTAGATTCACTAGAGCAATACTAGAGTATTGCTCATTTAAAATCACCTTTTGATTTTATTGATACATTCCACTCTAAAAAAAATTCACTGTTTTATTTTTTGTGCCTCTTCTTTCCCCTCTTCCTTCCTATATTTTCTTTTTTGGGTTGAAGCTGCTTTCTTCTTCAATCTGAGTCTACTTCTGATTTGCTTCTGAGAATCTCTATAACTATTATATCTGTCATTTATTATCATAGATAGTTTGGGGACTATTGTTTTAAGGTGATGTGGCTTATTCTTAGTGTCTACCATGTTTTTCTCAAAGGAGTTCTTATAGTCCAGTTTAGATGTGTAGTACCAATTCAGATATTAAGATTATAATAAGTGTGAACTTGATAATGGCTGTAGACCACGAAGGTAGGATATTCACCCGAATGAGTGGGTACATGATACTAACAAAGCATATTATGTTTTATTCTATCCAGAATCACTTTTTCAGATTTATATATTTGTTCATTGATGGTAACGTGTATATTATGCTTACAGAGTTTTATTATATTCAAGATAGTTTGTCTTACTGGTATTTTAAAGTTATATTAAGTAAAAGTAGAATATGAGACAATTTAGGAAAAAAGTTACAGTTGTTGAAACTGGGTCTCGAATACATTAAAGATAGTGGTTTGTAGTATTTCTGCTTTTGAATATATTTGAACATTTTCTTCATAATTTTTAATTACTGTCTTGCTAAGCCAATATTGTTATAACTATTCATATTTAATTTTTAATAGAGTAAAGACAAGATTGCATCATATAGTAAAACTCCAAAAATTGACCGAGGTGATGTGGGCAAGGAGATGAAAGAGAAATCGTCCATGAAACGTAAACTTCCTTTTACCATTAGCCCATCAAGAAATGAAGAACGAGATTCAGACACAGGTAGAATAATTTGTTCTCTGATAAAGTCTTAATCATTCTTTTACTATGATTTGCTTCATATCATTCCTCTTGCACTCCATTTTAATAGAGAAATATTGGTATTTTGGTATTTCAGATTTATCATTTGGGGACAGAAATTCATTGTTTCTCACCCAAACATGATTTCTCATCAGATAAAAACAATTTGCTTCTTTCCTTACTCTCAGGTTTATTACAAATCTCTTACCACTTTCAGAACTTAATTTCTTGGATAGCATTTCAGTAATGAAAATTTACTCTGATAGAGGGAGCATAGAATATGTTAGAGTTGAGAAAAAGTTGAGTTTTTGTGGACACAGTAGTGAACCCAACAAAGAAAACAGTTTAGGCAGTGTACATTTCAGGAATGAATCAGAAATATGTCCTCCACAACCCTGAAAAAACAAATGATTGAGGTTTACTGCCTAAGCCCATTCATGGTACTTTCTTCTTCAAAACTTACATGTCAGAAATGGTCCTTGACCTCTGTCAATCCTGGTTGTTCATAATAGATCATAACCTTATTACCACAGTCTAATAAACCATTAGATTTTGTTTTAGCTCTGAACTAATCATTTCTTGAAACTAATACGAACTTGAGTATTATGTATTTATCATAATTATTTTATCCCTTGCGTGAAATATTAATAATGAGCTGTTCTTAACAATGTTTCAGCTTCACTCACAGAAAGTTACTGTCCCATTCTGAGTTTATGTACAGAGATTGTATTCTACTTATATCTTTCTGGTCATCTTAGTCATCAATTTGGAAATAATCTTGACTGTGGAATCTGAAAATATTTGAAACACCCTGTGCTATCATAGCTTTAGAAAGTACTTAAATTTTATCATACGTTTTTAGTAGGTAGGACTCCTTTTGTGTATTTATTTTGCTGTCTGTCTTAGCTTGAATTAGAAATTGTTCTTAAACATGACCTTTTTAAGCCTTGAAAATTGGTGAAGAAATTTTGTACTTTGTTAATGTTTTTGAATTTTTTTTAAAAGTGTTTATTTGTTTTGAGAGAGAGCAAGTGCACGAGCAGGGGAAGGGCAGAGAGAAAGGGAGAGAGACAGTCCCAAACCAGCCCTGTGCTAGCAGTGGAGCCTCTGCCTCTTACTCTCGTTCTATATAATCAAAATAAATAAACATTTAAAATATTTTTTTATTAAAAATATCAAAAGTAATCAAAGAAGTACAGTATAAAACATTGGACAGAATTGTTGGCCTAACTTGTACCAGGTGGTCACTGACCAGAAATAGGAATAGTTTAGAATAGTTTATAATTTAGTTGGTCTAAATTAATTTTTTTAATGTTTTTATTTATTTCTGAGAGACAGAGACACAACACACAACGTGAACAGGGGAGGGTCAGAGATAGAGGGAGATACAGAATCTGAAGCAGGCTCCAGGCTCTGAGCTAGCTGTCAGCACAGAGCCCGATGCGGGGCTCAAACCCACGAATTGTGAGATTATGACCTGAGCCAAAGTTGTACGCTCAACTGACTGAGCCACCCAGGCGCCCCTACTTGGTCTAAATTATAAGAATATATTGTTGGAGGTAAATATGAAAATATTTTTCAAAACAGAAAGGTTGTTAACATTTGAGTTATTCTTTAATTTGGAATTTAATCTATATAAGTAATTATTGATGACAATTAAAATTATCTTCAAGTGTGTTTATCTCTACTTAGAATAGCAAAAATAACTGCAGAAAAATATGTTAAGTTATAGAGAATTTGTTCAATTATGGTAAATCCAATTAAGAAATACGGTTTTTACTCTTAAAAATAAAAGAATACATGAGATGAAAAGATGCTCATAGCATACAAATTTTAAAAATAGGTTATGAAATAATATGTACTGTTTACTTTATTAAAAGTCACATTCTGTATATTTATATTTGTATGTATGTGCACACAGGGCATATATTAACACACATATTGAAGGATAAAATTATTGAAGTATAAAAAACTGTATGTAGTAAAACCAACCTAGCCAAACCTAGTTACTGTATTATGGGCCCAGAACAAAAATGTAAATATTTTAACCCTGACTTAGGTTAAATAAAAGACTGGGGGATTGGCAATAAGGACAAAATGTTATTAATGCTACTCAGCTCATCTCTTATAGCAAGGGAATAACTGATATTGTCTATAACTGAAACATATAGTTTTTTTTTAAGTTTTTTTTTTTAACATCTTTATTCATTATTCAGAGACAGAGAGAGACAGAGCATGAGCATGGGAGGGGCAGAGAGAGGGGAAGACACAAAATCTGAAGGAGGTTCCAGGCTCTGAGCTGTCAGCACAGAGCCCGATGCAGGGCTTGAACCTGCAAACCATGAGATCATGACCTGAGCTGAAGTCAGATGCTTAACCAACTGAGCCACCCAGGTGCCCCATGAAATATATAGTCTTTTAAAATAATTACTTAAAATTTTTAATCTTCATCTAAAACTCTTTCATATATATGTTTACATATAATGTGTTTAAATTTTAGTATATGATCTCTCCTCCTCCTCTTTTTTTTTTTTTTCTTTAAGCTCTGAACCCAATGTGGTGCTTGAACTCATGACCCTGAAATTAAGAGTAGCTATCCAGGAACCCTAGTTCCTGTTCTTTTTATGTTGGATTAAAATAAAATCTTTCAGCTTTTTATTTTAAAATAGTACATACATATGATATTTTTGTTTGTATGTAAATTAACAGACACACACCCCAGTTCCTTTCTCTTTATATATATAATTTAGAGAGATGCTTGGAATGATGGCCACTAGATGTGAATACTCTATTTCCAAGATTGGAATGACTTTTTACTTTCTTTGATTTTGTAGGACTTGAATTTTAAAATAACAAGCATAATTATTTCTGTAAGACAGTCTTTTAAAAATTTTTTAAAGTTTATATATTTTGAGTCTTCTGCGCATGCTTATGTTCATGTGCATGCACATGCGGTCGAGTGGAAGAATGGAGAGAGAATTCCAAGCAGTCTCTGCACTGTCATTGCAGAGCCTGATGTGAGGCTTGAGCTCATGAACCATGAGATCATGACCTGACCCAAAGTCAGAAGCTTAACCAACCCAGGCTCCCCAGTTACTTTTTAAAAAAGATATTCATGCTTCAAGGAAGACTCAGTGATCTGCCAAATCAGCAAGACTGCCATCAGCTGGATGAATCATTCTTAGTCTTCATTTTGAGATACCCTAGTGTGTCTTAAGCTTTTTAACTCTGAATTATTTAATATTTATTAATTTTTTAAAAGATACTTTTAGAAAGTAATTGCTTGACGAGACAAAATTTGGGGGAACATTACAGCATAATTTGAAGTCATGCCAGGGGTTCCTTACCGATGCATCATAATACTATTTATTTCAGAAACTTCAAGTATATCTGCTTATATCATTTCAGTATCTATCCAACATTGTCCTATTCTCTTAGAGAATTCCCATAAATTTTGCCCTATGAAATGTTAGGTGAATATATAGAGTGACAAGAAGACAAATTATTCCAAACCTGTAGTTTGCTTAATCACTTATTTTTAGCTTTTCGTTTCAGTCCCTCTTTGTCTAGAATCCTGGCAGGATAAGTTAGTTGTAGTTACAGTAGAGGTAAATCATTGCATAGTGTTTATTATCAGAAGCTTTGGAGTCAGACAGATTAATGTTGTGTCCCTACTCAGCTCCCTGCTAGTCCTGGCCAAAAAATTTGAGCCCTTTATAACTCCAATTTTCTCATCTATTAAAGTGCATGTAATAGTAGCTTCAGAGAATTGTAATCATTCAGTGACATACTGTGTAAAATCAGTTTATGATATGTTAATTAAAACAGAAAACCGACTTAGACTTAAATAGATTGAGATTTTTTTCATCTACTGTAATAAGACCAGGAGGTATCAGTAGTCCAGTGTTGTTATAGTAGCTCAGTAATGCCATCAGGGAAAGGGATGTTTTCATCATTCTGCACTCACTCTTAACTCATACATGGGCTTTGTCCTTAATCATTTTGCTTTATAGTCACAGAGTATCTTCTGCCTCCTCCTGGGAAGAGAGTAAAAGAGGAAGGACCTAGGAGAAAGTATCTTTCTTCCAGTGAGACTTTGCCTTTGTATTGATGAAACAACATCCCTAGAAACTTCTACCTGCATCTCATTGGTTAAGCCTTAGTTACAAGAGTCTGGACAGTTAACTACTTTCAACTGGGTATAGTGTCACCCTAATCAAAACTGGAGTCCTTCTGTTAAGAAGGGGAAAATGAATATTGGGTCAGCATATTTCAGTACTGACACTGTATGTAGTTTTTAGTACAGTAATTAATAACTAAAAACTGTTATCTCAATTAGTATTGTTTGTACCCAAGTGAACTTTATTCCTGTACTATCAGTCAAAAAACCATACTTCTTTTCTTTCCTAGTCTAACGGCATCCAAGGAAAGCCACAATCCCTTGACATGAAAATACTAATCAACAGCTATCTTGAGGGTACTCATGAGAGGTCTCTTCTTGGCCTTCAAACTAAACATGTAATTATTTTGTTATGACCAATGTCATCATATGCATCTTTGCATATTGTATTTTTATTACACCTGAATTCTTTCTTACTCATTCCCAGGAGTAGGGTTAAGGTATTAAGGATTAAATATTTCTATGATATTTCTCCAAAATAATTATACTTTGTTACAAAGCCACCAGCAGTATATGAATGTTCTTTAACCTCAAATAACATTGGGATACCTGTTTTTCTTTAGGTTTGATAGATCTGATATCCTATAGAAGTAAATCAGTGGTACTTCATCGTTTTTAGTTTATGTTTAAATAAGTAGAACGATATAGTGTCCTTCACTTTTTAAAAATCTTTGTTTTCTCTTTATAAGCCTTCTTTATTTACTTACTATTTTTTTTCTTTTGGCATATGTAGATAATGCGGCATGAGAAAATCCAAAGAAACACAGTATGATCTGTTCCCAAAATCCATGGTAGCAGTTCTGGAGCATGTTCAGATGTTTTAAACTAAATTTTCTTTGCCAGCCGGCCTTAGAAGTTCTGTTTTTCTGATGCCATTGAAGGATTTACCCTGTTTAATATGACCCAAAGAAATTTGGAGAGAGGAACTTTTTAAAAAAGAAAACAAATATAATTTTTTTGGTAACAATGTTAGAATAGCAGATAAAATCCGTGCTTTGCTTAATAAGGATGATAATCTTTTGATGATTTTCATGGAGATTATTTGTACAGATTTGCTTTTGTCCCTCCCCCATCTTTAAAACTTTTACTTTAAAAATTTTCAAACGTATAGTGCAAACCTTTTTAATCATTCTTGATTTTTTCTTTTAGTTTCTTGCAACCCAAAACAGAATATTAACTTAAAAAGGTGGCTTTTAAAATACAACTGTTGTTTGTCTTACCTTGCTGCAGATAACATATCAGGGAGGGATAATTACTCTGCTTGGCACTCAGTGTTGTACAGAAACCTCCTAGGTAGCTCTAGTCTCAGTATAGCTCAGAAGTGGGTGAGTTAGGGGACAAGATACAGAAGCTTTTAATTCAGCTCCTGAATTAAATCTTTGTAGAGTACACATTAAAATGCACCAAATATAAACATACTTTTTTGAGTAAAAGCCAAAGGGAGTCAGAATGGATTAATTTTCTGCCAAAGGAAGATTTCAGTAAACTTATACCACTTCCTTATATTAATGAATATAATTGAAAGTTCAGTTTATTCACTATGCTTTAGTCTGTTGCTAAACTATGATTTGCTTTTAGTAATTCATTTAATTCAATTTGTTGGCACAGTGTATCGGTTGCTGCTTTTCCATTTGTTTGCAGTATATGGAGGCCATTTTCGCTTGTCTTTAAATGAAATGTCAAATATTTCTTCATGGAATTTTTCTCGTTGCTAACTTTGTTCAGTTTAGAAATACAACTTTTCATTAAAAACTTGTCATTGAATCCATTTATCCACTTGGTTTAGAATTGGTCTAAATGTTACTTTATCAGTTACTTCCCTTTCAATTGAGTGAGCCTTCTCAACGCTAAACTTTTTGCTTATCTTTAAAAGTTTCAAATACTATGTTTTACTTGTTCTCTAAATTGGTTTCTTTTTTCCCCCAACATTTGCTTCTTTATACCTAACTGAACTCATGAATAATAATAATGATCCTGGAAAGAAAAGTGTATGCCAAAAAATTGAGTATATGAAGATCAAAATAATATTGTGAGTTAAAATGGCATATTGTTTGTAAGTAAAACTATCTGCTCTGGCCATATCACCATAAGTCAGTTGGAGATATTTTTACTTGTCATGAATTGCTAGGCAGAATTCCATATTCTTATCTTAGCCGATAAACTTTGTTTTGATTTTAGGCTGCTTTCTTTCTAAGAAGTCTTAAATAGTGATCAGTGTAGTAATTCATACCATTTGAAAGGCCTGTGGTCTAGAATGATATTGCAGTCCAAAGTGTTCCATTGTTTTCTGAGTAGTTTGGCATTCGTAGAACAAAAAGGATTATTTAGGCCCTTTATTCAAGTTTTCTGAAGACAAATTCTAAACAGAATTTGATAGAGGACTGCCTCTTTTATCATTATTCAGAGATTAGAAATAATATAGCTTCAAAGGAGATCTCTTTTAATAAGTAGCATCAGTAATATCTATTATTGCAGACTGCATGGTTGACTTTCTCAGCTTTAATAGCCTAATCGAAGAAACTGAAGTCTTGGCCAAATTGAAATCTTTAGCCAAACCTGTGTTTTAAATGTGCTTTTGGCTTTACCTTAAAAATAGTCTTTTGGAAAAACAATGATAGATCATTGACTAAACTAGTGGTCTTTTGAAAAATGTTGGTTTGTTGAATTCTGCATTTCCCTTCGTGTGCTTTTTTTCTTTTCTCCTGTCTCTTCTTATTCTGTAGATTCAGATCCAGGACATACAAGTGAAAATTGGGGGGAGAGACTTATATCTTCTTACAGGACATACTCAGGTAATTAGATTATCAGGGGCACCTGTTTAGCCAGTGGTTTCTGTCACATTTACAAGTAATTGTTGTACTATAAATAACTTCCTTTCAAACCAGTATATAGGTATCGTTGGTTGAATAAGTGAACTACATGAGTGACACTGAATTTTCCAGTTTTTGTTTGAGGTATCTACTGCATTATATCCAACACATGCTATTTATGAAATTATAAGCAGGACTACTGTGTACCACCACTCAGTTGTTGCACAGCACAACATGGGGCCACCATTCACATAGAAAACAATATAAGAAATCAGTCAGCCCCTTGGAGTTGTGCAGTGCAGCAATTCCTTTGAGAAGATACTCAAGGTCCTTGGTCTCTTTTGCTTTATATTCTTTACAGTGTATACCATGTGTACTGGTTTTGATAGACAGTAGACAGTATCATCTTACTATTTAATCATGCAGTGTTTTTAAAAAATTTTTTTAAATTTTTGGTTGAACTATATTTAGTCTATTGACTTTGCTGCCCTTGTTGAATTTAACAGTGGATTAGTACAACAGCTTTCCAAGAGAAATGCCATTACCATTCACTGTGTTGGAACTGCTTTATTTGGCTATGGCACCAGCTGTTAGGGCTCCTAATTGCTCCAGATAGAAGAATACAGGAGAATATATAAATACTATCTTATGTGAAAACTAATCAGTTAAGTGCTTTGATTAAACTTTTTTTTTTTTAATGGGCTTACATTTTTATCTCTTTTTTGTAATACAAAATATTGTTTAGTCCCTGGGTATCCAAGTGTACAGTTTTCAGCATATGACATTTTGTTATAAAAGCTGAAATCTTCCATTTCTGGTATATTTTGTATTTTATAAGTTTGTGAGGGTGGTGTAGAACCAAATATTAGTCTTAAAATTAAATGAGCTGATAAGTCAGTACTTAATTCTCAAAATTTGGGGGTAAAGGACATGTTTACAGTCAGCATTAAACTCCACTTACTGTGGAGTTGGGTGTACATTTCTAAAACAGGACTCCTCAGGGTCTGCGTGTACCTGAAGGAAGTATACGGGATGAAATTATCCACAATCTGAGTATTATTGCTGGAAATCAAGATACAAGCACCTACATTTTAGAAATTCATGTAGATGCTTTAGAACCAGAGAGCAATGGCAACATTTTTTTCTCAGACTTGAAGTAACCTTCCAAATGTGATTGATTCAGTTCTATTAATCTGAATTTGAGTTACAGCTCCATTGCTCCATTCCTTCCACAGTGACTACTTTGTAGGGAAGTATCATATTCTTCAGTTTTTGAGAGGCTGGTAGGTTTATGAATCAGCTGGTAGGTTCTTTCCCCAAGAAAGAAATTTTGTTTCTTCTTCTTAATATACCCTACACTTAGTTGGGTTGTGACTGTGTTGAGCTTTTTGTTTATTCTGACAAGTCCTGAAAAGAAAGCATTCATTTTTTAGATTATAAAACTGAGATATTTCTATATTTCTAAAGATCTTCTGAACCCTGAAATAAAGAATGTTAGATTGTGGATAATCCATTTCTCTGTTTTTCTTTAGTCTTAAGTAAATCACTTGGATTTTTCTTTAACAATCTCTAGAGTGGCTGAGTGGAAATTCAATTCTGTAAGAGACTGTGCTACATGAGCATGTGTCAGTATTCCTCTATTTAAAATTCTGGACCATTTTTTGGACAAATAAATACATAGTTCAGTTGTCAAACTTGAGAAGTACCTAACTTTCTCAAATCTATGTGATCATTTTTTACTTATGACCAGTTCTTCACAGTATAGATCCCAAATAGTCAAAAGTTTTGTTGAATGCTTTACACTTGAAAAAGCACATTTTGGGACATATTAATCTAACACAGCTTTGAAGAATGGTATTAATCTAGCTATCTTACACCAGCATCTGTTTATTTATCTTCTTTTCCTGTCTTATGTAAAGCATGAACTCAGACAAATGACTAAGGTAAACTGAAAGAAAAATAGAGTTCAGATTGGATGCTAGTATCTAATTTGAATTTTTGCTTGAATATTTGGAATATGTACAGTTTTATTCTTTTCCAAGACATAATCGTGTCTTTGATCATTTGGCAGTCAGAATTCTAAAATGAATTTATAAGTGTCTCACTTTTTTCTGTAAATTGAGTATGTATCACTTTAGAGCATATTCTTTTTAAAACATTGCATGAAATGCAATGAGAAGCAGAAAATTCATTGTTTTGCAAGTGAGGAAATATGAAAATTTCCCCAAAATTTTAGAAGATATTTTAAGAAAAGATTCTCTGTACATTTTCTTCACTCTGTTTCCTCCAATTACTAGATTTCACTTCTTTTTTAAAAACTTCTCCTTTTTATAAAAATTTTTACTGTTAAATATTTTAATTCTAGAAAAGAAGTACATTTGTTATATTTAAAGATTTGTTATTTAGGTTGAAATCATTGAAACAACAATTATGGTTCCTCATTAAATATGAAAGAACCAAAGCACACAATATTATTAGAAGAAACTACATGTTTCAGAAAAAAAATGAGCTTCTCTTAAAATCCTGTTAAGGGCTTTATAATAAATTTAGTAAGTTAGATGAAACACTGTGCTGAATCTAGATTTATATTAAAGTGGACCATTAATGATAATAAAATGAGAACTAGGAAAATAAAACAGTATTTATAACTATTAATAAAGGCTGACTTAAGTAAATCAAGTTTTTCAATTTTGTTATGTAAAAATTAAATATCAACACATGGACATTTTAGGAGCTATTGAATTTTCAGTAATTTGTGGACAGCAGAGTTAAATGTTCTGATCTCTTAATTTTTCTAGGCCATTAGGATGCCATCCATTGTATCATAATTAAATAAGTGGTTCACTGCAAGAATTACTTTGTTCTTATGCCTTAAATGATTATATATTTAATAATATTTAAGTAATCTCAAACTAGTTTCTTGAAACTTGCTAGATTAGTAAATGCTTATCACTTAGAGGAGTCCATATGCTGGCCACATCTGCCTAGAGTAAAAAATGCAATATTTACTACTAAACCTTCCCTCCTTCCATTTTTGCTATGTTCTACATTTATTTTTAAAACTTACTTATTTATCTTTGTTAGTCCATCTTTACAGGGACTGTCAAGCCCAGATCAGTAATTCTCAGATAATTTGTATAGGATTTCCCAAGAAATAAGATGCCTAGACAGTTAACAAGCAGACATTAACTCACACCTGAATTATCTCCCAGAGGAATCCTAGAACAGCTATCTGTATCTCTCTGACTTACAGAATCCAGTTCCATCTGAAGTTCCTGGCACTTGACGACGACTGCTGGCTGCATTGCCAAAGGATTTCCCAAGTAGCTCAACCTGAGAGCTGGCTTTATGATGGATCAAATCTCTTTCAGAAAATCCTTAGACATTTTGGATCTTTGCAGAATCTCTGTTAACCACCCCCACATACCCACACACATGCAGAATCTTTAATTTGCTCATTTTTAGCTTTTATTAGGATCATTCCATGTTCAGCTATCCTGTGTCTGGGATAAAGTGATCTGATGATGCTTTTCAATAATTACTTTGTGTGATGAGACTTGTTTTAAATACTTACCTCGTTAGAAGATTGTACAAATCATCAGTGGAATTACGGAAATAATATGAAGGAACGTTGCTAATAAAGACAGCAGTAATTAAGAAGAATAAAACTATAATGAATGAAGAAAAGCTTCAAAGATGTGATACTAAGGAATGTTTGAAGTGTTACTGAGGAAGTTAAATTTTAAAAGAACAAATCATTAAAATACAGATTATATGAGGAATAAATATGCAAATATTCTTAATTTTCAGAAAACAGTAGAATTAATAAATTTTTTCAAAGCATTCAGGAAGGAAATTGCTTATATAATACAATAAAAGTCTAGTGTTCTTTTTTGTCAGCCTATTGCTAGTTTTATGTTTCTCATACACATGTATAGCATCTGTTTTTTTAAAGTTTTCTTATGTTTTGCTTTTCAGTGCTTCTATTAAAATTCTTACATATTTATTAATAATTCCAGAGAAAGAAGGTCCAGAAAAGAAGAAAACAAAAAAGGAAGCTGGAAATAAGAAGTCCACACCAGTTAGCATTCTTTTTGGTTATCCACTCTCTGAGCGGAAGCAGATGGCACTCCTTATGCAGATGACAGCAAGAGACAACAGTCCAGGTGACACCATCATTGAGTACATGTGTATTCTTAGTTTGCCTGAGTCTACCCTTGTCTTAACAATTACTTTAAGTTTTTATTTTTACTTGGATTTAATAAAAATTTCTTAAAAGTTTGGGCTCACCTGGGTGGCTTAGTTGGTTAAGCGTCCAACTCCAACTCGGGCCATGAGCTCACGGTTTTATGAGTTTGAGATCCACGTAGAGGTCTGTCCTGACGTCTCAGAGCCTGGAGCCTGCTTTGGATTCTATGTCTCCCTCTCTGCCTGCCCCCCCCCACCCCCCATGCACACACACTCGCTCTCTCAAAAATATTTTTAAAAATTTAAAAATTTCTTATAAGTGTAATTTTACATTTATTTGGGTGATGATTGTTTATTGTCTGTATCGTCCACCAGATGAGAATCTACACAGGAGCAGGGATCTTCGCACTTAGTGGATATTAGTAAATATTTGTCAACTAAAATGTGTAATTTAGAAATGGTCATTCATAACAAAAGAAAAGAAATGGTCAGTTAACTTGAAGTCCATTGCTGCACTGGTGTGCTTTCACCTTACTGAAGCATTTTTTAACCCTAGTTTCTATAAAACTGCTTCTGGGTTTATAGTTATAATGTAATCCATGCTTTATTGCTTAAGATCTAAATTATTTTAAAAGGAAAAATATTTGTGATATGCTGTGTAAATTTATTTTGTATTTCATTTCACGGCATCTTTATATAAGATTTTGGGTGACTTAACAGACCCTGTTGAAATGCACTAAAAGTTTTCTCTTTGTAAGTTTTTCTGTATTGGCTTTTTTAAAAAACTATGACAACATGGTAAAATTTTTAATTTCTATGTATTGTAGTTTCCATCAAATCATTGGTATATCTAGTCTTTCACTAATGAACACGTTAGGGCTTCTTGCTTTTTTTAAGTAGAGTGTGCTGTTTATGGTTATTCTCCTACCTTTCCATACCCAATTTTTGAAAGACTGTAGCCAAATTAAAGATCCTATACATTGTTAAAACTTTAAATGTTTCGTAAAATGTTAGCCTTGTGTCAGATTTAATAATTAGATGTATTTTTAAAATCTCACTTTGTTATACCATGAATTTTTTTTTAATGTTTTATTTATTTCTGAGAGAGAGAGAGACAGAGTGAGCAGGGTAGGGCCAGAGACAGAGGGTGACACAGAATCTGAAGCAGGCTCCAGGCTCTGAGCTGGCTGTCAGCACAGAGCCCAACACGGGGCTCGAACCCACTAACCGTGAGATCATGACCTGAGCCGAAGTCGGACACTCAACCAACTGAGCCACCCAGGTGCCCCTATACCATGAATTTCTATCCTTAGAGTAAGTTTGAAGGCAGAAAGTTAATCTTGCCACGTCTCCAGTGTTCCTTCCAGAAGTTTTCTAGGTATAAACATACAGTTGCATATGTTTCGTTGTAGGGTTTTGTTTTTTTTAAAGCAAATTCTGTCCCTGACGTGGGGCTTGAATTCACAACCCCGAGATCAAGAGGCACATGCTCCACTGCCTGAGCTAGCGAGCCTCCCTATGTAATTTGTGTTTTAAAATTTAAATAAGGTCATATTATAATGCAGTTGATTCTTTTCATATAAGGATTTTTAGTCAACCTTATTAATATACGTGGAACTAGAGTGGACAGCTTTTGAAATATGAAGCTGTTTGCCAACATAAAAGCATACTTATAGCTTAAGATTCATTATTTTATCCGTTACATAATTAATTTCCCCTTTTATGTTATGTTTACTCTGGTTGCCATTATGGATAATACTATTTTTATTTTATGTATGTGAATATTATTTTGAAATGGGTAACAAAATTTTCTTTGAATTAGTTCCTTGCAAGTTGCTTGGATAAAGAATATGTCCTTTCATTTTTTAGAAACTGAACAGCTAATTTTCTTAATAAATAATTTGACTATGAAGATTATACTAAAATTCATTTATTCATTCAGCAAATATTGCGTGAGTACAACCGTGTGCCAAGAAGTCTAAATAGTTGAGATACAGTAACGAATGAGATAGTAACACAGACAGTGTCCTTCAAAGAAATGGAAAAACATTCCATGCCTATGGGTCAGAAGAATAAATATAGTTAAAATGTCATTACTACCCAAAGCAGTCTACACATTCAATGCAATCCCAATCAAAATTACACCAGCATACTTCTCAAAACTAGAACAAACTATCCTAAAATTTGTATGGAACCACAAAAGACCCCGAATAGCCAAAGTAATATTGAAGAAGAAAACCAAAATGGGAGGTATCATCATCCCAGACTTTAGCCTCTACTAGAAAGCTGTCATCATTGAGANAGATATGAACAGATACTTCTCCAAAGAGGACATCCAGATGGCCAACAGACACAAGAAACAATGCCCAGCATCACTTATCAGGGAAATACAAATCAAAACCACACTGAGANCTGGGTGTTACATGGAAACCAACTTGACAATAAACTATTTGTAAAAAAATTTAAAAATAATAAGAAAAAAAAAGGTGAGATAACATCATCCAACTGGAATTGGATAAAGTTGGTAGAAATTATGACTAGACTGTAGACCTGGGGCCTAAAGTTATTCTGACCACGGCTAAATAAAAACATTAAAAATTGAAATTAGCATTCAAAAAAAAAGGAGAGAGACAGTGTCCTTGCTCTTAATGAAGTGTACTTACAGAAGTCCAGGTAAGAGACTGTTACTGACACAATGCACTTTAAAATCCAAAATGTAAATTTTAAGCTTTTTTCTTATTAGGGAAAGAACAGTGGTACTTTAGTGCTCTAATTATGTCAGTTTGCAAGAAAATTATTATATGGCACTAGAAAATTATTATCCATAAACTTTCCTCTTAGAACATTTGTTTCTTTTAAATAGTTGTAAATTGAATGCTGACAAAAACTGAGGACTGATGGATATGGGGGGGAGGGGGGGAGGGGCATGGAGGAGGACACTTGTGGGGATGAGCACTGAGTGTTATGTGGAAACTAAATTTGACAATAAACTATTTGTAAAAAAAAATAAAAATAAATAGTTGTAAATTTTCAGAATTAATTATTAACACTGTACATATGTCTAGAATCCTTCACTGATTAAGAAACCTATTTTAAGTTTTGTCTTTGTCCCAGTAGTTCTAAAATGGGGACAAGAGGGAGAACTTTGGGTATCGTCTTGTTTAACATTCTTGTTTTTAGTATACAGACTGGAACAAAAATCAAAAGATGAGAACCAAAGCAAAGCAAAATTTTTTCTCTTTTATTAGCCCACTCTTTAAAGGCCTTCCCAGAGTCCTTATTGCTTGAAGCTCTTAAGCTTTATTTTAATGCTAACATCACTCATGACCTCAATTTGCACTTAATATCCAAATAGAAGAACTCTAATACTTTGAGTTACAAAGTGTGAACTCTAGCCTTCAATGTCATTTAGGTGTTAGGTGTTAGAATAAGTAACATTCCGTGAAAAATACATATTTTTGTGATTTATCAAATTATTTATTTAGCAAACATTTTTAGAGTACATATTTGATACTTTGTTATTAATTTAAGGCATTTTTATGAATTGATAGAATAAAAATTTTTTTCTAAATTTGCTCATGCAATATTTGATAAATAACCCTAAAGGAAGATGATCTCAATGTATTTTGGGTTAAATTCTTAATATATCATCCAAGCCAAATTTGGGTTGTTAGGGTGAGAAGATATTCCTCCATTCCAGGAAATTGTACATTACAAACCTTTCCATGAACATACAAAATGTTCAGTCTAGAACTTTCATTAACTACTTTTTTCTTTCAGATTCCACACCAAATCATCCATCACAAGCAACACCAGCCCAGAAGAAAACTCCCAGTTCCTCATCTCGACAGAAAGACAAAGTTAATAAGAGAAATGAACGTGGTGAAACTCCTTTACACATGGCAGCTATTCGAGGAGATGTGAAACAAGTCAAAGAATTAATAAGTTTAGGGGCAAATGTGAATGTGAAAGATTTTGCAGGTAAGACTAGTAATTAAAAACTAATGCTCAGGACCTCATTGAAACAGATTCTGGTAACAATTTAATCTGTATTCTGTATTCCTCTTGCTTAAAACAAGAGTTCTAAAAGTGTAATGTATTACAAAATTCTTCTGGAGTGTGCACACAAACCCTGATGATGCTCTGCTACAGTTCTGTGTCAAGAACTATTCAAGTTTTTAAATATTAAATGTGTATTTTAGTTGATACATTACCACAAAATTCTTTAGGTTCTATTCTAGATAAATTAGAGTTACATAAGGTTTTCAGAGTGTTAATTCTTTCATAAGTCTTTCAAAAGCATTTATTAACTTGAACATGAGAACTCTAAGAGAGCACTGGTGGTGTTTCATTTGAATTACTCAATTACCATAACAGTACATTCTTACTGTAAAGATTTCAAAAAGTAAAAGCATGCAGAGAGATTCCCATACTTTATATACTACAATACAGATTCTTTCTTTGCCAGGATTTGAAGGTTATCCTTTCTGTATGTTTTTATTAACATCTGTATAAAATGAACATTTATTTATATATAGGCTTTTTAAAAAATTAAATCATCCCATCTATATTTATTGGTCTGTAGTTCTACAGCATACCTTTTTTTACCTACTGTCTTAACAGATTTTTCTGCCAGTCCATATAGTTGGTTCTGTTTTATTCATTTCAACAGCTGCATTAGTATTGCATAGTATAGACTCCATGGACAATACTTTAGTGAACACTCCTGTAGAAATGACTTCATGTATAGTTATAGAAGAATTTCAGAATTGAAACTGTTAAAGTGGTTACATATGCAAATGGCCATCCAAAAAAATCTTTTTTCAGTTTACACTACCATCAAGAGTATGTAGAAGAGCACTTTTCTTCACATCTTCACTAAAGCTGGATATTATCAATTTAATTACTAACAATCTGACAAATGGAAAAAATGGCCAAATCTGGCCTTTTGCCCATTTGTCCAATGGTGGCAATATGATTAATATGTAAGAGCCTTTTGTCTTAGTATAGGTTTTAATTCTCTGTCAGATAATGTAAAAGTCGTCACTGTGTGTTTGAATTTTTATTTCAGTGTTTATTGTACTTAGAGTTTTCATTTTTTATGTAATTGTATCAGTTTATCTTTTTATTTATGAGTTCTTTGTTTTTTAATAAGGACTTCTCTGCTCCTATACACCCCTCTGTTTTCTCATTCCTATATTTTGTTTTTGTTCTGCTTTTACATATAGCCCTGTTAGAATACATGTGGAATTTATTTCTCTGTTCGGTCTGAGTGGGGAAGAGCGCAATGTACAGGGTCTCCTTTAAAGAATGAGACATAAAATGCATAGCATCCGTTCTAGGAGAAAACTTGGTATTATATATTAGAAACCAAAAAAATACTTTGATCTAACAATTCCACTCCTAAAGATTTATCTTAAATAGTTNGTGCCTGAGTGGCTCAGTTGGTTAAGCATCCAACTTCAGCTCAGGTCATGATCTCATAGTTCTTGAGTTCAAGCAGTGCATCACGCTCTGTGCTGATAGCTCAGAGCCTGGACCCTGCTTCANAGTCGGTTAAGCATCTGACTTCAGCTCAAGTCATGATCTCTCAGTTGGTGAATTCGAGCACTGCGTCAGACTTCTGACAGTTCAGAGCCTGGAGCCTGCTTCAGATTCTTTGTCTATCTCTCTGTACCTCCCCTACCTGTGCTATGTCTCTCTCTCTTCCCCCTCCCTCCCCCCTCTCTCCCCCTCACCCCCCTCTCTGCCCCTCCCCTCAAAAATAAATGTTAGGGGTGCCTGAGTGGCTCAGTTGGTTAAGCATCCAACTTCAGCTCAGGTCATGATCTCATAGTTCTTGAGTTCAAGCAGTGCATCACGCTCTGTGCTGATAGCTCAGAGCCTGGACCCTGCTTCAGATTCTGCGTCTCTCTCTCTCTCTCTCTCTCTCTCTCTCTCTCTGACCCTCCCTGCTCATGCTGTCTCTCTCTCTCTCAGAAATTAGAAAAAAAAAAAAAAGTATAAGATTCTCTCTCTCCCTCTGTCCCTCTCCCCTGCTCACGCTCTTTCTCTCTAAAATAAAAAAAAAAGAAGGACACCTGGGTAGCTCGATTGAGTGTCTGACTCTTGATTTCAGCTCAGGTCATGGGTCTTGTAATTCATGGGATTGAGCCCCAAGTCAAGCTCTGTGCTGCTTAGGATTGTCTTTCTCCCTCTCTCTCTACCCCTCCCTGCTCATGCTGCTTGCTGTTCCTCTCTCAAAATGAACTTAAAAAAAAATAATAGTAAAATAAAAGAAAAAGAAAAAATTACGGATCTAAGAGGAGAGAGGCTAGAATTAGGCTACATTCTTCATATGGTGGTAGAATTATGAGTGATGTTTATTTTCTTTGTTGCATTTTTTGTTTTCTTATTTTTCTTTCACAAACACAACATTTTTTAGCCACCAAAATTATTGCAGTGATAAATTTTAGTTAAAGTAAGTATTAAGTCTAGAAAAGATGAAAACCCTTCAGAGAGGTTTTTGTTTGCCGAAATCCCCTAACAAGCTTGTTAATTTTTTTCCCTTTTCCTATTCTTTTATCCATAGTTCAGATGATTATTATAAAATACAGCAAGTTTATATTTATTGGATAAGCTTAAAAGTTTAATATTTTGGTAAAATTATCCCCAGTGGAAATAATATTAACATAAATAAACCTTCTATAAAATTGGTGATGTTCTTAGGTGTTTATTTCCAGTAGCTTGTTCATCATTCCTGTTTCCTTCTGTACAATGTGCATTAGAATTCATATGTCTCACACATCTATATAAAAAGCATATTTTTTTAATTAGTATAAATTAACCGTATGTTAAATTAATATGCTAACTTTAGGTTGGACACCATTGCATGAAGCTTGCAACGTTGGATATTATGATGTTGCTAAGATACTTATAGCAGCTGGAGCAGATGTTAACACACAAGGATTAGATGATGACACTCCACTCCATGATTCTGCTAGTAGTGGGCACAGAGATGTAAGTATGATAGAAAAATCAATATACATTTTCAAAATACTCAACCCAGAGTAATTTAGTTCACTTCTTAGTCCTACCATCTCATGTCATATTTCACTAGTTGCTTGTTGGTCAGCTCATCTATATTTTATTTTCCCTTTTTTCTGCCTTCTAATTGCTAATTCATATTGTAGTCAGATTTAGTGTTTTATCTAAAACATAAAATTTATTGAACTTGATAGTTAATTAAACAGGTTGGCAAAATTGTATTGCAAGACCATTCTGCTGTCAGATAACTAGATGTAGCAGTTAAAAAAAGTTTTACTTACAGTTAAAATTTTACCATGTCACCCTGCCTATCTATTTTTTCCAGACATATTAATATTGAATGATCTCTTTCTCTACAACCTTCATTCCTGAATGTTAGCTGATATTATCTATTTAACATATTCAGATGACTTTTATGTATAGTAATAAAAACATAATCAAACATGATTATACGTGCTTACAAATTAATGGCATCTTTGAACATCATGTTTAATTTGATGTAATTTTATGAACCATTGTAGGTTTTAAATCCATTTGCATTTTCAATCTTTGTTATGCTGATATCAAAGCTTAAACCTATTTCTGTTGTAATGAATCTCATGTTTTAAGTGTCTTTAAGTGCTTAATTGTATTGTGGTAATCTGCTTCCAGTAAAACAGATCAATCTGGGCCACTATTAGGGTTGGTTCAAAAGCAGGATTTTGTGTTTCAAAGTAAAAACTATGTAAAGAGAAAACCTATTAAAGAATATTTGGATATAGTTTAGAAAGTGAAAAGTACCTTTTAGCTTCTAAAGATAACTGCAGGCTCCCTCCCCTTCCTCTCCACTTCTTAGTATTTTTATTTTATTTTTTTAATGTTTATTTATTTTTGAGAGAGAGACAGAGACGGGGAAGGGCAGAGAGAGGCAGGGAAGAGAATCCCAAGCAGGCTCCACACGGTCATTACAGAGCCTGACTCAGGGCTCGATCTCACAAACTATGAGATGGAGATCATGCTCTGAGCTGAAATTAAGAGTGGGCCACTTAACTGACTGAACCAACTAGGCACCTTGGCAGAAATGACTAACATAGGTGCTGCTTCTGTATTCTAGCAAAATGAAGCTGTCTTGCTTTTTAATTTTTAGTTTTTATTTATTGACCTCCTGTAGAGGATTTTATTATTGTTCAGATATTCACAGAATCTATATTGTATAGTTTTTACTAGTCTTTATTGTACTGTCTATAATTGTATTTTCTTTTTGGATTTTTCTGTTTCATTATCTGGGTTAATACATTGCCCTTTCTTTTTTTGTTAATTTAGCTTTTTATGCACCTATATTTGTTCTTCTCTATACTCTCTGATACAACTCATTTAGCCTCTAAATAAGGTAAAGTACATTGATCAGTTTACTACTTTTGAGAAACACCTGTGGAATTTTTCACATCCCTTTATATAAGATATCTTGTATCCTGATCTCTTTGGAACTAGTTGCTCTCTAGATCTGAGGCATAGATGCTGTCCTGGAAATTCACTTAACCGTTAATCCCATGTGGGATTTTCAGTCTTTCTAATAGATTTCCAGTTTCTGGGTGCCCATCTTAACTTTCATTAATTAAGTGGTTTGTTCTGCTTCCTGCATGGTCATGGATTTCCCCAAGATCCTTTATTGCTCTGATGTGTATTTCTCACATTAGAGATCTTCTGTTAACTTTTGTTCATTCATATTTGACTGAAGCTCTAAAAAGCCTGATCGACAAGATGTGTAATGTACAGAGTTTGTTGGCTGGTGGGCTTTTCTGTAGTTTGTCTGGTGGACAAGATGGCTGTTTTGTCAGAAGTCTCCTAAATGTCAGTATTTATAGGTTCTTCTCTTGGGATAGATAGTTTCTCCAGAAGGCAATATTCTACTTTCCTGTCTGGATGGTATAAGAGTGTTTTTCTAGCTTTCTAGAAGCCAAATAGAGGAGGAGTTTTTGTTCGACAGTCGTAAGAGGATACTGTGAACTCATTCTGTTAGAGAAACTTACATTTAATCCTCCTGACTTAAAGTAAATACCATTAAACTGTCTTCCACTGTGCTATCTAAACCCAGAATCTTACTCTTATTTTGAGAAGAACTTCCCTTCTTCAGGGATGGAAAAGGTGCATTCACCTGAAGACTTGAGAACAAATGCCATCATTACAATTAGTACTTCCCTGATACCCACCTCTCAAAGGCCTGAAAGTTTGAACAGTGACCACCATATGCCAGGGCTCTCAGTACTGCATCTCATGGCAGCCGGCATGTAATTTAGTTCAAAAATCCTGTTTTAAAGTTTGCTTCATAGGACTGCTCTCACCTGTACATAGGTTGAGTGCCCTGGGATTCTGAGACATAAATTTGGAGATTCTTAATAGGAGAAAAGAGGGATGTGATCTCAGGAGCAACACCTGTTAGGATATGACAGCAGCAGGATAAAATAAAAGGAGAAGCTGAACTGCAATGCAGCTGCAACAAAAGCTTCAGCCATCGTCACAGGGAGTCCTTGATATGAGGATGCACTTCTGAGTTTGCTCTGATTTGAGGTAAGGGCTAGGTCTGTGTGCCCATGCATGGATCAGTTAATGAATACAAGCTGCTGATGGCAAGGCGACATACCCCTTAAGTGGTGCCACTCCCAGCATTTGGGGCTATAAGCATCTTGGTCTAGAAGAGGGTATATGAGCAGTGCAAAACATCCCCTATAATCCTCAGACGGAAGCTCCTGCCCAGCACTGCTACCTGGCACTGTTGATCCATTTGCAGCAGCCTCTCCACTCCAATCCACAGTACAGGTGTGGCTCAGGGAAACAACATTTCCTACCACTAGTGAGCCTGCAGATCTGTTTCCATGACTGCCCTCCCTCCTTGCTTACCAGCAGCAAATCCAGTCAACCATTCACTGTCCGGTTTCTCCGGGCAAGAGTCGAACACTGGCCTGTGTAACCTTCAAACTCTAGACACTTGGGTAAAAACCTTCTTTTCATGGTGACCTACTCTCAAGTGAACCTATAAAGTCAGGAAATTCTCTTTTAAAAAATGTTCTCATACATTGTTTTCCTATTGATTAGCCCAATGATAGTGATTGAAGAAGAAAAGGAAAGGATTTGGTTATCTTTCAACAAGTCTAGGATTATACTGAGCATTTCTTTTCAAGCTGGATGAACACTTAGTCTTCATTACCATCATGTTTAATACCTCCTTATACTCTGAATTCCATGAAGTCAGCAGTTTCTTCTGCTTGAAACTGTGCCATAAGTAACGTTTTCTTTGAGGAATGTTTGAACAGTGTGCATGTAAGTGGCACCATTTCATTGCAAATGAAGATGTAATTGCTTATTGATCTAAAAAACATTTGGAACTACTGAAAATTTTCATATTAAGGAAGAGTAGGTAATGGAGTGTCACATAAATTATTTATCTGAGGTTCTTGTAACTTTGCATTTTCAGGTAGTTGCATTTATTTGTCTTCGTTGACTCAGTAGGCTTCAGTGAATATTTCCTAAAGTCAAATAATAGGAAAAATCAACTTGGTGACAAAAATGGAAATTAGATTTTACAGTAAGAAAAGTCCTCAGTATTCACATGATAAAATGACTGGAGAATGAAGCTAAATATGAATTGAATAACTTGTCTGTTTCGATTTTTTATTTTCTGTTATTTTGTGAGCTACATTACGTTAACTTCTTATGAGTAGTTGTATTTTCACTATGGGACAAAAAGTGTTCTAAATGCTTTATATGTATTGGTTCTTTTAATCTTCACAGAAGCAAACAAGCTTCTGGTGTGTCTTGTTAAGACTGTACCCGGTTACATTTCAATACTCAGCCTCTCCATGAGATGTGACAGGGCATTAACATAGGAACTCCTGCTCTCCCAAGACACTCCCAAGTTTATTAAATTGATAGGCCTCCAAATTAAGGAACCAAAAAATAGAAATCTCCATGTTTTTCTAAGACAAAAAATGATATGATGATTCAGTGATCTGGGAGAGTTGTTATTTAATGAGTCTCCACTATAATGAGAAAGATAGGACATGCTTTGTAATGGCCTAGATTGCATTTCGATATCCTGCATTTTGATATTTCTGCTAGAAAATCCCCTTTTTTTTCTCTTTAGCAGCAAACATTCTCTGCTCTGTTTTCTTCTTGACATGCAGTAAAAATTTCAGTGTCAAGCTGCCTGTCTTAAAAGGCAAATTTTACTCTAGTTGAAGAAAAAAATGGAATTTGGAAGATAGATATGAATTCAGTTGTGGCTTAGCCAATTTACTAACTGTGATTTTGAACAAGTTGCTTTTTTCCTCTGAGTCTCCATTTCCTCATCTTTAAATTATATAACAATACCTATCGAAGGGAATATTTTGAAGGAAAAAAGACACTATGCATGTAAACACACCTTGAAATCTAAAATGGTATAGAAATGTCAGAGGTAAAAGTTTCAAAGGCTACCTTTATATTACTATTTTTCAAATATACTCAAATATTTAGAAACCAAAATTTGGAAATTAAAAATGCTATTTTTCTCATTTACTTTTTTTCTCTAAGGTATTTTTTATGATTCTCAAAGAAGTTCTAATTTTGAAGAAAAATGCAGTCTGTAAATGCTGTTTTTCCTGAACTTGTTTTTGTTTACCATTGGACCAGTCTTTTCTACTCCTTTGGCAATTTGTATATGCCTGTGTGATAGCACTTCCAGCTATTGCTTTTACTGATATACTTGTGTGTTTCCTGCAGTGCACTGAGAGAGCATGCATCTAGACTTTTTGTATGGGTTTGTTTTAGTGGAACACTAAACACTGGAACTTCCTGTTACATAAGACTTAACACATAACACTAAATTCTGCATGCATGCATGTGTAGGTACATGAGTGGATGGATGAGTACATAACTGGCCAAGGATAAAGCGGAATGCAAAAGACTTTATTTAAGGCCTGATAATATATAGGGTACACTTCTTTCCCACTGCATTTATCAGAAAGTAACTTATTTTCTAGTGCTGCTATTTAAGAATTACACTTCTTGCTCTTTTTTTAAACAATATTCATCCTTGATACCTTATCAAGGATGAATTATTTTTCTTTAAAGTGATGATTTCCTAATTTCTAACTATAATGTTAAAGAATTATGCCTTGTTAGACATGTTTCTGTGAATACAAGTTTCTAAATGTGCACATAGCTGCAAATATTTCCAGAGGCTGACCTTTGAGCTCCTATACTTATAGGGACTCAAACACTATTTCCAGTCTCCTTCCAGAGGGAGACTGGCACGCTACTTTCAAGAGACCTTTGCTTTTCCTCCTACCAACATGCCTAGGATAGTAGGAGTCACAATTCAGAGCTTATTGAGAGCTATTTTTTCCTTGTTCTTTTACTTGTGCATACTTGTGCATAAGGAGGAGGAGCGAAATGAGAGCCACCAAACTCTCATTTGTGTATATTTGTATCATTTGTTACGAGTGTATACCTAAGAATTAAATTTTCTCACTCAGTAATACCTGTGAGAACTTCAGCCATCCATAAAACATTTTTGGGGTGGGTGAAGCAGAAAGCAGTTTTGTGTCCTGTTCTAAATTATTTAGACTAACATAACTTATTAAGAACCTAATCTTTAGCTTAACTTTTGCAAATGTATATAGTATTTCATGATACAGATTTTTGTGATTGTCTTATCCCTACTTCTACTTTAGATTCCTATCTCCAGTCTTACTGCATAATTTTTACTATTTCAGATTTGTTGGCTCTTGTGTTTTAAGCAGCTTTAAGTTACTTTAAATCCTTTAAAAATTTTCTTAAGGTTTATTTTATTTTTGAGGGAGAGTACAAGTTGGGGAGGGACAGAGAGAGACAGAATCCGAAACAGTCTCCAGGTTCTGAGCAGTCAGCACAGAGCTTGATGTGGAGTTCAAACCCACGAACTGTGAGATCATGACTGAGCTGAAGTTGGATGCCTGACTGAGCCACCCAGGCAACTCCTTTAAATCCTTTTAGGGTAAATAATTATTTGCATCTGCGGATGTTCTGTGAAGGACTGTTGAGGTTGGGGTTTTGGTATCCTGTTTGAATTAACCACCTGCCCTGATTCATCATAGTCATGTAATATCTATTGGCTGGTTATTTCCTAATGGGTGTAGAAAGCTTTCAGTGGTATCAAGATCCTGCATTCTATTTTTTATCCTTTGGCTCTAGCCTAAGGAAATAAGCCTAAAAATGGAAAATTTTCAATTTATAAAAATGTGCAGTACAATATTATCCATAACAACTACAAGTTTTTACTTCAGTTACCTTCTCAAACCCCTGAAATGACAGTAAGAGGAGATTGTAAATGACAGATGCACAAGGACAAAAGAAGAAGACAAGAAAACCAATACTTGGGGAGAAGAAAATTAGAGGAAATGAGTGGTTACTGCTCTAGAACAGGAGTTGCCAGATTTTTCTCTAATAGGCCAGATAGTAAATACTTTAGATTTTGCTGGCCATGTGCTACCTCCACCATCCCTTCTCTGTCTACCCTCTTTTCTTGCTCTCTCTTCCTCTGAACTAATTCTCCTATATGAATCCTTTTTAGAGTATTTTACAAGAATATAAAAGATTATTTGTTATTGGCCAACTCCTGATTTAGAAAATCAAAGAAAATTGAAACCAAAGCCATACCAACACAAAATCCCAGAAAGATTAGACCTTGGAAATTGGTGGCACTTGGTACTTCTGCAAGTGCCTATTAAGATAGGACTGAAAAGAAGAGAATTGTATCAAAGTCTTTTTGACCCTTATATCCCCTTCCTAACCCTATCTACACAGCCAGATAATTACACCTCTCCCACCCCGGGAGGTTGATTTACTGGCAAGTATAAACCACATATTCTGGTCTGAGATACCACAACAATAGTTGAGAGTAAGGATTAAGTATAAGTAAACTAAGTGAAATATACTAAATATTAAGAGCCCAGCCTCCTTTCAGCAACCAAAATGCTGACAGGCTTACAGTTTTAGGCATGAGTTGAAAGATTCTCCACAGGAAATTGAACTAGCTGAGAGGGGAGTCTGATGAAATGATCCTGTTATATCTCACTAACATGAAGTACATCTGTCAATAAGTATTAACCATGCCAATAAAACTTTCCGTAAGTCTTTCAGTGGCTTACTCTTAAGTGTGGAGAGTCAGTGATCCACTTGCATTTTGGAAAAGTCTCTAATATAGATGATAAAGATTAAAACAAGCAAACAGAAAAGTAGGAACTTGGAGGACAAAATAATGCCATGAGGAAGTTCCCCTAACGCCATCAGCTTTCCCAAAGAGGTAAGGATCTATTGTAGCTATGAAGTAAGAGCTGAATGCATTAAATAGGGAACAGTGAGTGAAGGAAAAAACCTCTTAGATATTAATAATATGGTAACAAGTGAAAAATGGAGTACAGTTGACCCTTGAACAACACAAGTTTCAATTGCTTGGGTCCACTTGCAGATTTTTTTTTTTTTTTTATAAATATGGTATAGTACTGCACATGTACTTTTCCTTGTGATTTTTTAAAAATGTTTGTTTATTTTGACGGGGAGGGAGGGTGTAGAGAAAGAGAATCCCAAGCAGGCTCCACACCGTCAGTGCACAGCGTTGACACGGGGCTTGATCTCCCTGTGAGATCATGACCTGAGCCAAACTCAAGAGTCAGATGCTCAGCCAACTGAACCACCTAGGCACCTCTTTCTTGTGATTTTCTTAATACATTGACTTTTCTCCAGCTTACTTTATTGTAGGAATATAGCATATGATACATAAAAACCCACAAGATATGTGTTAATTCATGGTCTAAGTAATTGCTAAGGCTTCCAGTCAGTAGTAGACTATTATTAATTAAGCTCTTGGGGAGTCAAAAATTATACATGGATTTTCAACTACATAGAAATCTGTGCCCCACAACCTCCGTGTTGTTCAAGGGTCAGTTTTGAGGATTAAAGATAAAGTTGAAGAAATCTCCCAGAAACTAGGAAGCAAAAGACAAAGGTGAAGATGCAGAAATGAGAAAAAAGATGATTACTTTAGGAGATCTAGTTTCTTCACAAGAGTTCTTCAAAGACAGAACATTGAAAACAGAAAGGATAGTAAATAAAACCAGAAGTTTTCCTAGAACTGAAGGAACATGTGTCTTCAGATTCAAATGGCAGTTGAATGCTCAGCACAATGGATGTAAAAAGACCAAGATCAAGATATGTTATTATTCTTGTGCCGCCTGGCTGGCTTAGTTGGTTAAGCATCCAATTTCTTGGTTTCAGCTTGGGTAATGATTCTGCGGTTCCTGAGTTCAAGACCCATATCGGGTCTTCTGACTGCTGTAGAGCCTGCTTTGGATTCTCTCTCTCTCCCTCTCTTTCTGTTCCTCCCCCGCTGTACTCTCTCTTTCTCTCTCTCAAGATAAACTAAAAAAAAAAAAAAATTATCCTGGAATTTCAGAACAACAGAGGCAAAGAATGTCCTGAAATATACAGAGAGAAAAAAACAAATCATTATAAAAGGTAAAAAAATCAGAATGCCATCAGACTTTTCATTAACAATACTAGAAGCTAGAAGATAATGGAGTGATGCCTTCAAAATTGGAGGGAAAATTGTTCTATATCCAGACCAAATTTTAATGAAGGTAAAATAAAGGTATTTTCTGACATGTAAAAAAAAAAAAAAAATCTCAAAATATTTACATCTTCAGGAATTTCTGGAGTTGGTGATTTAATAAAATAAAGGGAGTAAATCGAAAAAGGAGATAGGATCAGGACACCTGGATGTCTCAGTTATTTGAGTGTCTGACTCTTGATTTCAATTTGAGTCATGATCTCATGGTCATGAGATTGAGCCCAGCCAGAGTCAGGCTCCACGCTGAGCATGGAACCTGCTTGGGATTCTCTCTCCTTCTCTTTGCCCCTCCCCCACTCATTCTTGCTCTTTCTCTCTCTCTCTCTCTCTAAAAATAAACATTTTCTTTACAAAAGAATCTAAAAAGATCTAAAGAATCCAACACAAAATTGAGGAAAGGGTATTTCTAGGGTTATAGGATGAAGGGAGGTAACAGCTGGGAAGCAAATCTAGAGAGCAACCAGTCTATATTAGAGCACATTAGAAGGCTTGGAGAAAGGCGTTTGTAACAAAAAGTGATAGTATACTGAATTGAAGAGGACTATACTTGTAGCAGATTGAGGGATGAATTAAAAATGGTTATGTAGAAAACTAAGCAAACGAAAAAGGCAGTTAACTCCGCAGGGGGAAAATAAAGTTGTATAAGAATGGAAATTTAGTCACAGAGCACTACTTGACTCAGCATTTTTATTAGTCCTAATGAATCACAAGAAATACATAAGAAAGCTAAGAGGAAGGAAAGTGTATGTGCATGGGAGGAGAGAGGATGAGAATTGGTGAAAGACCACTGAATCCATATCTTCCATTATAAGATAATAGGCAGTGCCTAAAACTGAAAAATACAGAAGCAGCAAACTTAAGTATGTTACTTAAAAATGTGGACATACGTTTTGGAGATAGTCATTCTTCACCAGTGGCCTTGAAAAACTAGTTGTTCTTTTAAAATCATAAGCATGTGTAATTTGATAAAAATTAGCAAACAAAAAAGGGGATAAAATATTAACAGTTGGAATCATGAGTGATTTGTTTTCTTAATACATTCTTATATTTCACATTTTCTACATTGATAGTTTATTCTTAGTCCAGAAAAAATTTTCCATTATTCACTATTAGTCTTCATTTTTCTTGACTATTTTTCATATGTTAAGAATTACTAATTTGTAACATTTTATTTCATATGGTTTCTTTATAAAGACGTTTATTTCCTAAATACCAGAAAATACCATTGTTGTGTGTTAGGAATAAATACTTGATCCCACATGAAGTTTGTGGTCTAGGGGGAGAGAAATATGTTAATTAATTATTGTATAGATTTATATATGTAGAACACACAGTGGAAATAGAAGGTGAAAACAAAAAGAGACCAGAAGCAAGCAGGAAAATAATACTTGACGTAGACTACAGTGAAAAACAAGTGTAAGTGATGACTCCCAGCTTTCTGGCTTCGGTGACTGGGTATATTTAGGTACTGGTCATTGAGAATAGAAATAGATAAAAGATAAGGTAGAAATTTTAATGAACTCTCTTTGGGACCTATTGGTTTCAACTATTGTCTTGAAATACAAATATATTCATTCATTAATATATCCAGGATATTTGTGTTTGGAACTCAAGAGAGAGGGCTAAGAAAGAGCAAACAAGAGAATGAAAATAAATGAATGGATTGCATAATTGTCAATCATATTCAAACAGACTGGATGAGATCTCCAAATAGATAACATAGACTAGAGCATGAGACCATGAATCAAGGACAGAGCCCTAGGGAAACAATCATTGGCTTAGATCTTTATGGATCCCATTTCATAGGACTGATGATAGCATCATTGCAGGTAGAAGAATGAAGAGTCATAAAGGTCAAAGCCTCAGAACATCATTTCAAAAGCTTGACTGTGAAGGAAAAATGATTTGGCTAGAGGAGGGAAATATAGGTTTGAACAATTTCTTGTTTTATCTGTGTTTCATTTCTTTATTGCCTTTTTTTTCTAAGATGAAAGAGACTGGCCTCTAAGAAAGGAGCCAATCTGGGATGCCTGGGTGGCTCAGTGAGTTAAGCCTCTGACTTTGCTCAGGTCATGATCTCACCATTTGTGTGTTCAGGCCCTGCGTTGGGCTCTGTACTGACAGCTCAGAGCCTGGAGCCTGCTTTAGATTCTGTGTCTCCCTCTTCCTCTGCACCTCCCATGATCATGCTCTCTCTCTCTCTCTCAAAAATAAATAAACATTAAAAAAATTTTTTTAAAAAACGGACCCAATCAAAAAGAGGTTTGAAAACATAGACGGAAGAAGATAAGCAACAAACAAAAGAAATGAAATGACTAACCAGGCACATCCTGGTTTTGTGGAGCCCAAAGTTTACTTTATGTGGTAGAGGAGAAGAGAGCTTAAGAACAGTGTCAAAGTAATGAATACAAAATTAGATACAAGACACTATAATGGGAACATGAAAGTGAGAGCCTTAAAACCTAAGATTCATTAATTCTAGGGCGTCTGGGTGGCTCAGTGGTTAAGCATCTGACTCTGTCTTAGCTCAGGTCTTCATCTCATGGTCGTGAGTTAGAAACCTCTTGTTAGGCTCTGCACTTAGGCATGAAGCCTATTTTTTTTAAATTAGGTTTCTTTTGAGAGACACCAATACCATGTGAGTGGGGGAGGGGCAGAGAGAGGGAGGGGGAGAGAATCCCAAGCAGGCTCTGCCTTGCCAGTGCAGAGCCCAACATGAGGCTCGAACTCATGAAACCTCAGGATCATGACCTGAGCTTAAACCAAGAGTCAGACACTTAACTGAGTGAGCCACCCAGGCGCCCCAATGCCTTAAAAAAAAGAAAAAATTCACTGATTCTGAATAAATCCTTGTAAGTTCCTAACAGTTTAAATTCCTTGGAGATGGGAAAGAAGATGATTAAGAGCATTGGTAGTGATAGTAGCCTTAAACAAAAGGGTAATACTTCCCTTGAGACTTACTCTTGAATATACATTCTAAGAGGCCAAGAAGCTTGTTATTCTTGCCGTTAATTTATCTGCAAAAGTTGGAGCAGTGCTTATTAATAGGTACTCAGTAAATATTTGTTTTTGTTTTTTTTGTTTAAAATTTTTTTAATGTTTATTTTATTTTTGAGACAGAGTTTGAGTGGGGGAGGGACAGAGAGAGAGAGGGAATCACAGAATCTGAAGCAGGCTCCAGACTCTGAGCCAGCTGTCAGCACAGGGCTCAAACTCACAGACTGTGAAATCATGACCTGAGCTGAAGTCGGCCACCCAGCCGACTGAGCCACCCAAGCGCCCCAGGTAATTGTTGAACATATGATGAAATAGGAAGAAAAACGATCAGATTTAGTGCTCAAATAGCCCAGCTTAAATTTTAAGGAGGCAGCATCTTTGTAGTAGATAAGATCATCAGATAGAGGGTAGATGGCAATGAAAATGGAACTTGAAGAGAACAGTCATGATTTAGAATAAACACTGAGAAACGGAGGCAGAGGATATTGTGTTCTCAACAGAATGGTTGAAATGACATGAACTCTGAAGAGACTAAATCTTCCTACTGTTTAATATTGCAGATAGTCAAACTGTTACTTCGTCATGGTGGAAATCCATTTCAAGCTAATAAGCACGGGGAGCGCCCAGTGGATGTAGCAGAGACAGAGGAGTTGGAATTGCTGCTAAAAAGAGAGGTGCCTTTGTCTGATGATGATGAAAGTTACACAGGTTTGTTTCAGATAATCTACATTCAACTGTTTGATGTGTTTAGTAAAACATTCTGATTCTGCTTTGCAATACAGAAAATGTTTGAGTCTTAGAATAATGCTAGCCACTATTAAGAATGATGAATTTAGTAAGCTAAAATGATGAATTTAGCTACATGTCCTCTGTGTAAATGGAGCCATAATGCCATTGCCCTATTTTCATGACATCCCCACTGCCCCCTGGCAAACTGCTGTCACATTCAAGTCTACTGAAGAACCTTTCCCCATTAACGGCTATTACCCTAGCAGGGGTAACAGAGTAGCAGCTCTGACTTCTTTCATTCTTTTATAAATTAGAGAGCTACTAACCAAACCCTTCCTGTTTTTCCTGGCATTAGTGAGTCATCTTTGCATTTTTACTTCTGTGATTTAGATGGTTGAACTTTGCTCATTGTTGCAAGGTAGGGCCACAGTTTATAAACATGGTGTTAAAAAGGAAAGATCTAAAAGAATATTTCAGAAAAATTTTGACATACTCAGTTTCCTTTTAAACATAAATAATTAAAAATATAACAAGAAAAAACTTTCCTGCATTGAAGAAAATCTTTTACATATAGTTTGGAAAGATTCATGTTTCAGGTAAAAATTAATGAAAAAGAATTTAAGAATCATAACTGGCTATATCCTCACAAAATTTTCCGTAAGAAATTAGGAAATACTACTTATATATAAAGGAATAAAAATCAAACCATACTCCTTTAATCTTAGCAGCCATTGCTAGAAAGCAGTAAAGTTACAGCATCTATACTTTTGAGGCAGAAAGGTATATATACCCTTTACTTTTTTTTTTTTTTTTGAGGCATAAGTGACATATTAGTTCCAAGTGTTCAGCATAATGATTTGATGTTTGTGTACATTGCAAAATGATCACTACAATAAGGCAAGTTAATATCCATCATCCTACATAGTTAAAATATTTTATCTTTTTTTTCTTGTGATAAGGAATTTTATGATCTACCATCTTGGCAACTTTCAGATATACAATACAGTATTATCATCATGCTGTACTTCCTGTCCCCATGACTTGTTTATTTTATGTTGGAAGTTTGTACATTTTGACCCCTTTCACCCATTTTACCTAGTGTACCTCCGGCAGCCAGTAATCTGTTCTCTGTTTCAGTGAGCTTGGGGTTTTGTTTTGTTTTGTTTTGTGTGTAAATTACACATATAATGAGATGATACAGTATTTGTCTTTCTCTATCTGACTTCACTTGGCATGATGACCTTAGGGTTCATTGTAGATGGCAAGATTTCATTCTTTCTTACGGCTGGGTAATATTTTATTATATGTGTATGCCACATTTTTATTAACCAGTCATCCATAGATGGACACTTGGGTTACCTCCATTTCTTGGCTATTGTAAATAATGCTGCAGTGAACATGGGGTGCATATATCTTTTTGAGTTAGTATTTTTGTTTCTTCAGATAAATACCCAGAAGTGGAATTGCTGGATCTGATGGTAATTCCATCTTTAATTTTTTGAGGAACCTCCATACTATTTTCCATAGTGGCCATACCTATTTACATTCCTACCAACAGTGCAAAAGTCTGTTTTCTCCATGTCTTTGCTAACACTTTTTATTTGTTGTCTTTTTGGAAGTAGCCATTCTCACAACTGTAAGGAGATATCTCATTTTGGTATGCAGTTCCCTGATAATTAGTGATGTTGAACATCTTTTCATATACTGTTGGCCATCTGTACGTCTTCTTTGGGAAAATATCTACTCAGATCCTCTCCTCATTTTTATATTGAATTGTTTGCTTTTGAGTTGTATGAGTTCTCTATGTATTTTAGATATTTCTATGAGATGCATGATTTTCAAATATTTTCTCCCATTCACTAGGTGGCCTTTTCATGTTGTTGATGATTTCCTTTGCTGTGCAGAAGTTAGTATCCCAATATTTTATTATTAACGTGTTTGGGCACCTGGGTTGGCTCAGTTGGTTAAGCATCTGACTTCAGCTCAGGTCATAAACTCGCAGTTCTGAGTTTGAGTCCGGCTCTGTGTTGACAACTCAGAGCCTGGGGCCTGTTTTGGATTCTCTGTCTCCTTCTCTCTCTGTTCCTCCCCTACATGCATTCTGTCTCACTCTCTCAAACATAAAGATTTTAGAAAGTTATAAGAAAAAAAAGAAAATGTTCAAACGTACAGCAAACCTCAAAGAATTATGTAGTGAGCACTCTGTACCCACCAAGTACATTTTTTTAGTTGTTAACTTTTTACTGTATTTCTTCCATTACATTATCACATATCTATCTTCTTATTTTTTTATGCCTTTCAAAATAAATTGCAGACATTTCTAAATACTTTGGCATGCATTTCATTAACTAGAGTTCAGTTTTTATGTATGATTATTTAAGATAATATTTTATATTTGTGAAATTAATAATCCTTTAATGAAGCATTCTGACTTTTGAGAAATGCATAGACCTGTATAATCCAGTCTTACCAAGATACAGACTATCTCTGTCATTCCAGAAAGTTCCTGAAGCGCTTTCCTAGTCAGTTTCCACCTCTGCCCAATCATTTACACCTTTTATGGTAGAAATGATTAGGCAAGAATCACTAATGGCTGATAATCTAGAGGGGATTTTTTAATGATGAGCAGGATGTTTACATGGCCTTTTCACTAATATCACAACAGAGGAGGGAGGAAAACAGTGACGATAGAGAAGAGAAATTTAGCAGCACTGAACTGTGTGATCAAAATTAACATCATCAAAGGAGGGATGGATGAATATCATATGCCTTCAGATGTGATACCATGAGAAGGATATAATGTTACTTTTGTAGCATTCTGGCTGTGAACGCATAATCATGAGGAATGTTCTGGTTTTTTTCTTTTTAAGAGCCAGTGCCATGAAAGATTAAGAAATGTCCATGTCATAAAGTGATAGAAATGTTCTAGATTATGAAAAGAGATAACAGTTAAGGGCAATACCTATTCCTTGACTGGATCCTATCCTGGAGGGGGAAAATGAGTGTATAAAGAATATTATTAAATCATATAAGGAATATGGAGAGTAGATTAGTGTTTTACCAGTGTAAATTTATGAGGTTGACAATATACTGTGGTGATAGATAATATTCTTAAATCTTGGGAAATATTTGCTGAAGTATATAAGGATAAAGAGCCATGATGTATATAATTTACCTTCATATAGTTCAAAGGAAAAAATGTGTGTATGTATATATAGAGAGAATGCAAATTATAAAGCAAGAGAGTATAACAATAATAGGCAAATCTAGATAAAAGATAAATAATATTTATTATGCTTTCTAGCTTTCTGTGAGTTTGAAATTATTTCCAGATTAAATTCAAAATAAATACTGGGGCACCCAGGTGGCTCAGTTGGTTAAGCGTCTGATTTCAGGTCAGGTCATGATCTTGTAGTTCATGAGTTTGAGCCCTGAATCAGGCTCCACGCTGCCAATGGGGAGCCTGCTTAGGATTCTCTCTCTCTCCTTCTCTATTTCTTCCCATCCTCTACTTGCTGTTTCTCTTAAAATAAATGAACTTAAAAAGCATATATCTAGATATAGATATAGATAGATATATATCAGTACATAAACTTTCCTTGCTTCGTGTGTTGAAAAGATGTAGAAGCAATGACATTAAGACAGTAAGCAATAATCAGTCATTACTAGTGCCCAGATTATAATCTTAAAATATATTCTACTTAAAAGAAAACCAGGATGGGTTCCCTGAGTGGCTCAGTCAGTTGAGCATCCAGCTTCGGCTCGGGTCATGATTTCACAGTTTGTGCATTCAAGCCCCATGTTGAGTTCACTACTGTCAGCATGGAGCCTGCTTTAGGGCCTCTGACCCCTTTTCTTTCAGCCCTTCCCCAGCTCATACTCTCTCTCAAAAGAAAATCAGGAAAAAAATAGATGATTCTTTGTCTGAGACAGGATATCTGTAAAATAAACTTGGAACATCTTGTCATTACAGATTCCAAGGAAACTATCAAAACCTTGTCAAAAAGCCTTAGGAAGCAAGTTGGAGGAGTACCCCACTGGCCAAAGATGGGATAGTGTGAGCTTCAGTAAGGGTATTAGTTGCATCTATGTTTAAATCCATGATTCCATAGTGATAAACTTTTAAATTAATTCACCATCAGAGACCTAATTTTTTATCTTAAAAATTAAGCAGAAATGGAAAATAATCATTTATTTTCCCTTTCCTATATGAACTTTATCACTGGGTAACTTTATAAGTGAGAAGTATTTTCTTTTATGATTAATTCACCCAAAAGAATGGGGGAAAAGGATGAACTATTTTGCAATAACTATTGCAATGAACTATTTTGCAATAAAATTGAGGATCAATAGTTGCTAACATTAAATTAAAAAATAAAAAGAAAATATTGCAGTGTCCCCAGTGAAAGAATACAAATTCTCAGTCTTCAGGTTCCATCTGCAACCTTCAGGAAATACCAGGGTTTGAGGGATATGCTGAACTGCATTAACCAAAATCTAGACTGTGGGAGATCCAAACAGTTTTGGTTCTTCAACATAGATTGCATGAAAATGAAAAAGGATAACCTATAGGAAAAAATTAAAATGTTTAAAAAGCATAAAAGATGAAAAACTTAAGCATGTATTTAATAGGCGAGTTATATGTTTCTGGGGTAATTTTGTATAAAACTCAGTCAAGATAAATGATACTTATAAGTTCCAGGATATAAGGGTTTTTTTTTCTTTTTTAAGTTTATTTATTTATTTTGAGAGAGAGCAAGCACAAGTTGGGGAGGGAGAGAGAGAATCCCAAGCAGGCTCCATGTTCTCAGCATAGAGCCCAGTGCAGGCTTAAACTCACAAAACCTCGAGATCTTGACCTGAGCCAAAACCAAGAGTCAGATGTTTAACCAACTGAGCCACCCAGGAGTCCCCAGGATATTAGATTATTTTTAATACTAAGAAATTCTTGGGGTGCCTGAGTGGCTCAGGTGTTTAAGCGTCTGACTCTTGATTTCAGCTCAGGTCATGATCTCATGGTTTGTGGGAATGAGCTCCACGTTGGGCTGTGTGCTGATAGCATGGAGCCTGCTGGGGATTTTCTGTCTCCTTCTATCTCTCTGCCTCTCTGCATGCATGCATCTCTCCCTCCCGCTTTCCCCCTCCCCCTGCCAACATTTAAAAGATACTAAGAAATTCTTAAGATGATATGTTGGGGAAAGCCTGATAAGCTTTCAGTAGTTTTGAGAAGGACCAGCAATAGTAGCAGTTCCTTTATTTCACTTAGGAAATGATCAACATTTTGACTTCACTTAGGAAATGATCAGCACTATCACCTATCCAAAAGGAGGATTAATTATAGGAAGAGGAGCCCACGGATGGGGGCTGTAAAGAAGTAAAGAAAAACATAATATTGGGTAAAGTGTTGATAGAAGTATTTGGTGTAGTGGTAATGCTAATGAATGAAAGTAAAACTATAGGCAAAATTGTAAAGGTGGCAACATTCCTTTTAGTGTCTATTTTTACCTCTTCACCATCCAATAGATGTAAGTTCCTTAAGTGGTACATAGATTCTGCTTGGTAAATATTTGTTGAATTGGTGGGGAGGTTGTGCTGGTCCTGAGGATAGATTATGCCAGGACTCTTCAGTCTCCACAAATCCAAGAAATAGCTAAATCTGTAAGCTGAGTTTACCCATTACTGAGACTAGGGAAGTTTGAGAAGATCTAGAATCAAACAATAGACAGCCTTCTCCTGGTACTTTATTTGCTAACTGGCAGACACACGGGGCTGAAGGCCACTCTACCTTCCACTACTAAGAAAGCTGCTTCTCTTGGACTACTCCTACATTGGGTTAGAGTGTCCTAACAAAGACAGGCAACCTTGAAGGTTGCCTAGAAATCTAAGAGAATAATCATTTTAAACAAAATGTTAACCCAGCTAAATAAAACTACTAGAGGAAGCAGATAACTTCAACAACAAAAATGAGCACTGAAGAAAATTCAAGCACAAAAAGACTTTTTGGAACTAATAAAAAACATTATATAAGCAGAACTCCAGTGAGGAATGATTATTGTTAGGGCTTTAAGTTATCATAATGGAAAATCATATAAAATAAATCCTTACAACACAGGAAAAATGCAAATAGAAAGAATCCTAAAAGAAAAAAGACTTAGGGAATAGATCAAGGAAACGTAAAAGATCAAACATATGAATAATATCTATAGGAATTCAAAAGGGAAAAAAGAAACGGGTGAAGGATAGTCCATAATTAAACAAATAGAACAAAATTTTCCTGAGCTGAAAAATTTTCTGATAGCCTGTGTCAATCAGTTATAAAGGTCAGTGAGTTCTAGATGGTTTAAGGTTTTTTTAATGTTTGTTTATTTTTGAAGGAGAGAGTGAGTGGGGGAGGGGAAGAGAGAGTGGGAGACACAGAATCCAAAGGAGGCTCCAGGCTCTCAGCTGTCAACACAAAGTGGGACTTGAACCCGTGAGCTGTGAGAACATGACCTAAGCCGAAGTCAGATGCTCAGCTGACTGTACCACCCAGGCACTCCCAGATGGTCTAATGAAAACATGACTGCATGTGCGCACACGCGCACACTCAGGCACACACACACCCCTACCTACCGTCCCCCTACCCCCTAGTAAGCCACCAGACATGTATTTGTCAGGTTCCTTAGTTCTTAATGTAACAAGTTATCTACCAGGAAATCTTGTCACATTGGCATTGGACTTATAACTTTCTTTTTTTAATGTTTATTTTTGAGAGAGAGAGCGTGTTATGCATGAGCTAGGGAGAGGCAGAAAGAGAGGGAGACAGAGGATCCAGAGCGGGCTCTGCCCTGACCATGACAGCAGATGATGACCTGAGCAGAAGTCAGATTCTTAACTGAGCCACCCAGGCGTCCCTGGACATAAAACTTCTAACAGTGGAAGATAGACTCTTGAGAGAAAACTGTACCATAAAAATTCTGTTTCTGACCAAAGTGTAGTATTCATATGTCTGGGTAAAAGAAAGGTAATAGCAGACATTTAAGCATTTAAAAGATGTACTAATAAGTATATATTCTTATATTTAAAAAGGAAATTTTGGAAAAATAAACCAACAACTTATAAAAGTGGTTACCTAATAGAGGAAGGGATATAAAGGGAAGTATGTGAATCATTACAGCAGTCTTTGAAAAACAGCCTGGCAACAGCTAATAAAACACAAGAGCTCTTATCTTGCAGAGATATGTACTAAAATATTTCTAGATGAAATGATATGATACAGGGATAGAATAAATAGAGATATGAATTGGCCAAGGATTGATGGCTATTGAAGATGAGTGAGAAGTACATGATGGGTTTAGTGGTTTCCTGGTGGTTTAGTATAACATTTTCTATTTTTGTGTAAGTTCAAGATTTACCATTATAAAGATGTTTTTAAAATATGTATGTTCCTTGATCTAGCAATCACGCTTCTGAGAATATTTCATGTTTATTATAGTACTATTTTTAGTGGCAGAAGAAAAACTATATAGTGATACAGGGGATTGGTTGCATAAATTGTGGAAGATAGCTATACTGTGGACTATTTATTGTACAGCCGTGAGAAAGTAGGTCTTACTGCTGTTACTTGGAGGATTTTCATAAGATATTTTTGAATTAGAAAAATCAAGATAAGTAATCATAATATCTCACTTTTATAAAATGAATAATGTTTTTAAAGCCTCTTTTTAAGTTTGTACATATATTTGTGTAAAATCTTACAAGTATGGAGCAGAATCTGAATGGATATATACTTAGCAAAATGTACTTTGTTGAATCTGTTTACTAACATCACACATGATCTGCCAGATCCCTTAGCTGTCTTTTTACTCTTCCTGCAGAATTTGACAGTGTTGAAGTTCTTTCTAAAATTTTCCTATGTTGGTTGCTGGGATGCAGTTCTCTCCCAGCTTTCATCTAGCTTCCTGGACTGTTTCTACTCAGTTTCCTTCTCGAATCTCATCTTCATTTCTTCCTCATCCCTTCCCATACACTCCTGTGTTGGTTTTTCCAAAGATTTTACTTTCTGGACTCTCTTCTCATGACACATATTCTCACAGATGAATTTCACCCACACTCAGTTTTAACTGCCATCAATATGACAAGGCCTTCCAAATATCTCTTTATTCCATACCTTTCTCTTAAGCCCCAAACCTGTATATTTAGCTGCCCTCTGGATATTACCACTTAGAATTCCCATAGAAATCAGTAGACCTGAATAGAACTTCTTTTTTCTTTCATTTACACTCCTTTTCTTGTTTTTTTCCTGTCTCAATTGATGATAGCATCATTTATCTGTATATGTGTCACTTGATGGTTGTCCTAATAAACTCCTCTTTCTCCTTTTCCTTCAGTTATTCAGGAACTATTTTTGAACACTGATTATGTGTCAGGTATTATTTAAGTACTTGGGATACAGCTGATTAAGAAAATGAAGATGCCAACATAATCATCCACTAACCTCTGTCAGTTTCTACTTCTAAAATATTTGTAAATCCATCTACCAGTTATAAGCTGCAAGTCATTTGAACATCTTTGTGCTGTGTGAAATCAGGACTATAATAGCTATAAAATTACATTGACTTCCATAAGAAAGTGAGAAAATAAGATTTGAAAAATAGAAAGTTTGTATATGATATGTTAATTTTCCCATTTATTATGGCTACAAATTCTAATTCTGGTCCTGCAGAAAACAGTGGCTATAAAGAGCAGCTTTTAGTATAAAACTTGCCATTAGAAAGAAGTGCTGCAACAGATTGCCTGTGGAAAAGGGAAGGGATCATATCTGAACTTAAATGTTTAATTAGAGTCCAAGAGCCTTTTTTGATTTTCACTGATTGATTGTTTCATGTGTTCATCAACTATGTATTGATTTTTCAGAATATTTATTTTCCACATGGTGAATGTGCCTGAATTATTGCTTGATCAAAGTCCCTCAAGGAATGATGCAAAAATCATCAGTAAGTATCATACAAAAATTTTGGAGTTGCTGAAAAAGACTGATGAAAATACCCACTTTATTGTTTAATTTACATGAGGTCCTTGTTAGACTTAACTTATCAAACTTCATCCAATCTAAATTTAGAATGTATTACTATCTAATCAAGAATAACTGCCCATAGATGTTTGTATGTATAAAGCCTGATAGCATCATTACCCATCTGGTATATCACATCATCCATGTGACAGATACACTTTAAGAGTTGCAAAGTTAGATAATATAACCAAGACACTGAATTTTAGAACTTAATAAATTTGGAGGAAATAAAGACTATTAAATATGTAACATTTAAAATATGGTTTATTCCATTAGGCATTAATGTGCTTTATGCCAGTGCTACTCAAGTCAAGGTAACCGTTCTACAGACTGTTACTGGTCCTCAAGATAAGGAGCTTGTACCAGAATGTAAATCCAGGCATTGCTTCCCTTTATCAAAAAGGATAAAAGGCTATGAGTAAATATCAGCTTAACTAAACAGTGTACTAGTGACATAATTGATTTCCATTTTTGGTGCAGCCTCCTTATTTCTTCACAGATTAGTAATAATTTGCAGACCAGCCTTAGTTTAAAGACTACACTGAGTAGCTCTCCTATGTCATGCATATCAAACATTTTTAATATTATTGCAATAATATATTATTTGGTTAGTATAGCTTATTAGTATACAAATGTGTGGCACTTTTAAATTTGCATAATTCTTTAGTCTCTCCCCGCCCCAATTTCTACCCTTTTCCCACAGTCTTATTCCACATTACCTTCTTGCATAGAAATTCTATCTAATAATGGTGTTTGCTACAAGTAATTGCTTCTTGCTACTCTGCTGAGGACTCAGTCATAGTCAGAGTCATATCATGCTCATGAAACAGTTATGGTAATGGAGAAGTGGGTAACTCTGTGTCACACAGTGCCCCCCCCCCCAATACATTCTGGCATTCATTAATTGCCGAAGTAGAAATTCTGTTACAAATTTACAGATACTAATTTTATTACTTAAACAGAGTGACCAGTGAACAAAGTTGAAAATGCCACTCATTGTCAAAAAAAAGCATTCATCTTTTTCTTAAATTACTTCAACAACCAGAAATCTGGCCTTGTTTATCGAGCAGCTGCTATAAACTTTCCCCAATTACATTCTTCAAATTAAGCAAGGAGATACTCCATCATAATAGATAGATGAGCTACTCTTAGCATCTGCTGTAAAAACAGATCAGGAAACTTTTAAAAAGACAGTGATATATTGTTACCCACTGGTGTTTACTGAGTACATTTCTGTGTCATAAAAATACACAAAATGACCAGTATTTTTAAAGAGCCATATTTTCTTAATTTTAAAATAGTAAATTGTAATTATTCTAAACATATTGTCCTAATTTGTGAAATTCATTTCCTCAGTTTTACATTTCAGGAGCTATGAAAGTATGACTGGTTGATACATGCATATGTGGAATTATAATAGTTAGTAAATCAAGAGATCAAAAAACAATTATTTAACTCAAAATAAACCAGAAATTTTTTTAAATGGATTATGTGATGTTAACAATTTAACCATAAGTAGGAAGAAGCATCACCTTAGGAAGTTTTAAAGCAAACCTTTTAACCTTAGAAGTATGAAGATACCTTCAGAAAGAAAGTACATAAGATGTTTTTAGAGTATTAAAATACATTATCAGCATACTTGATTATTAGGAATTTAGACTTGGTAGAGCATTTTGTAGGTTAAAGGAATTTGCATGTCAGTATACCGAAAAGTAAAGATTCTCTTGTTTAAGATGTAAAGAATATTTTATCTTCTTGCTTTCCAAATGGCATTTTTAAATAATTTCCAGGATATATGTTAGGAAATGGGTTAGGCCAGGTGTGGAAAATTATAATCCATTTACAACCCAAGAATCTTATTTCTTATTTTGTTTAATTAGGACTGTTAGCAGACTCTTAAATTAAATCTATTTCTGAACTGGTGGAAATAGTTTTTCACCTATTCCTGTAGTAGTTAGTGTTTAGAAGAAATGAAAATTCCACTTAGGTAATCATTATGTAATGAGAATACAGCATGATAGACAATGAGATATTCTTTGATTTCATGACCAAACAGAAGAAATTCCATAGCGTTTTGCATAGTGTTTTTGCATGCTCTGCTTTTTCTCCTCTGCTTTGTGACATATATGGTACACTTGACACACAGAGTTCTGAATTGTAATTTTTCAAACCTTCTAAATATCACCAGCTGCTTCTATCTGAATCTTAAACAAAACCACTATAGTTCTTTTATTTGAAAATCAATATTTTTAAACTAATACAGATTTTACAATTGTTTTATATGGATTAATTATATCAAACTAGTACCAAAGCTTAAGAATAGTTAATTCTACATGGAGTGTTTTTTAAAGAAAAATATGTATGTTAAAGTTTGTTAAGCAGAGAAAAAGGAAAGAAAATTACTAAATTACCATTTACTATAGGTATTCACTTTTAGCAGTGTCTATAAAAATTACTTCTATATTTTTTACTTGCTCATATATCAGAAAAATAAATGGAAAATTGTGATTGCAATTGAGACGTTCTTTGGATGTCTGCAAATGAATACATTATAAGTTTTTAAATTTTATGTTACATAAAGTAGTCTACTAAATATCTCTCTTTGAAGTTTATGTACATAGCCAAGGAATTTTAATTGTATATGCCCAAAATATGTAAGATTATTTATTATAAATACCAGACTAATAGGTTTCTTTGTTAATAATGTTTAGCTTAATGGTTTTTATTACAAACTGAATTTCTACCAGTGCTTAGCAACTTAAAGTGAGTCTGTCACATAATTATAGGAGTTGAGATATTGCTGAATATGTAAGACTAAAACTCTATAAAGGGTACATTTGGGCAGAATCCTTAAAGACCTTTGACTTTAAAAAAACTATATGCATACATTTAAATCAGTTCAGCCTTAGCTATAACATCCTGTCTGCAGAAAAATGTTTTATCTAGTCATGATTAAAAGGACCTCCATGTAATATATATATATATGTACATATATATATTTGTTATGGAATTAGTGGAGACTGGGTGATTTTGTCAGTTTCCTTTAGTGACATCAAAATTTTTGTAGTGATACTAGTCCTATTTTCAGAGGGGAAAAAATCTTGATTTATTTATACTTTATAGAATTAGTTTATCTGTTTTACTGACATTTTAGTAGAAAGGCAATGTATAATTAATTATAACTAATTGAGGGAGTATACAGAATACTGTGGTACTTGATTTTACTTCCTATGTAGACTTTGCTTTTAGACTTAGTATTTTCAACTGTTGATTATATTCTCTTCCTTCCCCAGCTCACCCCTAAACTCTTGACTATAGTTCTCTTACCTATATCTGTTACTATAGAAATAGTGAAAATATGTCCTCATATGGCATACTTACTTCCAAATAGATGTATGACTACTTTTCTTCTATAAAGCAGAATTAAAATATCTAAACTTAGGAAAACTGTGGCTTAGAAGTGGAGGTTTAAAGGAGTCTATATAAAATTCCCTGATTTTTTCCCCCCGTCTCTGAGCTACATTTCTCAGTCAATTTAGGGATATGAAAGCTGTATAATGGTTTGTTTCCTGAAATGCAGGTGCATTTTTTTTAGTGTTAAAAACTAAATATATTCGTTGTGGGCAGTGAACTATTACAGAGTAAAGGAATAACTCAAAATATACATGAGAGGCTTGCAACAGTTGTGAAGTACTTCTCCTCAAGCCCCAGAGAATCTCTGAAACAGAGTTAGTTTATTCAGGAAACAGTCTCAGTAGTAGACTGAAATTAGAGCCACAGATCACTGCAAAGGCCTCTTCAGAGGAGAGGCCTGTTGTAGAGAATCACCACAACACTGCTAGAAAAATGAGTTTTTCCTTTTATTAATACAAAAAGAAATCCAGAGATTTAAGGAAAATCGAATGAAAGACAAGAAGAGCCAAGATGAACAAGCAGAGCAGTTGATCTTGGAGGATGTAAATAATATGGAAAGCAAAAGGATAAGTTGTTTTCAGTATTCTTGGAGACCCTTGGAAGGCAGTCTACTAACCATAATGACAAAAGGCTTCTGTGAGAAAGTAGACCTGGAAAGTCCTTGGAATTCAAAATATTTATCATTACTGAAAGTAAACATCCTATACAGACTAAAAAACAGACTGGACATTGCTGAAGATCTTGAGATCAAAGAGAAGAGCAACATACAAAACATTAAACAAAACACAATGGAAATATGAGAAAAATGATAAAAACAGACAAAAAAACATACCTTGGATAATGCAATATTCATCTTACAAAAAAGAGCAAACATTGAAATAAAATAATGTTTTTAAATTAAAATGTCCTTTAATTGAGGAAAGATTTATGTTTGTAGACCAAATGTTTTTAAAAAAGAATAGAAAGGAAAGAAGGAAAAAGAACCCCATATCTAGAAACATCACAAATTCAGGGATAAAGTTTTTTTTTAAATTCTGTAAGCTACCAGTATCATAGGGAAACATGTTACCTACACAGGAGAGAGAGACTGGCATCAGATTTCTCAAATATGTTTTGGAAGACAGGTGGAGCTATAGTTATAACATTCTGTGAAATATTATTTTGAACCTAGAATTCCATTCCCAGCCAACTGTCACTCAAGTGCAAGGGCTTTCTTTTTCTTGAAAAATTACTCACATACATTACTCTTTGGTGACACAAAATACAAGTCTAAAAGGAAGATATAAAAACTAACTCAGGATTTTGGTGAAAAATCCCAGAGGACAGCATGAGCAATTGGCATATTTTTTTAACAAAATGTCAGCTTTATAAGGAATGTTACTAAGAAAAGAGAAAGAGTAGATATCAATACACATATTGTATAAATTAGATTGAGAGCTTGCTGTGTCTGGTATTGATATAAAGGCATACTGTCTGAGCTGATGAACAAGAAAAAAGGTGAAAACTCGAAAAATAAAACCTATGAATAATTAATGACCTAATTAAAAAGCAACCTAAAATGTGACATGATTTGGGGCTGCTCATGGATCAAATGCATGCTTTCTGAAATGACAGTAGGATATCTCACTTGGTCAGATAACTAAGAGCCAAGAGAACAGACCAAAAGTTCAGAAATTCTGTCATTTATTATTTCTAAGTTAGTTAAATTCAAGTAAATCATATGTTAACACTTTTAAGAAATTATGAAGAATGATTCTCTTGGGTGGTGGGATCATTTTATGGGTAGTTTTTCTTTACCCAACTCTGTATTTCTCTGGTTTTCTATCATGAACTGTTTTATAATAAAAGAACAATAAAATGCTACTTGAAAATAAATGAAAACAATCTTTATAATAAAGATTACCAAAGAAGTATACCTTAGGAAGGGCGCCTGGGTGACTCAGTCGGTTAAACCTCCAACTCTTAATTTCAGCTTTAATCATGATCTCACGGTTTGTGGAATCAAGCCCTGCATTGGACTCCATGCTGATAATGCTGAGCCTATTTGAGATATCCTCTCTCTGTCTCTAAATAAATAAATAAACTTAAAAAAAAAGTACAGCTTAGGACTTTTTTTTAAATTTTTTTAATGTTTTATTTATTTCTGAGAGAGAGAGACAGCGTGAGCAGGGGAGGGTCAGAGAGAGAGGGAGACACAGATCTGAGGCAGGCTCCAGGCTCTGAGCTAGCTGTCAGCACAGAGCCTGATGCAGGGCTCGAACCCACGAACCATGAGATCATGACCTGTGCTGAAGTTGGATGCTTAAGCGACTGAGCCACCCAGGCGCCCCCAGCTTAGGACTTTTTAATGCACTTATTCATATCTAAAAAAATAACACATATAAGCAAACACCATTCCAAATGTAAAGTTTAATTTTTTTTAAGAAAGTATTCCTTTGTCAAAAGAATACTTAGTTTTGGTTAAATACATTACACACATGCAGCTTTCAACATTGTAGAGATTTTGGTAATGGAAATCAAGTCATAAAGCATTTTTTCCACTCTTTTTGAAATGGCTGTTCAGTAATAAAAGCTGAGATTTACTACTCCGTATTATCTAGGTTCGATCCCTGAATCTCTAATTGTGAGCAAATTTAGTTAACCTTTATGTACTAAGTTCTACATCTGTAAAATAGAGACTGAAATGCAAACTTTATGAAGATGACATAAACAAAGGTTAAATAAATGAATACATGAGTGCACATAGAATATCAACTAGCAGAGTTAAACACTTGATAAATGTTAGCTTTAAAACTAGTGAAAATCTGAAATAAATTGTTTATCACATTACACATGCCCAATTATTTAAAATTAAATATTGAGAATCATATAATATTACAGCCTTGTAATCTCTAAATTGAAAATGTCACTTTTGGGGTGCCCAGTTCCTTCAGTCGGTAGAGTGTGCAACTCTTGATCTCAGGGTTGTAGGTTCAGGCCCCACATTTGGTGTAGAGATTACTTAAAAATAAAATCTTAAAGAAAAATGTAAAATCAAGAACATCATTTAAAAAATAAAAACTAGAATGTCATTTGTATTTACCATTATAAGGATGGGAAATCAAACCAAGTTCATAGATTTATAGTCATATAAGGTAGTTGCAGCATGGCTGCTTTTATTTTTTATGTCTAGCTTTATTGAGATAAAATAGACTTACTAACATTGCATAAGTTTACAGCATACAATGTAATAATTTGATATATGTGTATATTTTAGAATGATTACCACAATAAGGTTAGATGAGGCATCCATAACCTCACCTAGTTATAGTTTTGTGTGCATGGTGTAAACTTTTAAAATGTACTTTTAGCAACTTCGAAATAGGTAACAGTATTGTTAACTATAGTCATCATGCTATGCATTATATTTTCAGAATTTACTCATAAGATAACTGAAGTTTGTACCCTTTGGCTATCTTCATTCCCCATCCTCTTTTTTTCTTCTATAAATTGTGTTAATAGTCATGAGTGAGGTATTTTTAATCTCATTTCATATATTTATGGAAAATAAATCAAGATATTGGTATCTAAGATGTGACTATTTCAAAATCAAGTAAAGAATAGATAGCAGTTCATGTTTGAAATTCAACTTTAACATCAGGTGGGTATGTTTAATAGCACTATGTTATTTTCTTAATTTACATCATTTCCATACAAATTAACAGTAAGTCTCATTTAATATATGCTTTATTGTAGAGCCCAGGTTTTTGTGGCAGAGTTGTTTTCTTGGTGTACTCAATCATGAAATAAACTTAGAAGTAGAAGGTATTCATATGAATACTTACAGATTATGACATAGTTGTACTGGGTTGTTTGTATAGTTCATCTTGACTATATTTAGAGTTTTTTATATACTCAGAAGTGACAGCATGATGGTTGTGAATACCATTATTAGAGTCAGAGAAACTTGGGTTTGAAGACCTAGCTCTGCCACTCATTAGCTGTATGGTCATGGATAAATCTGTTATTAATTAACATTATTACATAGTATCCTAGACATACAAGGTGGATACAGAAAGAATGAGACATTTTATAGATTTGCGTTAAATATGGTGTTCATTTTAAGCTTTCTCAAACATGGATTATTTTCAGTAAAAAGTTCTCATCTACTTATTAAGTTGTAGAAGAAAAGAAATTTTTTAAACATCGTATACTGGCATTAAGTTGCAATTAGCAAATGAAACGGTTTATATCATTGTGTCTCTTCCTACTGCCACCATCCCTGTTCCATTTTCCCCTCCCTTCTTGGGGAATACTAAAAAATACTTTACATAAAGGGTTGTCAATTAAGACTAGTACTTTTATGTTTAAAAATATAAATACCATCAAGCACTAATATAAGATAGTTGTTGCTTGGTTCCCTCTGTTTCTTCTTTGAACCCCTCACTGCCTCCACTTGCCCCTCTTCTTCCCCCCAGGAGAAGTCTATGCATATGTCCATTTTTTACTTGAAAGACTGGTGGTTTCCATTGCCCTCATTCTAAAGGACCATATACCTCTGCTGTAACCTTGTAATAAGTGAAATAAGGGCCTTAAGTCAGCTTGAATCTTTCTATCATCAGTTTTCTGATACTCAGTTAAATAATGAAAAGTTATGGGATTTAATTTTGGCTTTTCAAGTTAACATACACTTTATTGAATTTGGCATGTTAAGTGTACATTTTTATTTAAGTGCTTTCTAATTTAATACATTTTTCTCTTTTTAAGCAATGAATGAGTTAATATTTATCATATGTATGTTGTGTGCCAGGATATACTAGGCACATGTGTAAATTTATTTAGTACAATAGCTCTGTGAGTTAATCCCTAATAATAGATTTCTGACCTGTTAGGTGGCAAAGATTCAAACTTAGAGCCAATGACAGACCTTGTATACTTTTTCCATTATATCTTTCTGATTGTCATTGGGTGTGAAGAGTTCAGAGTCTGATGATCCTGATACAGCATAAAATCACAATGAATTTAGTGTATGTTTGTTTGACTTAATGGTAAGTGTTACAGTATGTGCCATGACCAAACTCGTATCCATTATGTTTGAGGGGAGCACCTTCTGTTAGCCAGAAAGGGTTCCGAAAAGGAAATAAAATAGCTAGTGTTTTTTGCTATAGAGTCTGCCATTCACTAATTAAAAATCTTTAACGAAAGTTTACATTTTCATATATAATGTATTGCTGAAAATGTGCTTACGTGTTACCTGATTTTGTACTAAAAAAATTAAGAAAATTATTTGATTAAAAAACTGCTTAAGATATATGTTTAGGGTTTTTATTCTGTATATTGCATAATGTTTTTGTTTTAAAAAACCTTTTAAAATATAATGTAATTATAAGAAAATTAATGATTTTACCCTTATTATCAAATTTTTCATATATATGCAAGAGTAGAAAGAATACTATTATGAACCCATAGATATTTATTAGCCAGTTTTACGGATTACCACCTTCTGGCTAATCTTGTTTGTCTCTCTCCATTCTTCCATACCCGTCGTTTAGAAGTCAATTCACTGGAAAATGTTTTAGTAGGTATCTATAAAAGGATAGGATTTTTTTTTCTTTACTTTAAACATAACCATAATACCATTATCATACCTAAATTAACTAAATGTTTCTTACTGCTAAATATCCAGTCACTGCTCCAAGTTGTGATTGCCTCATAAAATTAAAAGGTTTTTAAAAAATTTTTTCAATCAGAATCCAGACAGAATCCGTATATTGCAAGCATAGTCCATATATTGCAAATTGGGTGATATATCCAAGTATCTTTTAACCTTATAAATATCTCTTTCATTTTTTGTTAATGTTTGTTTATTTTTGAGAGAGACAGAGTGTGAGTGGAGAAGGGACAGAGAGAGAGAGAAGGGAGACAGAGACTCTGAAACAGGCTCCAGGCTCTGAGCTGTCAGCACAGAGCCTGATACGGGGCTCAAACTCAGAAACGGTGAAATCATGACCTAGGCCAAAGTCAATCACTTAACCAGATGAGCCACCCAGGTGCCCCCCTGTTTCATTCTTATGTTCTTACAATTTTTTATTGAAATAACCAGATCATTTGCTGGTAAATTTTCACTTAGTCTGGATTTTGCTCATTGCATCTCCATGATTTCATTTAGGGAAAATTATTTTTCCAAGTATTATTTTCAAATTTTCTTAGTTTACCTTCAGTGAGTTTAATGGTAAGCTGACTTTAATGTTGAGAAGGAAAATTACAAAGAAATTTTGCTGGAGATTGAGCACATTATTTTAATGTTTCTGATCATTTTTTAAATTTTTGTCAAAATTAGGCTTCTTTTGAAACTAATTTCTGGGGCACCTGGGTGGCTCAGTCAGTTAAGTGTCCGACTTTGCCTCAGGTTATGATCTCGCAGTTCGTGGGTTCAAGCCCCACATCGGGTTCTGTGCTGGCAGCTGAGAACCTGGAGCCTGTTTAGGATTCTGTGTCTCCCTCTTTCTCTGCCTCTCCCCCGCATATGCTCTGTCTCTCTTTGTCTCAAAAATAAATAAAACTATTTAAAAATTTCAACAAAAGAAACTAATTTCTAGCAGTATTGGCATAAACTCTTCATATAAATTATTAAAATATTTTACATCCTGATTTTGTCCATAATTTTAAAATCTTATTTTCATCATTACTTTTCAAAATGTCAATACATTGTACATATATGTAATAACTTTATATGGGTTCTCTAATTTTCGTCACAGTTGAACAGTCTTCATTTCATTGAGCTGCTGAAGGAGGCTAAAGATTTGCTACTTTCATTACATCTATTCAGTTTCCATGTTAACTGTGTTATTACCAGTATCGGCAGTTTTTCAGTTTGCATAAAATACAAACAAAATGCATAACTATTATAAATGCTATATGAAAATTGTGCCTTGCTTAAAAGTAAATTTCTGGCTGACTAAAAAAGTTCAGCAAATGATGTGCAAGAGCATGAGCTCTATATACGCATGTGAATGACATATTTGCCACCTCTTCAAATAGCTGAATTTAAAGGTGACACCAGCAATGAATTACCTACATAGTAGTCAGTGGCAACATCATTTGCCCCCTGGATACTGTACAGACTTGTTGAGTGGATAAATTTGTATTGTATGTTTACATCCCTTTCTACAGTCCTCCTATTCTACCCTGTGCACCCACCCCCACTTGATTACTTGATGTCGTATAATTCTAAATTATCCTATTTGTATATTTATTACACATTAATTAAGTACCTAGTATATGCTAGTTACCATGTAAGTTCGTAAGTATAAGTCATGGACTTAATATTTGAAGTATCTGTTGAATAATGTGGAAAACGAGCAGAAAATTACAGCTACCTCGCTTAAGGTTACCTTCCCACAGAAGACTCTCAAATTCCATAAGTTGGCTTTTTTTTCCTTCAGTAAGCACGCTACCCTTCCTACTGTACTGTATTCCACAAATATAAAATACAAAAGTTTTTCATTCTCTGGGTGCTATAGATTTAGGTAGATGCTGTTAATAAAGTCATAGATTTTTTTAAATGTTTTATTTCTTATTTTTTATTTTTTTAATGTTGGTTTATTTTTGAGACAGAGAGAGACAGTGCAGAGAGAGGGAGATACAGAATCCGGGGCAGGCCCCAGGCCCTGAGCTATCAGCACAGGGCCCTACGCAAGGCTCAAACCCACGAACCGTGAGATCATGACCTGAGCCAAAGTCAGACGCCCAAACGACTGAGCCACCCAGGCGCCCCTAAAATTTTATTTATTTCTGAGAGACCACATGAGCAAGGGAGGGTCAGAGAGAGAGGGAGATACAGAATCTGAAACAGACTCCAGGCTCTGAGCTAGCTATCAGCACAGAGCCGGACACGGGGCTCAAACCCATGAACTGTGAGATCATGACCTGAGCTGAAGTCCAACGCTTAACTGATTGAGCCACCCAGGCACCCCAAGATTTTTGAAGGTTTACAGGTTTTGAATCGTGTGTGTGCATGTGCATGTATTTAAGCACTTACTAATCTAGAATAGGTGGTATGCATTGAAGATTTGTGGGACAGGTAGTCTTCCCTTTGCCTCTTGCCTTTTTTGGGAAACATACAATCTTTAACCTCCCATATCCCAGTGATGAGAATAACAGAGACTAAAAATCACTCCTTTGGAAGTGAATTCCCAAAGGATACATGAGAAGTTAAATTTATCCGCTTCCAAACCCCTCCAAATAACCATGTAATCTCCATAAATACCAATTCAGATAGCCTCAAAACACATCCCCTATCCAATACCCTCCCTATAACAGGCGACTACCCCAAGCCCATACTATGTATAAATTCTTGAAGTGCTCCTTCCCCTGACCATTAATCTAAAATATCTTCTAGTTAAGTAGCTGGGAAATAATAAAGAGCAGCTGATCAGAATCAATGTAAATATGCATGTAAATTTGAGGAAGAGTGAATCATATACTGATATGGCTAATGTGAATAACAAGCAAGAAGAAATGAGAGATGGGAGACAATGTAGGAAATGCTATGAAGTCAGACAAAAGAATCGTGGGCTATATTCCTAAGAGTGAGGTAACCTTGGACAAGCTACTTCCTGGATCATACTCTGTTTACAGGTCTCTGAAATAGGAATAATAATTGCTATTAGGGATGATACCTAATCATCTCTGGAGTTTCTACTTTATCCTAGAGTAGGGAGCCCTCAGACGAGATGAGACCTAATATGTTCTATAATGTTGGCCACGTTGTGGTTTAAGGTGAGAACTGATCTAGGCAAAAATAAAAAAAAATGATGAGACCCTGAGCTGGGACAGTGGTAGTGGGAATATAATATAGATTTAAGAGATAGTCCAGAGATAGAAACTCTGAACAGTTACTGTGGAAGTTGAGGAATTGAGAGTGTTAAAAATAGCTCTGAGGTTTTCATTTGAAGAGGGTTGATTGGTATGCTCCAGAAATGGGAAATAGTGGCTTAAAGCAGCAAGAGGAAACAGCTCTGGAAGAGAAGGTAATGAGTTGAGTATCTTCAGTTTTGAGTTAGGATAAAAAGGTGTCCAAGAAGTCCAAGTTAGGCAGCTGAAGCTCAGAGGAAAAGTAGAGACCTGGACTTGAGTATAAAATCAAGTTTAGGGTCATGGTGCATCTAGTTTTATAACATCATCATCCAGTCCCAGAATATATGTGACCTTAGAATAATTATATTTCCTAAAAGTTAATATAATCATAATTCAAACCATTTTAAAAGCCCAGCCTTAGTGAATTTCTTTTTAGGCTTATGAGATGTAATTGGTTTGTCAAATGCACAGTGATAGTTTTGCAGATTTGCTTGATAATACTATCATCTCCGTGTATTGGTCACATGTGCTCTGTTTGCTGCCTTTTTTGGATACTATACAAGAAGAGATGGAAATCTCAGTAGTCTCAGTAGGGAAAAAAGTCAAACCTAAGGGTAATAGTGACCTCAAATAACTAACATTTAGCTATTCTGTAACTGTCACTAGCATTTGTTGTAAATATCTAAATGTAGTTTGAGAAGGACTAGAGTGAATTTCAAATGTATTTAAGTGTTTTTCGTCAATTAAGCTTTTTTTATTACTTAGCATTTTTTTTCTTTCATAGTTCCTTGTCAAGTTGGTTTCCATATACCACCCAGTACTCAGCCCAACTAGTGCCCTCCTCCATGCCCATCACCCCCCCTTCCCCTCTCCCCCATCCCCATCAGCCCTCAGTTTGTTCTCACCATTCAAGAGTCTCTCATGGTTTCCCTCCCTCACTCTCCCCAACTATTTTTCCCCTTCTCTTCCCCCATGGTCCTCCGTTAAGTTCCTCCTAATCCGCCTGTAAGTGAAAACCTATGGTATCTGTCTTTCTCTGCCTGACTTATTTCACTCAGCATAACACCTTCAAGTTCCATCCATGTTGCTACACATGGCCAGATTTCATTCTTTCTCATTGCCATGTAGTATTCCATTGTATAGATAAACCACATCTTCTTGGTCCATTCGTCAGTTGATGGACACTTAGGCTCTTTCCATGATTTGGCTATTGCTGAGAGTGCTGCTGTGAACATTAGGGTACATGTGCCTCTGTGTATCAGCACTCGGATGGTATTTATCCCTTGGGTAAATTCCTAGCAATGCTATTGCTGGGTCCTAGGGGAGTTCTGTTGTTAATTTTTTGAGGGACCTCCACACTGTTTTCCGGAGGGGCTGTACCAGTTTACATTCCCACCAACAGTGTAGGAGGGTTCCCGTTTCTCCACATCCTCACCAGCATCTATATAAGTCTCCTGATTTGTTCATTTTTGCCACTCTGACCGGTGTGAGGTGGTATCTCAGTGTGGTTTTGATCTACATTTCCCTGATGAAGAGGGATGCTGACTATCCTTTCATGTGTCTGTTGACCATCCGGATGTCCTCTTTGGAGAAGTGTCTGTTCATGTCTTCTGCCCATTTCTTCACTGGATTATTTGTTTTTCGGGTGCGGAGTTTGGTGAGTTCCCTATAGATTTTGGATACTACCCCTTTATCTGACATGCCATTTGCAACTATCTTTTCCCACTCTGTCAGTTGCCTATTAGTTTTATGGATTGTTTCCTTTGCCATGCAGCAGCTTTTTATCTTGATGAGGTTCCAGTACATTTTTGCTCTTGATTCCCTTGCCTTTGGGGATGTGTCAGGTAAGAAGTTGCTGCAGTTGAGTTCAAGAGGGTTGTTTCATTTCCTGCTTTCTATAGGGTTTTGATGGTTTCCTGTCTCACATTCAGGTCCTTTATCCATTTTGAGTTTATTTTTGTATGTGGTGTAAAAAAGTGGTCTAGTTTCATTCTTCTGCATGTTGCTGTCCAGTTCTCCTAGCACCGTCTGTTAAAGAGGCTGTCTTTTTTCCATTGGATACTCTTTCCTGCCTTGTCAAAGATTAGTTGGCCATACATTTGTGGGTCCAATTCTGAGTTCTCTATTATATTCCATTGGTCTGTGTGTCCATTTTTATGCCATTAGCATTTTTTTATGAAGAAGAAAAATGCTTTAGTGAAAAGCTGCTTGAATGATTGCTTAACTTTTTTTTAAAGGAACTTTTATCAGAAATAATTTGATAAATGTTTTAAATACAAATTCAAATTTAGTGATTAAATAGATAATTGAAGACTGAAAGATTGGTACAAAATTGAAAATAACAGGATAATGATAGCCATAGTAATTTTCACTATGAGAATTTGAGGAAGTGATCATGTCTTAAGAAAGGCAAAACATTTAAGTTACTACCACACTACAGTCGCAAGACCAGCTTGCTCTGTGTAAAACAAAAGGTTTAAGGTTGCCTAGGGAAGCACAGAGATGTCAGCCTAGTATGCAAGTGAAATGATGTCATGAAGGTGCAGTACCTTTGCTGAAATCAGACTCCCCAGCTTCATGAAAGCGCCACAGCGTTTTTGCCACCAGCTCCTGAGAACCACCATGGAGCAAGCCCAGTGACCACACACAACTCAGCAACCAGAGCCAGGTTACAGTCCTTTACTGGAGTAATTCTGCCCTCTCATCATGGACATTAATTAGTGTTAAACTAACCGGACTCACTGTAAAACTGACATGTTTTCCTTTTAAAAAAAAAAAAAAAGTTGTCTTTGAAAAAGAACCATAGGAAAAAAGTGTTAACTGCATTGAGGAGTGTTGCTTAATTTAGGTGATGAGTCAGGAGCACAAATGATAAACCTAGGGTACACATGTATTATGTGTAATTCCCTTAAGGAATTTGCATTTAACCTTGGTAATGCAGTTGGTAAGCACTATGATATAATCCAAACATACATGAGATTATTACATGTAGTGTAATTTGAGTCATGTATTAATATACATAAACAAAAGAGCAGGATAAAATTGGCTTAAGAAATTATAAAGTAACAGTACACAGGAGAAAATCCAAACATGGCAAAATGAGCCATACCAATAATTTAAAAAATAGTGATACTATTTTATATCTACTAGTGAACTTTTTAAAAAAAATTTTTTTCTGATTAAAAATAGTATCTGTTATGCTAGAAATTGGGAAAACAGAAGCTTGAAGAAGAAAATAAAAATACACACACACACATAAATTGATACATTGCTGCTGTCAAGTAATGGATAACAAATTTTTTTGCTACATTATTAGGTTATCTGTAATAATCAAGTAATTGGAAACAATCCAAATGTCTCAGTAGAAGAATCCGTTTAAATGGTTACAGATTAATTCAATGTAGTATGTAGCCTTTAAAAATAGTAATGGAGAAATTTTAGTTGCAGAAGAAAATGTGATCTGTTCAGTGGATAAAAGCCATATATAAAATGGTATAATGCTGTGTTTGGATCTGCTTGTTTATGTCATAGTACTTTCCATGCCCTGAAATCATACCTGAAATCCCTGTACATCTTTCATGCCTCAGCTTCAGTGCCACTTCTTTGAGAATCTTGCTTTCTTATCTAGTTCACCCAAGTGCACCCTTTCAACCTAGTATCCATTGCTTTTTTTTTTTTTTCTTTAGCAGTTATCAAGTTGTATAACTGATAAAGAGGTAGGACACTCTTTTCATCTTGTCACCCCCTAGCACCTTGAACACTATGTGCCTGGTGGAACAAAATAAACATTTGTTGAAGACTGATTTCTTCGTGTGGAACTGAGGGTTTGAGGGATTTACAAAGGAAAAACAATCCTAATTTCCAATAAAACTAATCATCTGATGAGAACTATAAATAGGATAGTTACATATACCCCACACGGGCTGGGAACTCACAAAGCCGTGAGATCGTGACCTGAACGGAAATCTAAGACTGTTGGCCAACTGAGCCACCCAGGTGCCCCCAATATTTGTTCATATATATATATTTGAAATAATTCCGTAGTTACAATTATTTTATGTTCTCATTTTTTTCACGTAATAATAATGTTTTCATGTTGGTTAGAAACAAAAAAGATAGTTACATATAAACCATAATGAATTAAATCCATGAAAACTACACATAGACATCAGTCCTCAAGAACAAATAATAAATATAAGTACATATTCTTGTATTACCTTAATCAAGACCAAAATAAACACTACTCCCAAAATATGTGTTCGTTTTTGCAACATAAAAGTTCTGTAGTTTGATACTATGTATTGAAATATTGGTGGGTAGGAATGGAGAGCATTTTCAACATCTGTACAACCAGTTACAATTCCAAAAGTTCTTTTTTATACCATGTGTCAGTGTAAGCATATCATTTAGAGTATTCCCACCTCATCTGCAAAACTAAGATTATGATCTCTCCAGAGCTCTTATACAGTGTTTCTGGAATTTGAATTTTTATGAGAACATTTGGGAACTAGATCATTCTATAGAAGGCTTAATGTATTAAATTAACAATTCTAATAAATACGTAGCAAATAAAGTGTTTATCATTTTTTATCTTTTTTTTAAGTTTGAGAGAGAATCCATGTGAGAGAGAGGGGCAGAGAGAGAATGAGAGAAAATACCAAGCAGGCTCTTAGGAACTGTGAGATCACGACCCGAACCAAAATGAAGAGTCAGATGCTTAACTGATTGAGCCACCCAGGTGCCCCTAAGTGTTGTCTATCATTTTTATAGTAAGTTTGGTTTTAACCCTTGGTAAGAGGCCTCAGTTTTCTTTACTTTTAGGTAGGAGCCTGAGTTTTCTTTTTAGAGAAAGGCCTATTGTATACAACATACATTTCAGCTAAGGAAAGATGCCCACCTAGGAAGAAGAAAAAATCTTGTTCTTAAAAATGATATAATGAAGTAAAATTTAGCAGTGTTTTGGCTACATTTATACAAATTGGATTCAACTAAACTTTTCATGTACTTAAAAATAATTTTAACATACTTAAAAATGTAGAAATTGGGATGTCTGGGTGGCTCAGTCAGTTAAGCATCCAGCTTTTGATCACAGTTCAAGTGTTGATCTCAGGGTTGTGCGTTTGGGCTCCATGCTGGGCATGAGGCCAACTTAAAAAATATCTAGAAATTGAGCCCATTATTACCTCCATTGTATTAGAGTATATATTAGTATCAAGTCTAAATTAGAGATAAGAAAACTTAGGAACATAGTAGCTTTCTTCAAATTACTTATGTATTCAGTTTATAATCTTGATTACGTAATTGTGGGATACATCTCCTTTTAAGATTTTTTTTAAAACCAGGTAGTCTGTATCTTGTATGGACAAAACTGTTCACCTTTAAATTACTATACTTCATGAAAATCACTTGATTCCTTATGATTTACAAGAATTCTGAAACATAAAACTGATATTTACTTAACTAAGCCCTCTGTTTTTGCATCAGAGAATCTTACTTAGATATTCTTTCTCTGAAAAAAATGTACATATATTAAAATTTTACATAACATTAGCAGCCAGTGTTTCCTCTGAATTCAGTCCCCTGGATTATAAACCTCTGCTTTATATTATACATTTTTATATTATATTATGTATCTTTGATATATGAATTGTGAATTCGTATATTGTTTGCTTTTGGAAGTATCAGGAGATCTCATTTTGAAGCGTATTATTATAAAGGTTTCCCACAGTACTGTAGCAGAGTTCTTAACATATTTTTATTGCAGCATTCTCATATAATTCTGAAATTTTCTTTCTGAATTGAAATAGTTACTATATATGCTATGTTTTTCTCATAGCCTTATTCTTCTGACAGTTGTCTCTTAACCAACAACAGATTTTCTTTTCTTATTCTAGATTCTGAAGAGGCTCAGTCTGTAAATCCTTCTAGTGTTGATGAAAACATTGACTCTGAGACAGAGAAAGACTCTCTCATCTGTGAAAGTAAACAGATAATTCCCAGTAAAGCACCTCTTCCATCTGCTCTTGATGAATATGAGTTCAAAGATGATGATGATGAAGAAATAAATAAAATGATTGATGACAGACATATCCTTAGGAAAGAGCTACGAAAAGAGAATGAAGCTGAAGTAGAAAAGAACAGTTTATTTGCAAAACAGGAGAAAGCTTTCTATCCTAAATCATTTAAAAGTAAAAAACAAAAGCCATCTAGAGTTTTATATTCAAGTTCTGAAAGTTCAGATGAAGAAGTTCTTCAGAATAAAAAGGTTTCTGCTCCATCTTCTGTCCCTGAAACATCAAATTCTGACGCACAAACCAAAAAGGAATATGGAGTTTCAAATGAACACAAACAAAAAGGCAAAGTTAAAAGAAAATTAAAGAACCAGAACAAAAATAAAGAGAACCAAGAGCTGAAGCAAGAAAAAGAGGGGAAAGAAAATACCAGAGTAACAAACTTGACAGTTAATACTGCACTCGATTGTTCAGAAAAGACCAGAGAAGAGGGGAATTTTAGGAAATCTTTTAGCCCAAAAGATGATACTTCGTTACATTTATTTCATATTTCCACTGGTAAATCTCCTAAACATTCTTGTGGACTAAGTGAAAAGCAGTCAACACCACTAAAACAAGAACATACTAAAACATGTTTATCACCAGGAAGTTCTGAAATGTCATTACAGCCTGATCTTATTCGGTATGATAACACAGAATCTGAATTCTTGCCAGAAAGTTCAAGTGTAAAATCTTGTAAGCATAAGGAAAAAAATAAACATCAGAAAGATTTCCACTTAGAATTTGGTGAGAAGTCAAATGCCAAAGTAAAGGATGAAGATCATAGTCCAACATTTGAAAATTCAGATTGCACACTGAAGAAAATGGATAAAGAGGGTAAAACATTAAAAAAACATAAATTGAAACACAAAGAAAGGGAAAAAGAAAAGCATAAAAAAGAAATTGAATGTGAAAAGGAAAAATACAAAAATAGAGATAGTGCTAAAGAGCTGCAGCGCAGTGTAGAATTTGATAGAGAATTTTGGAAAGAGAATTTTTTTAAAAGTGATGAGACCGAAGATCTGTTTTTAAATCTGGAACATGAGTCCCTAACATTAGAAAAAAAATCAAAGTTGGAAAAAAACATAAAAGATGATAAATCAACCAAGGAAAAGCATGTTTCAAAAGAGAGGAATTTTAAAGAAGAACGAGAGAAGATTAAAAAGGAAAGTGAAAAATCTTTTAGGGAGGAAAAAATGAAAGACTTAAAAGAAGAAAGAGAGAATGTACCCGTAGATAAAGAAACAGAATTCAGTTCTTTAGGAACAAATGCCATTGAAGAATCTGTAGGGTTACATTCAATGGAAAAGGAAATAGAAATTGAAAAACAAGAAAAGCATATAAAAGAAATTAAGGAAAAATCAGAAAAGCGGTTTCAAACTAAAGAAAAGGATGTTGAAAGAAAAAATTCTGAAAAAGAGAAAAAGATCAAACATGAACATAAGTCAGACAAAGACAAATTAGATCTTAGTGACTCTGTTGACAGAATAAAAGAAAAAGACAAGCTGTATTCACATCACACAGAGAAATGCCATAAAGAAGGTGAAAAGATAAAAAATATTACCACTATTAAAAAAACAGATGATAGAGATAAAAGTAGAGAAAAGGATAGAAAACATGACAAAGAAAAACCTGAAAAAGAGAGGCATCTAGCAGAAAGCAAAGAAAAGCACTTGATGGAAAAAAAAAACAAACAGTCAGAAAATACTGACTATACTAAATCAGAAAAAAGCAAAAATAAAGAAAAAGACAGGGAGGTAGATAAAAAGGAAAAATCTAGAGATAAAGAAAGTGTAAATATAACTAACTCCAAACACTTCCAGGAAGAGAAGAAGTCAAATATAGCAGACAATAGTAAAGCACAACATGAGAAAACATTATCCCTTAAAGAAAAAACAAAAGATGAGCCTTTGAAAACCCCTGATGGAAAAGAAAAAGATAAAAAAGACAAAGATATAGACAGATACAAAGAACGAGACAAGCACAAAGATAAAATTCAACTAAATAGTTTATTCAAACTAAAATCTGACGCAGATAAGCCTAAACCCAAGTCATCACCAGCATCAAAAGATACTCGACCTAAAGAAAAGAGGTTAGTGAATGATGATTTAATGCAAACAAGTTTTGAACGAATGCTAAGCCTTAAAGACCTAGAAATAGAGCAGTGGCACAAAAAGCATAAGGAAAAAATTAAGCAGAAAGAAAAGGAGCGGTTGAGAAATCGTAATTGTTTAGAACTTAAAGTAAAAGATAAAGAAAAAACAAAGCATATACTAGCTGAGTCTAAAAATAAAGAACTTACTAGGTCAAAGAGTTCAGAGTTGACTGATGCTTATACCAAGGAGAAACAGTCTAAAGATGCAATAAGTAACAGATCACAATCTGTTGATGCCAAAAATATAATGAATTTAGGGAAGTCCTCTTTTGTTTCAGATAATAGCTTAAATAGATCTCCCAGATCAGAAAGTGAAAAACCAGGTCTCAGCTCTAGATCTGTATCCATGATTTCAGTTGCTAGCTCAGAAGATTCCTGCCATACTACAGTGACAACCCCCAGGCCTCCAATTGAGTATGATTCTGACTTTATCTTGGAGGGTTCAGATTCCCAAATGTCCTTTTCCCAGTCACCTTTTTTGCCAATTGCCAAATCTCCTGCCCTTCACGAAAGGGAATTAGATAGCTTAGCCGAACTGCCAGAGCGGATTAAGCCACCGTTTACAAGCAGACTTTCAACATCCCATCTCCGATCATCTTCTGTAGAAGATGTTAAACTAGTGATAAATGAGGGGAGATCATCTGTAGAAGTTCGAAGGTGTAGCATGCCATCAGTCATTTGTGAACATACAAAACAATTCCAAACAATATCAGAAGAAAGCAATCAAGGTGGCTTAGCTGTGCCAAGAGATAGCTGTCCTTCTCCCAAACCTGAGGTGTCCTCAAGTGTGCCTGAAAGAGAACTTTCAAATTTGTCTAACATACATTCCAGTTTTGCAGCCTCTCCAACTAGATCTGTAAACAGCAAATATATTTCATCTGATATAAATGTTATCAAGAGTACTGTTCCAATGGGCACTTTAATGGACAGTCCCGTGCATTTAGAGCCATCTAATCAGGTTGGTGTGATCCAGAGTAAATCATGGGAGGTACCTGTTGATAGTAGACTGGAATCCTTAAGCACTAATGATTTTATCTGCCCAAATTCTGGTACACCTGATCAAGATTCTTCTGTTCAAGGCTTCTGTAATTCTGAAAACAAAATATTGAAAGAACAGAACACTGATTTTTTATCCCTGCACCAGACGGAACTGCCAGGAAACTCTTGTGCTCAGGACTCCGCGTCCTTTCTGCCTTCACAACAACCTTGCTCTTTCCATAGCCAATCACTTTCAGATGCTGATAAACATATGTCTGTGTCATATGTTGCCAATCAAGATCCAGGTATTTTACAACAGAAAAACGCAGTTCAAATTATCAATTCTGTTTTGGATACTGACAGTGAATCTACAAAAGAGATGGAGAATACTTTTGTCTTAACAGATGTTCAAAAGACAGATGCCTTTGTCCCGTTGTACTCTGAAAGCACTGTTCAAGAAGCATCACCAAATTTTGAAAAAGCTAATACTTTGCCTGTATTACCATCAGAAAAAGACTTTAGTGGAAATGATGCCTCTTCCCAGCTAAATACACATTATGCATTTGGCAAATTAATGTATAAGTCTTCCAATGGCCACGAGGTTGAGAGCAGCACTTCTGATATTCATGTTATTTCACATGAGAAAGAAAAACTGGAGAGTTTGGTATTAACTCATTTGAATGATAAATGTGATTCTGATTTATGTGAAATTAGTGCAGGGATGCCAAAAGGAAACCTAAATGAACAAGATAATCCAAAACATTGTCCTGAAGGTGAAAAGTGTTTACTTTCCATTGAAGATGAAGAATCACAACAAAGCACTTTATCAAGTCTGGAAAACCATTTGCAACAGTCCACTCAACCAGAGATGCATAAATATGGTCAGTTAGGTAAAGTAGAATTAGAAGAAAATGCTGAAGATGATAAGACTGAAAACCAAATCCCTCAAAGGATGACTAGAAACAAAGCAAATACAGTGGCAAATCAAAGCAAACAGATTCTTGCTAGCTGTACACTACTATCAGAAAAAGACAATGACTCTTCATCTCCTAGAGGAAGAATAAGATTAACTGAAGAAGATGATCCTCAAATTCACCACCCACGGAAAAGGAAAGTGTCCCGTGTACCTCAGCCTGTGCAAGTGAGTCCCTCTTTACTACAAGCAAAAGAGAAAACTCAGCAGTCTCTGGCAGCCATTGTAGATTCTCTGAAACTAGATGAGATTCAGCCATACAGTTCAGAGCGAGCAAATCCGTATTTCGAATACTTGCACATAAGGAAAAAAATTGAAGAGAAGCGCAAATTGTTGTGTAGTGTTATTCCTCAAGCACCTCAGTATTATGACGAATATGTGACATTTAATGGCTCATATCTGCTGGATGGAAACCCCTTAAGCAAGATTTGCATTCCGACAGTAAGTAACATCACTCAGTATACATCTGCAGTGCTGTCAATAGAAATATAATGCAAGTCGCTTTTGTAGTTTTAATTTTTTTAGTAGCCACATTTAAAAGGTAAAAAGAAATAGGTAAAATTAATTTTAACATTTTATTTAAACCCAGTATACTCAAAATACTATTTCAAACTAAATCAACATGGAGGCATCTGGCTGCCTCACCTGGTGGAGCATGGAATTCAGGGTTTGAGTTTGAGCCCCACGTTGGGTACAGAGAGTACTTAAATAAATCTTTAAAACAAACAAAAATAAATGTAGAAAAATTGTTAATGGATGAGACATTCTGTGTCTTTTTGTACTAGGTACTTGGAATCTGCTGTACTTCTGATATATCTCAGTTCAAACTAAATGTGGCTAACATTTCATTAAGTGTTCAATAGCCATATGTAGCTGTTGGCTACCCTAGTGATCAGCACTGGTCTACAGTATTTTCTTTTTCCTTTTGTCCCAAAGGAAGTATGCTTTTCTATCTTTGAAGGGTAATTCATGTACATGTGCATTATCTCCCCCTATTAGCCTTTTTTGGCCACCCACTCCAAACATATTTAGGTCTCCTTCATGCTGTGGAAAAGAAAGTTATCCCATGACTATGCCAGTTTATCAAACTCTCCCTCTCTTTCTTTCACCACCTGATGCTTTCTCTGTATCACTTCTGATCATCTCTTAAACCTTCTACACTGCCACAGATCACCAGTGAGCCTGTAATGACAGATTTGTTGGCCTGTTTTTCTTTCTGCTTGATCTTTGTCACATTTGACATTGTGACCATCTTGTTCATGAAATTTTCCTCTTCTTGGTTTCATGATGGTGCTCTTTTCTGGTTCCTTTGCTCTTTTTTGCTTTCTTTTAATGACTCTTCTACCCACCCTTAAGCATCAGAGTTCTCTAGGAATCAGTTGAAAAAAGTCAACTTTTTGTCATGGTGGTCTTAACCTATTCCTGTGGTTTTCGGCAGTCTTCCATGTGCCAGTTAGTCCCCCAAATTCTTACCTAGTCATGTCCTCTCTGATGACCTCCAGAATCAAATGCAGGTGCCTCCAGGCAGCATACCTGTCATAGGTTCAGTTCTGCAGGAAGTGGACCCTGAGACTATGCACAAGAGGCTTATTGGTGAGTGCTGTCAGGAACAATGCAAGTGTATGTGTGGAGGAACCAGAATTCAGCAGAGCGAGAAGTGGAACTGAAATGTAGTTGCAGCGCTTCTATCAGCTGAGCCCACAGAAGGTCTGGAGTGGGATGGCTCTTCTGACAGGTCGCTTGCACCCAGGAAGGAAATGAGGCCTGGCACATTTCCCTTCCAGTGTTCCTGCTGCCATTTCCTAGAGAGGAACTCCAGTGAGAGCTGCCAGCCTCCTAGGACCTGGGGATGGGTGCCTAATTCCTGAAGGAGGAGTCCTTGTGCCAAGCATCTGCTCCAACCTCAGACTTCCCCAGACCAAAAGAAATTTCTCTCACTTGCTCAGAAACCAATTTTTTTCAATTAGTGATGACACCAGAGTAGTATCCTATCAGTTACCAAATTCTAACCTTTCTACTCTGCAACTCTCCAGAATCTGTCCCTTCTACCACTGCCTTGTTTTAGGACCCTCATCATTATCTCTCACAACAGTGCAGCCACTTCTTCGCTTTTTTTTCTCTACTCTCTTTCTGCAGAAGCATTCTCTTTTGTTTTTAAACTTCTACCCTTTTTTTTTTTTTTTTTTCTAGGAGAGAGAGAGACAGCGTGAGCAGGGGAGGGTCAGAGAGAGAGGGAGTCACAGACCGAAACAGGCTCCAGGCTCTGAGCTGGCAGTCAGCACAAAGCCCAACGCGGGGCTCGAACCCACGAACCGCGAGATCATGACCTAAGCGAAAGTCGGACGTTTAACCGACTAAGCCACCCAGGCGCCCCAAACTTCTACCCTTTTAAAAACAATAAAGGGGTGCCTGGCTGGCTCATTTGGAAGAGCCTATGACTCTTGATGTCAGGGTCCTGAGTTCGAGCCCCACCTTGGGTATAGAGATTACCTAAATAAATAAAACTTAAAAAAAAACAAAAAAACCTGTTTCCCTACTTAAATATCTTAGCTGTGATTAGCTGGCTTTCCGTTGCCTACAGCTTAAAATCCACATATAGTCATGGCATAACCATTCATTTTGTAATCTGATCTCAATCTACCTTTCCAGCTTCATTTTCTCACTACTACCAAACTCACCCAATAATTCAGCCATATTTAATTCACTCTTCAATGGAAGTCTCGTGTTTACTACTTCTGCTACTTAGTACTGTACCTTCTACCTGAAATAATTGTTCTTGCCAGGCCTCTTTTTCTATCCTCTTCCATGCCTTTGTTTCAGCTGTGTTGTCACCTCTGTGCAAAATCTTGTCAAAGCAGAATTGTTTGTGTCTTCCTCATACCTCCCACACGATATCATAGTTAACTATTTACATGTCTACCTGTAATCTGATTAAGGGCTAGGACACTATCTCTTGTACAATGAATCCCAAATTAACTTCAGCTCTGAATACACTAGTGATTTCCATAACGGTGTTTCTAGCTGCTTGTGAACATCACCTGAGTGTACCACAATATCCATAAAATCATTAAGTCCAACACTAAGCTCATTTATCTTATCTCAGAAGTGCTTTTTTTGTCTCCTCTAATTTACTTACTATCATTACCTGCTCTTTCATTTCCCAGACTGGGAACCCAAAATTCAACCTCCACCTCTTCCCTTCTGCCTTCCCACCACATCAGTCACTAACTCATGTTGATCCATCTCACTTTCTTTCCCCTTTTCTCTCTTACCAGTGCAAGGGCGACATTAGCTCCATAGACAATTCACTCACATATGTGAATATTGCATAATTAAATATTCACAACATTACATATTCAGGTAATTTATAATCACATGCTAAGCATTGTGATAACTAGATATCAGAAATCAGCAAAGTGGGCACCAGGGTGGCTCAGTTGTTTGAGCATCTGACTTGATTTCAGCTCGGGTCATGATCCCTGAGTTGTGGGATCAAGCCTCATGTTGGGCTCCATCATGGAGCCTGGTTCATTTTCTCTCTCTCCCTTTGCCCCACTCCCCCACTTGCACTATTTCTCAAAATAAGAAAAAAAGGGGTGCCTGGGTGGGTCAGTTGGTTGAGCATCCGATTTTGGCTCAGGTCATGATCTCACTGTTTGTGAGTTTGAGCAGCACATTGGGCTCCGTGCTGATAGCTGGAGGCTGGACCCTGCTTTGGATTCTGTGTCTCCCTCTTGTCTGCTCCTCCCCAACTCATGCTCTGTCTCTCTTTCAAAAATAAATAATAAAAAAGATTTTTTTAAGAAATCAACAAAACCAGCATTCTGAATAGTTGTCATAAGTTCTAGTCTAATCTCTTATGTCAATCTAGCCTTCTTACTGTCTAGGTACCTATGTATACCTCAGATCTGATTATGTGACTACCTGGTTAAACATCTTTAGAGACTGAATTTTCTAAAGACCAAAGTCCCCATCATTGTCTACAGGTCCTCCCATACCTTTCTAGGCTTTTCTAGGTAGTTACTATCCTACGATACATGATGCTTCCCCAGGATATTCTGTGCTGTTTCACATCATGCCTTTGCATATGTTCATTCTTTCAAAGCCCAGTTCAGAGAAGAACAAAAAGTTAGGAGAAAAGGTAGGTCTTCAGTCCCACATCCATAGAACGTACCTGATGCTAGCTAGTGCCCTTTAAATCTTGAAAGACAGAGATTTTATTACTCTACTACTAGTAAACAGTAATAGTAATTTTAAAAAAATTTTTTTAGTGTTTTATTTATTTCTGAGAGAGAGAGCATGAGCAGGGGAGGTTCAGAGAGAGAAGGAGACACAGAATCTGAAACAGGCTCCAGGCCCTGAGCTAGCTGTCAGCACAGAGCCCGACGAGGGTCTCAAACCCACGAACTGCGAGATCATGACTTGCGCCGAAGTCAGATGCTTAACCGACTGAGCCACCCAGGCTCAGTAATAGTAGATTTTAAAAAATAGAATTGTAAATAAATTTGTCATTTTTCAAATTTTTTCAGCAAAATAATTTAATAACTTAAAGAATATAAAGCTAATCATTTTCTTATTTTCTTTGTTTCCCCTTACAGGGTAAAAAATTTGAATTGAAATATGTTGTATCATAGGCTTAAAATATAGGTAAAAACATAAAGAACCTATTTAAATTAAACTTAGCATACATACATACATACATTTATCTCAGAAGTGCTCTTTTTGTCATCTCTGATATATACAATTTAAATTAAACTTAGTATACATACATACAAAGTAGGTCACTAAAAATAATTCTAATAAGTCATGTCAGGTTGCCTTTTTAGTGCTGCCTATTGAGATATATATGTGTATATACAGTATGACACACATACTTGTATATATATTTTGTGTGCTTGTGTTTGATTACCTTTTCTTATTGCTTTGAAGATGATGTAATACAAGTTTATTTTCCTTATAGCAGTTCTGGGGATACAGCTTTGATTAAATCAGAATTTTGTTACAGTAAATGTATCAAAAAGGACTGTAAATAGAGCTGAGAATTTTTTCTGAGTGTAGTAGGTTATTTTTTGTTCGTTTTTAATGAGAATTATTAAAGAAACACACAGCACAGAATAGTACAAAGAGCAGTAGATTTCTAAGTAGTATACATAAGTTTGTTTGGATTTTGCTGCAAAACCAGCCGTGTGATCTTGAGTAATTCCTTCATTTTTCTGATTCTTAGTTTTCACATCTGTAAAACAATGCCTACCCTACCTCAAAGCGGGTTGAAATAGTATATGCTGTAACCCATTAAAAATTTTTAAACATTATATAGATTTAAGAGGTTACCGTTATTTTATCCAGCTCAAAATAAGTTTAAGGTTCATACTTAACTAGAGTTAATATGCAGCCCCCCACCTTTTTTTCATAAAAAGTTACTTTTGAGTTTATTGGACTAAAACTCATTTGTTCAACACTTAGTTCTAAAAAGTAAATAAAGAACAGGATAACAAAGATCACTTTTATATACATTATTTGTGGTAGTTTCCAATATGATTTTATTCGATTGTTTCCTGTCAGCTGATTGCCATCTTATTGAATTTCCACATTCATGTGATCTGTTTATAGAACCCATTAGAAATGTAGTGAAACATGGGGCGCCTGGGTGGTTTAGTCGGTTAAGCGTCCGACTTTCGCTTAGGTCATGATCTCGCGGTTCGTGGGTTCGAGCCCCGCGTCGGGCTCTGTGCTGACTGCCAGCTCAGAGCCTGGAGCCTGTTTCAGTCTGTGACTCCCTCTCTCTCTCTGACCCTCCCCTGCTCACGCTGTCTCTCTCTCTCTCCTAGAAATAAAACATTAAAAAAAAAGAAAGAAAGAAATGTAGTGAAACATCTCTAAAGTCAATTTTAAGTGTTTGTTCTTCTATCATATATTTTTATCATAATTTAACCAGAATGCTGCTGTTTTTCCAGAGGAAATCAAAGGAAGAGAAGCAAAATCATAGGTCAGGTTCCCAAAAGGCAGATGAACAGGGGGGAAAATAAAAGAAAAGACTTGTCACATCCTGGTATCCACTGTGGTCACTAGTGCCAACACACAGAGTCGGGGGGCGGGGGGAGTGGATAGAAAGAGCATCCCTGGAAACTGTTCAGAGATTTTATATCTTAGAGACTCCTGGGACTCACAGATCCTAAAAGGCAAAATCTCTAAGCATGATTTACTTAAAGATGAGGAAAACAGCAAAAGGAAAGTTTCCTCAGAAACCCTCTGTATATTCCTTTGGTGATTTTACCATTTCTCTGTACATCAGTAGTATGTTGGAAATCTCCAGATTTATGTATTCTGCCCAAACCTCTCTCCGGCTGCTTTTTTGCTAACTGGCTAGCTCCACTTGGATGTCCATGAGTTCCACAGACTTAACATGTCAGCACTGAATTTCTCCAAAACCGTATTTCTCTTTCCTCTTTTCTCCTCCTGAGATATCTCTTCACCAGCCATCCAGCCCTCATGCTGAAGGACCCACAAGTATCCTTAGCTACTCCCTCTCTTTTATTCTTAATCACTGTATTTTTAGACCCCATTCCTTCTATTTTCTTCTTCTCACACCAGTGTCACAATGATTTGCTTCCTTAATTCCTTGCCTGCAATCTTGTCCTCCTAATATCTATTCTGCAGACACAGCAGTGAGCTGTAAGATCTTTCATTGATTCCCCATCACATACAAAATTTACACTGTGTTAAACATACTATGTTTCACAGCATGTTAATTAAATACATGGGGCTGGGGCAGGGTGGGGAGAGTTCATGGTCAAATAAATTTGGAAAATGAAACACTGTTAATCTAAAATAGGTTTCTTCATTCCAGAACTTCTCAGAACCATTTAATTTGTTAATTGTGAGACACCTAAGTGAGTACATGTGTACAATGTTTCTCAAACCTACTTGTTCTTAGAACCATTTCTTATAAGTCATCTTCATGGGTTCAGTGTTCTCTGGAACACACTGTAAGAATAGCTAGTTAAAAAAAAAGAAAAGGTTTATAGAACCACAATTACTTTGCCCTGCTGATCTCTCCCTCCTCGTGTCCCACCATTTCTTCCCTCAAAATTGATGTCCCAGGAATTCAACTTGTAGTTGTCTCCTGACACCCTCCTATCTCTTTGTTTCGTGTACTTGATTATGCCATCTTCTGGCAGTTACCCTCCCCTCTTTCCCTTCTTATTTTCCCCACAACTCATTTCCCTTAACTCTTGATTTTGGCTCTTTAAGATGCAGCCTCAGGCACTAACCCTCTCCAAGAAAGTTTTTCTGACACCCCAGGCTGAAAGGAGTAGATACTCTTCCTCTGGGCTATATAAAGAAGGTCTTAATGATTTTGGAAAACTTTAAAACCATAGCACTAAACTTTACTGTTACTCTTGTTAAATTTAAAGATGGTTATAAGACATAGAATCAAACAAATGTATTATTGCAGTTAGAGGCATGAGAAATAACCCACCCCAATAATTTGTCCTGTAGAATTTTCCACCACATTGATTCAATTGAGTGACTCCTTGTGATGTGATTTAACATCTTTTTTGGTTTCCCATAATTCCTGTAAATTGTTCACTGATGATAGAGTCCCAGGGAGATCCAAGTTTGATTCTTTGGCTAGAGCTTTCTGTATATGGTGTTATATAATTCCTTTAGCACCACATCAGGAAGCACATAGAATCTGTGTGTCCCACCTTCTGAACAGTCAGAAGAATCAACTAAGTTATCATATGGTGCCAAAACATACTGAGATACCTTACCTTGCCCCAAAATGCTGACAGTAGTTAGAAGCTGGTCAGGGGTAGGGAGAGGAATATAGATACTCCAAGGGGTAGAGAGAGAATATTAAAGGGATCACAGATGTTGCTTTGTTTTAACAGTGGTGCACATGCATAGAGGGAGTTGGCTTCCTTAACCTCCAGCTTCTAACAGAAAGCAGTCCACTTTAATAGTCAAATAGAGATGAACCAACCATAAGATTTTTGGAGTGTATAGACAAAGTGGGTTATTGCATGCAAATAAAGAAGTTTGAAAACCACAAATCTGTTAGAAAATAATACATCTTTTTATAAAGGACTTAATTCAATAAATGTAAAAGCTCAGCACTTTAGCATTTGATTTTTATGTCTACAAAGAGACTTACTATACTGAGACTCAGACTGCTGTAATCCTTACGACTATTTGCTTGGTGGTTTTTATGTTTTTGTGACCCCACCCCTCCCTGTATGTGAGCTGTCACTTATTGATGCTCTAAAATGTGTCTCTGTAGTCAGAAACTTGCTTAGTCCTTCTCATTTGCTCTTTGAAACTTGTTCTTGCCTAAAAATTAAAACATCTGTGCTTACCAGATATTTATGTTCTGCTGTGTTTCAGACCACTGAAGTTGGGAAGTAACAACCAGTTGTATAATCATTACTGTATTATCTAATTCAGAGAACATCAGAACTCATGTTTTCATTAAATGATACACTAAGAAGTTTAATTTTATAAGAATAGCTCATTGTTGTAAACAAAACCTAATATTTTTAACTATATATATATTTTTTAATTAGATTACACCACCACCTTCACTATCAGATCCACTTAAAGAGCTTTTTCGGCAACAGGAAGTTGTAAGGATGAAACTACGTTTGCAACACAGTATTGAAAGGGTAAGAAATGTTTAAATTTACATTTATGCTGAAAATAACATTTATGTTTAAAATATTTTAACAATAGATTCTAATGACCTACATTACACATATACATATATACACATGTACACAAAACACCCACATACACACACCCAGTTTTCTCAGGAGATTTTCCTTATTTAGAACCATTTTTGGGAAATGGGGGATTTTGTTATCTTGTGCCTGTGCAGGTAGGTGGAGAATTTTTAAACCTGTTTTAGGTTAGCTGCTCCTGTGTTATGGTTCACTCTTAGTGTATTTTTGATGTATAAAAATCTCTAATAATTTCTTGTTATCATTTGTTGAACTAAAGCAGTGAATTCCTAGTAAGACATTTGAATTCCAGGTTTTAGAATTGTTGCTTGGTACCAGCTCCTTTAGTGCAGAATACTTTAGACAGCTGTACTTAGTGTTCCTTATAGGTCTCCTTTCATATTCTAGTTGTTAGTCTGGGAGTAGAATGACATGAAAAACCTGCCTATTTAGAGAAATCATGAAAGTCATGAATTTCACTTGAATTGACAAAAATATAATGCCTTCTTAATCTTTTGGGAGGCTAAGGACTTCTGGAACTTGAGACGAGCTGTAATCCTTCAAAGAGGTATATACATACTCATACGAACAAAAGTATGCAATCTCTTTGATTAACCCATGATTGATTTCCTGGGACTGAGGTTTTTAACCTTTTTGTGTCATGGGACCTTTAGCATTCTGGTAAATATAAAACCTTTTCTCAGAATTATATGTTTAAATTCGTAAAATAAACTTCTAGCATTGCAAAGAGAACAATAAATAAAAGAAGCACTGATACAGATCTTATATTGTGCATGACCTGTGTCAGTGAGTGGTTTGTTCTCAATAAGAAGTTAGGTCATTAACATGTCAATACCTGTTTGAACCATCAAGTGAAGCCACTTGATAACATATTTTCATCTCTGTATCTATCTATGTTATAAAAGCCATGCTGCCTTACAGAAAATTAAGAATTCTCATTTGAACAGTACAATTTTCCAAACTTTAACAAATAGTAAAACATGACTCACATCCTTTCATTTATTGACCAACAAACAATTTAGCATTGCAGAGTACTAGAAAGCAACTTAAAATGCCTGACCAACGTGACAGCAAACAGTGATACCATTTGGGGGCAATATCTGCAACAATTACGAATTGAAAATCCTTGTGATTTCTGTGGATGGCAAAGTTGCAAATACTTCTGAAATTACTGTGGTCTGTGGCCTACGTTTATAATGGAAAGAAATGCCAGTTGGCAGTTAGTAAAAATAAAGATATAATTTTTCCCATCTGAGTTCATAGAGGACCCTCTAGCCCCAGTCTATCCACAGGCTTCTTGGGAATGTTAGAACCCCCGGTCAGGAACCTCTGTTCTAGGGTCTTTTTTTCCCATCAAAAATTGTGATAACACTTGATGCTATACTGAGTGAATGAACACATCTTATACATCTTGGCCCTATCCTCATGCCCTACTCTGCACTTTGGGACATACATAATGCATTCTCTAAAGACATTGTTTGAGAAGCTGTATTCCAGAAGTTCAAAGACAAAACGTTAAGAACAATGGCCTATAGTGGAATATTTAGGCTATCATTCACATAGCATATCTCTGTTAAGTATTTTAGGAGAAGGTGTCTGCCTTCAAATAATATTTTTCTTGGGACACCTGGGTGGCTCAGCTGGTTAAGCATCTGACTTCAGCTCAGGTCATGATCTCATCATTTGTGAGTTCAAGCCCCACATTGGGCTCTCTGCTATCAGCACAGCACTTCAGATCCTCTGTCTCCCCCCACCCCCATTCATTCTCTCTCTCTCTCAAAATAAATAAACATAAAAAGATAATATATTTCTCATATAGTATTAAGGGATTTTTGGTTATTGGTCTTAATCTCTGTACAACTGCAACCAGTTTTTTAGGAAGCCTTTTCTTCTAGCTATGTTTTCTTAGTATCTGATCATTTTTGGGGGGTTGGTTATTTTATCACTTAAAGTCCCACCTTAAACTTGTACTTAAATTAATCCTGAGTGTTAGACTTACCTCTTCTCTTTTGAATATCATTTGTCACATAGAATTTAAAAGAAATTAAATAGGTCTGTGTTTGTCTTTTCACTAAATTATAAATACAGTAAAACTCTACAGCAATACATATTTGTATATAATGAGACCTGCATGCTCCAGTAGGGGAAGGATAAAATTCTTATCATTGTTAAGTTGAGGGAGAGTGGGGAACATGGTGGGAACAAGACCAGCCACACCCTTGATATTCCCTCAGGCCAGCCTGCCAGACAGAACCAACAAAATGATAGACATCTTTTAATGGGAGGAGTCCTGGACTCATTACCTCTGTCCTTGAAGTTCCAGCCATCCACAGGTCCCAGAGTTGTCCCCATTGATGTTTAAGCCAAAGAAGACCATTACCACCAGATGGCACAAGTCTATAACCAGTATCATGATGGGTTGGGATCTGTAGCTACACCCTAGGAATTCCCAGTCTCCTAAATGCAAAAGATCACCTACATCATTTCATTAACTTTATGATAGGGTGACTCTGTATATTACATAATTGGAAGTTTTGCACCCCACTTAACACATTTTAAATCAGGATTGTACTGTCATTGCTAGAGGTTTAAAAAAAGCATCAAACTACAGTGTTCGTTCCTGTGAAAATATTTATTGTAAAACACAAGCTCTTACCATAATGGCAGACCACTTCACACTCATTAGAAAGGCTATAATTAAAAGATAACAACAAGTGTTGGCAAGGATGTGAAAAAATTGGAACCCTCATACATTACTGGTGGCAATATAACATGAAACAACTGCTGTAAAGAACAGTTCGGCAGTTTCTGTCCAGGTTAAGCATTAAACTACCATATGACCTAGTAGCTCTACTTCTAGTTAATTACCTAAAGAAATAGAAAATATGCATCCAAACAAAAACTTAGAGCATGAATGTTCATGGCAGCATAATTTGTGATAGCACAAAGGCAGAAACAACCCAAAAAACCATCAGCTGATGAATGGATAAATAAAATGTGGTATGTTTGTACAATGGAATATTATTTGGCCATTAGATGGGATGAAGTACTGATAGATGCTGCAACACAGATGAACCTTGAAAATATGTGACATGAAAGAAGTCATTCATAAAGTACCACATATTATATGGATCCATTTGTAAGAAATGTTGAGAGTAGGTAAATCCACAGTAACAAAAGTAGAGTAGTGGTTGCCAGGGGAAGAGGAGGAATGGGCCATGACTGGTGATGGATATGGATTTTCTTTTTGGGGTGATGAAAATGTTCTGAAATTAGTGGTAATGGTTGAACATCTTGATGAATATACAAAAAGCCACCATTGTGCATTTTAAATAATTTTTAAAAAGAGACTGGCATTTTTGTAAAGAATATTTACTTAATACTTTTAGAACACTTGGAATTCTCAAATCACTCAAGCTTTCTGTAAATAAAAACTTCTCTGAGATTCAGGTTCTTTAGTACATATTAAGAGATTTTATTTTATTTGAAAAACAAGTGATTGAAGAATTGTGTGGGTTTTGTTCTGTTTTTTTTTTTTTTTCATTCTTGGTTCAACTAGGAAAAACTCATTGTATCCAATGAACAGGAAGTTCTACGAGTTCATTACAGAGCTGCAAGAACATTGGCAAATCAAACACTGCCATTTAGCGCATGCACCGTTTTACTGGACGCAGAAGTATACAGTGTGCCACTGGACGCTCAGGTAAGGTGCCAGTGATACAGTTAAATTTTTCCTAAACACAACGTAAGTGTTTTTTAATCTATTTCCATAGAAGAAACTTGAATTCAGCAATCAGTAAAACTCAAATGAGAAAAATACAAAATAAAGCACTTCCAGATCACCTGATCCTCTATTTTCCAAAATCCTCTAAACATTAGCCTTATCTTATAAAAGCAGATATTTACAAAACTGATATATGTGTTTGGAATAATGCCCTTGAACATAATTTGTAATTTGTTTCTAAAGTGGATGTTTACATCTTCAAGCAACTGGAAGACTACTACAGGCAGATTAAATATCTAGATTGTGATGGTGCTAAAATAGGGCCAAGCTTCTGTTTCAATCTTGAATATTGCTGGAATAAATAAATGTAGTTGTGAAGAAAACTGTAGCTACGTCTTGAATAAAGTTTAATGCCACATCTAAATTATAGGAATTTAAAACCAGACATTTCAGTGGTCACAATTTTTTGTGCCTTTCAAACCAGAATGAAATTCATAGGTCATAAGAGAGAATATAATGATTAAAATAAAGAGTATAGTACAGAGTGAAATAAGTCAAGCAGAGAAGGACAGATACCATATGTTTGCACGTATAGGAGGATTAGGAGGAACTTAATGGAGAACCATGGGGGAGAAGAAGGGGAAAAATAGTTGGGGAGAGAGAGGGAGGCAAACCATGAGAGACTCTTGAATGCTGAAAACAGTCTGAGGGCTGATGAGGGTGGGGGAGAGGAGAAGGGGGGGGTGATGGGCATGGAGGAGAACACTTGTGGGGATGAGCCTGGGTATTGTATGGAAACCAACTTGACAATGAACTATTTTTTAAAAAAAAAGACAAGGATTATCACAAAAAATACTAGAAAATGCTGTTTTAAGTCAGACATACTAGAAATACAAATGATACAGGGTATATTACAGAGAATATTGCTTAGTTCTCTCTGGGCTTTATTTTTCTCAGCTGTTTAAAAATAAAGATTAAACTAGATCAGATTTCAGAGTTTCTTAAGTCATCAACCATTTTTATCCAAATGAACTTTCAAATTCAGAGATATTTGAAAAAGCTATTAAGAATAATTGGATCTTAAGAAAGAACTGTTTGAGGAAGTAAACACTGGAAAGGCCACTAAGAGACTGTACGTAATACAGCTTTAATGAATTTAAACGGAAGAATGAGTGATTTTTTGAAACATTTTTTAATGTTTTATTTATTTCAGAGAGAGAGAGACAGCATGAGCAGGGGAGGGTCAGAGACAGAGAGAGATACAGAATCTGAAACTGGCTCCAGGCTCTGAGCTAGCTGTCAGCACAGAGCCCGAAGCGGGGCTCAAACCCACGAACCATGAGATCATGACCTGAGCCGAAGTCAGACGCTGAACCGACTGAGCTACCCAGGTGCCCCAAGAATGAGTGATTTTTAATAACTGAAATGAGCAGTTTAATTGTGTTACTGAAGACTGAACTAGACCATCTAATATCTTGAGGTCTTTTTAAGTTGCTTGCAATTACAGAGTAATGAAATCGATTTAGGAATGAAATCAATTTAGGACAATGTAAATCAAGCTACAAGGAATGTCCCTTGAAGATTTCTAGTTCAGAATGGTTGGGTAAACATACCTGTTTATTTTTTTATTTCTCCCAAAACTCATTGAAATGACAAAAGACATGTCAAAATAAAAACCAATCCATAGCAAAACTGGAAATCAAGATGGAAGGCCACTGGACCAGAACATAATGACATTTCTGATAAAAAGACAGATGAGAGGGGCACCTGGGTGGCTCAGTCAGTTAAGCATCCAACTCTTGATTTCAGCTCAGGTCCTGATCTTGAGGTTCATGGAATTGAGCCCCATGTCAGGGCTCTGAGCTGACGGTGCAGAGCCTGGCTGGGTTTTTCTCTCTCACTCTCTGCCCCTCCCCGACTTGTGCGTGCACACACTCTCCCAAAATAAACAAACAAAGACAGATGAGAACATACTGATAGTAAAATATAGCAGTGTTGAGGAATCTATACCCTAGATAGGTTATAAAGAGAACTTCAAAAATGAGTGAATTTTCCTAGTAAACACTTAAAATGATCCCAAAATCAGAGACTAAAAGAGGATCAGGCCATAATCAGCCTAATAATTAAAGGACAGAAGAACATAATCATTCTCTTGAGGAAAACTATGAAACTCTTATCTGTCCTTTTACAACTGCCTTCAGAGTAGTAGTTCTGTCAGCTGGGTAGTAGGCTTCTATCAGAATAGCCTCCAAAAAACAAAGGAAAAGGGAAATAAACAATTCTGCCTTTCCTGGCTAGGGGCTTGGATCATACATTAGCCTGTTTTCTCATCATACTTCTTCCTTTTCAAAGTAAATCTGTAATATTAATAAGATTCAATAATAGGNCACTTGTGGGGATGAGCACTGGGTGTTATATGGAAACCAACTTGACAATAAACTATTTGTAAGGAAAAAAAAAAAAAGATTCAATAATAGGGGTGGCCTGGCTGACTCAGTCAGTAGAGGATGCAACTCTTGATCCTGGGATTGTGAGTTCAAGCCCCATGATGAGTGGAGAGATTACTTAAAATCTTTTAAAAAATAAAAAAGTTGAACAATAAAATTTTAAATACACAAAAATCTTATGAAGGATCTAGGAGGAAGGGATAGTGGCTGAAAATGTGAGCATCCACCTGATGCCTGCATGGCACTTGGATGGCACTGGTGGTGATAATAGCAATAGTAGTAATTACTGCAGATATTTAGTAGAGTGAGTGCTGCCTGTATGCCCAAGCATTCTGGTGAGGACTTCAGAGACTCTTAATCTTGTCAAAACAAGATTAAAAGAGGTAGGCATTTTGAGGTGCCTATGTGTAGCTCATTCAGTTAAGCATCTGACTCTTGTTTTCAGCCCAGGTCATTATCTCACGGTTCGTGGGATCAAGCCCCCATGTCTGCCGTTAGTTCAGAGCCTACTTGGGATTCTCTCTTTACCTCTCTCTTTACCCCTCCCCTACTTGTGCACACACACTCTCATAATAAGTAAACATTTCTTAAAATGTTAAAAGGTACTCCTTCCATTTTACAGAATAGAAAATTGAGAGTACGTAATTTGTTCAAGATCACACAATAAGACACAAAGCTGACATTTGAATATGGCCTATCTTAATTCCAAAACTGGTGTTCTTAAGAGTTGATCCAGAATTTCTTTATGATCACTCCAAAATATTGGTCCTGGAAAAAATGTTGGCCTCAAAATCCTGCCTCCCACCTTAACACTTTCTCCCTACATACAGTAAACGTTAACATTAAAAGGAAATAAGAAGTTAATTATACTTTAATAAGAATGTCATAGGTGTAATACTTAATATGACATGCCTTTTTGAGAACCATCTTTGACTCACAAAGCAGTAGGATTTAATAACTAAACTCAGCATCCTAGAAATCCTAATAATCTGTCTATTTAATATAGAACTAAATGCTTTATCAAGTTTCTTAAATATCCAAAATATAAGATTATCATTTTTCAAAATCTGTTTCCATCATTCCGTCCGTCATTCTATCACACCATAGAACAGTGGGATGGCGTATAGGTTTTAAAGTGGGTTATTGGGTAGTATTAACTTCTTAACGTTCTTTTTCAGTCTGATGACAGTAAAACCTCTGTGAGGGATCGCTTTAATGCAAGACAGTTCATGTCTTGGTTACAAGATGTGGATGATAAATTTGACAAATTAAAGGTATGTATGTTTAGAAATTCAGTTTAAATGGATGCTTCCCCCTTAAACAGAAATTGCAGAGCTCTGTTAGGAGTGACTAGGGAAAGGAGATAGCAAAGAGGCGTCCTCACCCCAGCTACAGTCAGGAGGTAAAAGAAAAGACCACATGTCCATTTTTCAGGACCAGTGTAGTAAAAGGTGAAACTGTCACAGAAGCAGCTTCTAATGGGCATCTTCATGCTTACTATCCAAAATACAAGTCTGGCTTTAGTTCTAACATGTGAAAGAATGGGAGAGCAATAAGGAAAAGAGAACATTTTGCAAAGTAGTTCATAAAGAAAATTATTTGTTTTGATAATTTGAAATCTCACTATTTGAAAGAGCAGTTTCAAGTTAAAGTCTGTGAGATAAGACAGTTGTGAAGTTGCAGACTCAGAAATAGCATATAGATATAGACCAGATAAAGCAGAAATGGGTGTGTATCAAAAAAATCCCTAAAGAATCTATGGATGATACTAATTTTTAAACAAAGCATATTTAACAGAGTAATCTATTAACTCTTCTCTTCTTTCCAATAGACCTGTCTTTTAATGAGGCAACAACATGAAGCTGCAGCTTTAAATGCCGTCCAGAGATTAGAATGGCAGCTCAAACTCCAGGAACTTGATCCTGCCACCTATAAATCTATCAGCATTTATGAGATCCAGGAGTTTTATGTTCCCCTCGTTGATGTTAATGACGATTTTGAATTGACTCCTATATAGCAGCCGTTACTTCCGGTGGTGTCGTCTTAAACTGATGTGGCTCAAGAGTATTAAACTGTGGAACACTGCCTTTTGAAAAAATACTGATAATTCTGCCTTTACAGTTGTTTAGTAAAGTTTGACTAAAGTTGGTTATGTAGTAAACACTGTCATTTAATAAACAATGAAAAGAATTATTTTGGATCCCAGATCCAAATAGTTTCTAACTGAAATCTATTATTTATATTGGTGAGAGGTAACTATTGCATTAGAGCATGTTGGCCGACTGTGGGAGATACTTTAAAAGTTGAGAATCTGCTGACAGCACTGGAAGTTGTTAGCACTCCTAAGTAACAAGGTAACCACTAGTATTCAAATCTCTTTCAAGTTTTATTAAAATGTACCGGTGAACTAAAAGGTTCAGTTCCTACCAAATAGTTTCTAATGTGGAAGAAAAACGTGGCACAAAATTTCTTCAGTTTATTTTATCTGTAAATTAATTGTACAGCTTTCTTTTCAAAAGTTTTAATATTGTCTTCCTTTTTAATAACTTATTTTATACATATTGTGCAGATGTAAATCTTGTAATTAACGGTCAAAATGTATACAAAGGGATTGGTAGTCAAAACATGTGCAAAGAAATAATTGTAAAACTGTTTTGTCTGATGTTTTATTGGACCAAAGTTGTAGTTTGTATGGAGTGTAGTAGTAGTGTGTTCACGTAGCAAAACTTTTAAATAAGGCATGCGTGTGTTTGAGTTAGCTTGTTTTCATCACCATAACTGTAAAGGTTGTGACTTAGTTGTTCTGCATGCTTCCTATAATTTAACTCTCTTCATAAGCGATGCCTAAAGTAGCGTAGGGTGTTTTCATGCCAGTCTCCTGGGATAGTACCTATGACTCACTATGTTGGACATATTATTTAGAATTAGTCATACAAAGAAACAGCTCTTTTTTCATCTCACAGTAGAACCTATTCCCCTCTCCCAAAATGCCTTTGAATGAAAATTCTGAAATTGTAAATGTCTATTTTAATACTCAAGTATGAAAGAATCTGTGAATATATGTAAATATGTTTAATAAATTTTATTGGTCATGTTAAATCATTGTAAAACTTTTTTACATTGCTTAAATATAAGGTTTTAAGCTTAATAACCTTTGCACTTTTAAAATAAAAACAGAGTACTCAAATCAAAAAAGAGATGCTTGGTAGTCAAAATAAGTACAAGAAACAGGCATATTCCGATCAATCTCTGCAATGTTTATGAAAAATTGATTAATATGTTGTATTTTTTTCCTTGTATCAAGATGCAAAACATAATTTTCAGAATTTTATAATTAAGATTTGGTATGCTGTTTTTAATAAAATAATTAGCAATATACTTAGAAAAAGTCCAGTGTCTCCTGTACAATGAGGTAGATTAAATATTCAGGAATATTTCAGATCTGAAATCTGCTAAACTTCTTAAACATTTTTGAAAGGAAAATTAGGTTAAATGTAAAAGTGAACATAAGTGTATGAGGTAAAATTTACAAAACTTTCCACAGTACTTTCTTGAATTATAAAATAATACTGGATGTTTTTTACTCTGATAGAGAAAAGTAAAAAGAATATATGAGGAATAAAGTGACTTAAACTCAGCATGCAAGTTGGAAATCCCAGCTAACGGGAGAGAATGTAAGAATTGAAGTTTTTGAGTGCAAAGGTATATATTAAGCTTAGAGGTTTTTGAATTTTTACGTCAATTTATATTTTAATTCATACTGTACTTGGCATGCGCAATAAAGCAGCACGTGTAAAAAGTACACAGTGCAAGGACTTTATTATAAAAGTTGGATGTAGTGTTCTTTAGAAATTTAGATGAGAGATTTGGGCCTTTTTTTATTGGATAAATGGGGCCAAGAAAGGCAGGGTAGATTTTGAAGCACTGGTTTTGTTGAAGTTAAGTTTATTAAGGCTGGGAACATTAAAAGCTAATTTATAAAAGCAATACTTTTTAATATGAAAAACGTAATGCAAATTTTGTGTGTACTTTTGCCTAAAAATAAAAAACCAGATTATTGAGCATTGAAGTCATAGAAAATATGAGAGGGATAAATGTATTTTGTTCTGAAGGTCCACCTGGAAAAGGGGGAGAAAAATCACCACTCGGCCAAACAGAACAAGCTGCAGTAGAGAAAAAGCAAGAAAGCAGGAATCTGGCATATTTTAGTTGTCCCAGCTTTTTAAGTACTAACTCCAGTTCTCACCCTCTTCCATGGTACCTCAAGTTGCTGGAGCCTCTCTGCCATGATTCTCCTTCTGCAGGTTTCCTTTGTAAAGTGACTCAAAGCTAATCGGATATAGCTTAAAAGAAAAGTGAATGTCTTCTTGGTGGAAATTTATACCTGAGTAGTTAAGAGCTTTGATATTAAAGATTTTTCTGAAGCTCTGAAATGCTAGAAAAAAACTTGGGGTATATACCTAAAAAGACTTAGGATTCTGAAAGAGAAATAAAGGATGGTTAGTTTAATCAGTGATTTTTTTTTTAACTATTCAATATCATGAACAAGATACTAAATTGTACCTAAGGATTTGTATTTCTTTAAATCTTGTTCTAAATCATATCTGTTTAATAAATGACTAGTTGATATTTGTGCATGTTATTTAATAAAGAGTTATATTTTTATAGAAAAATTAAGAGTGAAATGTGTGCTAAATGTTTTTTACTTTCCATTCCCATGTGACTCTAAGCCAAACACCAGTGTTTACCTGGACAGTAGCAAAAATGCAGAAATACTCATTTTGGGGAAACAGGCTTGGAAGAATAGTTCATGTCTATTCAGTAGTCATGTCTCAAAAATGAATTTTAAATGTTAGATATGCTGCAAACGTCATAACCACAAAAATCTCAAGGAAAGCCCCATGTGGCTCATTTTAATTGACTTAAGAATTACAAATTATACATTTATTCTAGAAATTGAGTGCAGTGCTAAATATATATTGTCCTTAGTTATCTAGAAAGTTAGCAATATTTTTTATTCTATCTCTGACACAAAACTCCAAAATGTTTTATAATAGGAAACTGACTTCAAAACTCATGAGATAGTCTTATCTTTTACTCTTTTAAAGAGGGTATTTTCATGATTTTTTAAAAAGTCCTCAGATATTTAAGGCAAATAAACTGTTAGTCAGTCATCTTTGGGAAAGCTTGTGTGAAGTTTAATAGATTAAATATCTTGTGGATTCATTTTCTTGGTGGTTCTTTGACACTGTAGTTCCCATTGTACCTAAAATGGAGTTACAAAGCCTCTACAGTAGTAGTTTCCAAAAATATTTCCAGTCAGTAAAACCGGAGTTCATAGGACAAACTGAGGCAAATACAATTTAAATAATTCTCTTCATCAAAATAGCAAAAAAAAAAAAGGAACCCTAGAATTATAAGTATTAGCATAAAAACTGAAAAGTGCATCTAGAGAGGTGGATTTTTTTCCAGTGATTAAATGTTAAATACACAGTATCTGCAAATAATGTAAATTTTTATCCGTGTGCATATCTCCGTAAGAGAAAATAGCATAAGAAAATTATTTACTTAAAAGTAAACACAGTCTTCGTTGCAAGAGGACTCAGTTTTATTAGATGGGTTAGTTACACAGAATTTAAGATTATTTATGAAACGCATTTAACTCTATTGATGACTTTTTCAATGCCTTAAAAAAAAGCTATATGCTATATCAAAATATCTGAGTAGTCCTAGATAAAAAGCTCTTAGGTGGCCACCTTTTTCTCCACTTGTAAAGAAAACTCTGCTATTGATACACAAAATTAGGCATATGTAGCATATGTTTACCGACTAAAGAGCATCCTTGTGTGCCCATCACTCAGCTTGAGAGATCATTATCAGTACGCTTCTTCTGCTTTTGTTTTTAAACTGACTTAAATCCAGTTTAAAAAAAAAAAAACATCTTAATTAGGCAGTGTGTTTTGAGAAATCCTGACAAATGTATACAGTCTTGTTACCATTGCCCAAATTGGGATTATTTCCAGCTTCTTTCCATCACCACAGAAAGTTCCCCTGTGCGCCTTTTGAGTCAGTGGCTCCCTACCCCAGAAGCAATCACTGTACTTCCCATCACTATATATTGCTTATACCTGTTCTTGAACTTCATATAAATGGAATCAAACAGTATATAGTACTTTCTTGTGTCTGCCTTCTTTCTCTCAACATAAGGTTTTGAAAATCATCCATGTTGCATATACCAGTAATCTGTTCCATTTTCTTAATGAGTAGTAGTATATTGTACAAACTTGTTTATTCATTCTCTTGTTGGTAGACATTTGGATTGTTTCCAATTCAGGGGCTGCTGTAAATAAAATTGTGAACATGAAAATATTTTTGTAGACATATTCTTTCTTTCTTGGGTACATACCTTGGATTGTTAGGTTATAGAGAATAGTTGTATGTTTAACGTTATTAGACACCAACAGTTCTCAAAAGTGATTGTACTGTTTTATACCCCTGCCTCTGAGAGACCCAATTGTTCTGAATCTTCATCAATAGTGGGTTGTCAGTCTCCAGTTTTAGCAATTTTGGTGGGTGTGTGGTGGTACCTTGTGTCTTTAATCTGCAGTTCAATGATGACCAGCGAGTTGAACATTACTTTCCATATGCCTTTTGACCTATACATATTTTGTGAAATGTCCTCAAGTGTTTTTGCTCATGTTTTATTGGGTTGTCTCTGTTACTGATTTGTAGGAATTCTTTATATATTCTGCATATAAGTCCTTTGGTCAGATACATTTGTCCTGTGGGGCACTTGGGTGGCTCAGTCAATTGGGTGTCTGAGTCTTGATTGTCTCAGGTCATGATCCAAGGATCATGGGATTGAGCCTCATGTTGGGTTCTGTGCTGGTTGTGGAGCCTGCGTGGGATTCTCTCTCTCCCTTTTTTTTTGTCCCTCCACCCACTTCTGCGTGTGCTCTCTCAAAACGTTAAAAAAAAATTTTTTTCAATCTTAAAATCAAACTGATTCCAGGTAACTCAACTGCATGACTGAACCTAATCCATCACTAAAGGAATACAACAAAATCCAGTAACCAACAATGGAAAAGTGACAATGTCTAGCATCCAACAAAAAATGATCAATCATGTAAAGAAGCAGAAAATTATGACCCTTAACTAGAAAAAAATAGAAACTGAACTAGAAATAAAAGCGGTAGAACTGGCAGACAAGTTTGGTAATAAAACTATTATAGTCTTTATGTACAGAAAAGTAGAGGAAAACATAACCATAATAAGGAAAAAGTGGACATAAAGTTTTAAAAACCCAAATCGAAATTCTTGAGAAATGAAAACTATACTAGGTGCGATAAACTGATGAGACACTGCAGAAGTAAAGATTATTATATTTTAGAACATAGCAATAAGAAATTGCCTCAAATGAGAAATGGAAAGAAAAAAGATTGAAGAAATGAACAGAGCATCCGTTAGCTGGGAGGCCATATCAAGTGGCCTAATGCATGTAATTGAAGACCCAGAAGGAGAGGAGAGGGAGTGGTAACAGAAAAAGAATTTTAAGAAATAACGGCTGGGGAAAATCTCTATCAACCTAGAATTTGTATATGCCAAAAATATCTTTGAAGAATAAGAGCAAAATAAATTTTTACCAAAGCTGACAAATTTTGATATACACAAAGGAGTGAAAACATCCAAAATCGTAAAAATGTTTGTGGGGATTAAAAAACTTTACAGCATATGTAAAAGTAAGATGCATGACAATGGTACAAAATTGGTTGAGGGGAATAGAAGTATGGTGTTGTAAGTCCTCATAAAATGAATGAAGTGGTGTGATATTAGTTGATGGTAGATTGTGATACATTTTAAGAAGTACACTGTAGGGGCACCTGTGTGGCTCAGTCAGTTAAGCATCTGACTTCGGTTCAGTTCATGATCTCATAGTTCTTGGGTTCAAGCCCCACATCAGGCTCTGCACTGACAATGCAGAGCTTGCTTGGGATTCTCTCTCACTCCTCTCTCTGCTCCTTCCTGACTTGTGCTTTTTCTCTCAAAATAAATAAAAAAACTAAAAAAAATTAAAGATGTACCCTGTAAATACTAAAGCAGCCACTAAAGGGAAAAAAAGACATACGACTAATACGATAATAATTGAGATTAAATGGAATCACACAAAGTATTTCATCAAAAAGAGAGAAGGAGAAGGGGGAAAATGAAAAACAGGAGAAAATAGGAAAGAAATAGCAGGGCTGCAGATTTAAACTCAACCCTATGGATGATCACATTAAATGTGAATTTATACTTCAAAATTGAGATAGTTGGAGTAAGTAAAAAAGCTAGTCCCAACTATATGTTGTCTATAAGAAACTCTAAGTGTAATGACAGACAAGTTGAAAGGATGAAAACAACAATGAGATGTCATTACACACCTATTAGAATGGTGAAAATCCAAAACATTGACAACAAATGCTGGTGAGAACGTGGAACAATAACTCTCATTCATTGCTACTGGGAATGCAAAAGGGTACAGCCACTTTGGAAGATGGTTTCGTGGTTTCTTACAAAATTAAGCATACTCTTACCATATGATCCTTAGCATTTACCAAATGAGTTGAAAGCTTAAGTCCACGTAAAAACCTACATGTGGTGTTTATAGTAGCTTTATTCATGATTGCCAAAACTTAGAAGCAACCAAGATGTCCTTCAGTAGGTGAATGAATAATCTGTGTTACATTTAGACAATGAGACATTATTCGGAACCAAAAAAAAAAAAGTGAGCTATCAACCAAATGGACATGGAGGAATCTTAAATGCATATCACCAAGAAGGAAGCCAGCCTGGAAAGCTACAGGTTGTATGATTCTAATTATATGACGTTCTGGAAAGGCGAAACTATGGAAACAGTAGATCAGTGGTTTCCAGGGATTTGGGGGGGGGGAAGGATGGGGGAGCACAGCGAATTTTTAAGGCAGTGAAACTATTCTGTGTGATACTATAATGGCGGACATAGGTCATACATTTGTCGAGATCCATACAACACACAGGGTAAACCCTAATGAAAATAATGGGCTTTGGGTGATCTTGTCATGCATCAATCAATGTGTTGATGTTGGTTCATGGATGGTAACGAATGTACCTCTCTGGAGCAGGATGATGATGATGACGGGGAAGAGTGAGTGGAAGTGGTGGCAGTGTATACAGAATGATACAGAAGATGTGAGCAAGGTCAACCAACTTTCTCTAATGACATTGGTAGAACATACCCAATAATAAAACAACACACATTCTTTTTAAGTACACATAGAACACCTGCTAAAGTTGACTGTATTCTGGTCATAGAACAAGTCTCAATAAATTTAAAAGGATGGAAACCATACAATGTATAGTCTATGAGCATGAGAAAATTTAATTAGAAATCAATACAAGCGAGGCTCAAATTCCTAATGGTTGAAAATTAAACAACACACTTCTAAATGATCCCTGTGTTAAAGAAGATACCACAAAGGAAAATTAGAAAGTATTATGAACTGGATGAAAATGAAAACATAAAAATTTGTGGGCCACTAAAATATTTAAGGAAAATTTATATCATTAAACATTTTGTTAGAAAGGAAGGAAAAAAAAAAGGAAGAAAGTACTGAAACCAATTATCTAAGTTTCCACTTTGAGAAACTAGCAAAACAGAAAAGGGGTATCTGGGTGGCTCAATTAAGCATCCGACTCTTGATTTCAGCTCAGGTCACGATCTCACATTTCAGTTTATGAGTTTGAGCCCTAAGTCTCATCTCTGCTTGGGACTCTCTCTCTCTCTCTCTCTCTCTCTCTCTCTCTCTCTCTCTCTCCCCGCCCCCCTCAATAAATAAATAAACTTAAAAAAAAAAAGGAAACTAGAAAAACAGAAGAAAAGAAATAATGATAAAAGCCCAAATCAGGGGCGCCTGGGTGACTCAGTTGGTTAAGCGTCCAACTTCGGCTCAGGTCATGATCTCACCGTTCGTGAGTTTGAGCCCCACATTGGGCTCTGTGCTGACAGCTCAGAGCCTGGAGTCTGCTTCGGATTCTGTGTCTCCCTCCCTCTTTGTCCTTCCCCTACTCATACTCTGTTTCTCTCTGTCTCAATAATAAAATAAAACATTTTAAAAAAATTTAAAGCCCAAATCAGTGAAAGTAGAAATATGGAAAATAATAGAAAAAAACCCCAAAACCTGACTCTTTCAAAAAGCTAAGATTGATAAGCCTCTAGCCAGTGATCAGGAAAATAAGAAGAAAAGATACAAATAATCAATATTACACATGAATGACCAGACATGACTACAGAGTCCACTGACATTGAGAGGCTAACAAGAGAATATTTTGAATTTTATGCCAATAAAGTCTATAAATGAACAAATTCTTTGAAAGATGCAATCTGCAAAACCTCACTTAGGAAGAAATAGATAACCTGAATTATCCTAGATCTATGTTTATGATTTATGATTTCCATTCTATCTAGCAAACCCAGAGCAGACAAGTCCAAAGGTAACTTTTAAGATGCCTCTGAGCTGAGTTAAACAAAACAAAAACAAATACAAAAGAAACTGTTCAAAGAATCTTGGGTATGTGGGATCTGGTGGACTGTATTTTCCAAAAATGGCAGCTGCATCATCTCCCATCTTACACGCCATTCTTACAATGACATGCCTTTCATCTAGGAGTGCTTGGGACACAGCACAGCTCTGTGACTTCCAAGGTCAGGTCATAGAAGGGTGTGCAACTCCAATCTAGTTCTCCTGAAACACTCATTTGGAAGCTTGAGCTGCCATGTAAGCAGTGCAACTGACCCTAGGCCACCATGTTGTGAGGAAACTGGAACTAACTCACATTAGCATTCACCTGAGAGAATTTGAGACTCCAGAAAGCAAGAATAATGCCCAGCCCATGTCCAGCGGCCCCAGCTCCCCAGCTCCCCTCCCTTCTCCTGACTGTAGCCTCCATCTGTGGTACCAGCATGAAAGACTCTGAGATGGGAACCACCCAGCAGAGCCCTTCCTGAATTACTGCCCAGTAAGACATCTGACACAACAGAATGATTGTTGCTGCTTCAAGCCACTGAATTTTGAGATGATGTGTTATGGAGCAATAGTAACTTGAACATGGGACATGCAAGCAAGGAAATCTGAGACGCTTCTGAAAACTGAAGTAAGATGGGGCTAGATTGTCCTTGACCAGAGATTGATTTACTAACTAAAATTAAAATGCTAAAACTCTTTACTGTTACCAAGGTTTTGTGTGTGTGTGTGTGGGGGGGGGTGTTTTGGCTTTGTTCACAGGCTTAAATTATTTTCCAGATTTGGACAGGGTTCATGTGTGTATTTGTAGAGATTTCAGTTCATTAAAATACTTGAGTAACCATCTTGTATCAGGCTCTGGGCTATATAATCATGTTCTCAGTATAGGATGTAACATTCCCACATTTTTGTACCTATATTCTGGTTTATTCAGCTTAAAGATATAAAGAAACCAAAAAGGTAGTCAATATAGTTTGGAGGGTAGGAACTACCATCAGGCTTGGCCCAGAGAAATGATTGTAATGTGACATTTTTGGTTTGAAGTAAAAAAGTCCATGTACCAATATGATTCTGAGATTTTTTTAAATTATATTTTACTGTCAAGGTGGTTTCCATATAACCCCCAGTGCTCATCCCAACAAGGGCCTTCCTCCATGCCCATCATCCATTTTCCCCCTCTCCCCCACCCGCCATCAACCCTCAGTTTGTTCTCAGCATTTAAGAGTCTTTCATGGCTTCCCTTCCTCCCTCCTCTTAACTATTCTTCCCCCATCCTGTCCCCTGTGGTCCTCTGTTAAGTTTCTCTGTTCCACATAAGAGTGAAAACATACAGTATCTGTCTTTCTCTGCCTGACTTATTTCACTTAGCATAACACCCTCGAGTTCCATCCACGTTGCTACAAATGGCCAGATTTCATTCTTTCTCATTGCCATGTAGTATTCCATTGTATAGATAAACCACATCTTCTTGATCCATTCGTCAGTTGATGGACACTTAGGCTCTTTCCATGTTTTGGTTATTGTTGAGAGTGCTGCCTGCTATGAACATTGGGGTACATGGGCCCCTATGCATCAGCACTCTTGTATCCCTTGGATAAATTCCTAACAGTGCTATTGCTGGGTCATAAAGGAGTTCTGTTGTTAATTTTTTGAGGAACCTCCACACTGTTTTCCAGAGGGGCTGCACCAGTTTACATTCCCACCAACAGTGTAGGAGGGTGCCCGTTTCTCCACATCCTTGCCAGCATCTATAGTCTCCTGATTTGTTCATTTTCGCCACTCTGACTGGCATGAGGTGGTATCTCAGTGTGGTTTTGATCTGCATTTCCCTGATGAGGAGGAATGCTGAGCATCGTTTCATGTGTCTGTTGGCCATCTGGATGTGCTCTTTGGAGAAGTGTCTGTTCATATCTTCTGCCCATTTTTTCACTGGATTATTTGTTTTTCATTCATAGCCATGGTTTCCTTGTTGATTTTCTGCTCAGATGATCTGTCCCTTGCTATAAGTGGGGTGTTGAAGTCCCCTACTATTATGGTATTATTATCAATGAGTTTCTTTATGTTTGTGATTGATTTATATATTTGGGTATTTACACGTTGGGGTCATAAACTTTATAATTGGTAGATCTTCTTGGTGGATAGACTCCTTAATTATGATATCGTGCCCTTCTTCATCTCTTGTTACAGTTTTTATTTTAAAATCTAGTTTGTCTGATATAAGTATGACTATTCCAACTTTCATTTGACAACCATTTTCATGGTAGATGGTTCTCCACCCCCCTTGATTTCAATCTGCAGGTGTCTTTAGGTCTAAAATGGGTCTCTTGTAAGCAGCATATAGATGGGTCTTGTTTACTTATCCATTCTTATATCCTATGTCTTTTTATTGGAGCATTTAGTCCATTGACATTTAGAGTGAGTACTGAAAGATATGAATTTAGTGCCACTGTGTTGCCTGTAGAGTTGGTGTTTCTGGTGATGCTCCTTTCTAGTCTTTGTTGCTTTTAGTCTTTTTTGTTTTGTTTCGTCTTTTTTCCACTCAGAGAACTCCCCCTTAGAACTTCTTGCAGGGCTGGTTTAGTGGTCATGAACTTCTTTAATTTTTGTTTGTCTGGGAAATACTTTATCTCTCCTTCTATTTGGAATGACAGCCTTGCTGGATAAAGAATTCTTGGCTACATATTTTTCTGATTCAACATGTTGAATGTATCCTGCCACTCCTTTCTGGCCACCAAATTTCTATGGACAGGTCTGCTGCCAACCTGATCTATCTTCTCTTATAGGTTAGGGACTTTATTCCCCCTTGCTGCTTTCATGATTCTTTCCCTGTCTATGTATTTTGTGAATTTGACTATGATATGCCGTGGTGATGGTCGGTTTTTATTGAATCTAATGGGAGTTCCCTATGCTTTCTGGATTTTGATGTCTGTGTCCTTCCCCAGATTAGGAAAGTTTTCTGTTATAATTTGCCTACCTAAACCTTCAGCCCCTTTTTCTCTCTCTCCCTCTTCTGGGACTCCTATGATTCAGATGTTGTTCCTTTTTAATAAGTCACTGAGTTCTCTCAGTCTTGTATCATGTTCTTTTGTCTTTATTTCTCTCTTTTTTTCTTGCTTCATTATTCTCAATAATTTTGTCTTCTGTATCGCTGATTTGCTCCTCTGCTTCATTCATCCTTGCTTCATGGAATCTATTTAAGATTGCATCCGGGTTTTAGCATTTTTAATTTTGTCCTGACTAGATTCTTTTATCTCATAGAAAGAGATTCTATGCTTTTTTCAACCCCAGCTAGTATTCTTATTATTGTTGTTCTAAATTCTAGTTCAGACATCTTGCTTATTGATAGCTGTATTGATTAAGAACCTGGATGTCATTTCTTCCTGTTCATTCTTTTGGGGTGAATTCCTTCATCTTGTTATTTTTGAGGAAGAAAAAATTAGTTAAAAAATAAAAATTAAAAATTAAATAAATGAAAAGCAAAACAAAAATCAAATAAAGGAAGCTAGATCCTAGGTGTCTTTTGGTCTGCTTGTTGAAAGAAGCTTGATGTAATAGACAAAAAAAGGTAAGAAAAAAATTAAAAATCAAAAACATTTTATATAATAAAATAGGATAAAATGAAATAGAATAAAAAATGTAAAAAATAAAAACTAAAGTAAAAATTTTTTAAATAATAAAAAGAAAATTAAAAAAGAAAATAAAAATAAAACTTTCTCTTTCTGCTTCCAAGACATAGGAAAGGAAGGGGGGAAAAGCAGGGGAAAAAAACAACTTAAACAAAAACAGAAGCAAAAAAACCCGAACTAATATTGGATCCAGCAAACAGAATGAAACCTAAATGAAGATACATCTAGTTTCCCCTAGAATTGAAACTATGAAGCCCTCTATAGCTCATACACTAATCTGGTGGAGTGGCTTGTGCTGGTCTTCTACTGGATACGCTTGAAGGGCAAAATTGGGCACGGGTTGGTGTAAAGCCTCCATTCTCCACTAGATGGCACTGCTTAGCTTACTGGGGTGGATCAGTGTGGTACTTCAGGCACGTGTGCAGAAGAGGTGGAAATGGCTTCACCCAGCTCCCTAGTCGCTGGCACAGAGACTTCAAGTTCTCACAAATCTGCGATCAAACACTCCTCCTTTGTCTCAGGCCTCTATCCACTCCCCGCCTCTACCCTGTCCGTGTCTAAGCTGTCCACCTGCCAGATGGCACCTCCCTCCAGAGTTTTATCTCAGATGGGATTGTATTTCAAAACTCCACACTCCAGAGATTCCTGTGGCTTGGACCCATGCTGACTCTCTGGAGGAAGGTCTCTCTGAGCAATGCCTGGGTACCTGCCATGCTATGAAAAATCATAACACAGCTGGAAACAGGTTTCTCTGCACTCTGGTGTCTTTGTCCCAAGACCAGCAAATGTGACTGCTCTCTGGGGTCTGCTGGGGAGGCCATATGACCTCTACCCAATGCACTCAAAACAGGGGAACCACTTCTCCCCATATAGCATGCAGGCCCCTCAGACCCTGCTACCTGCTCCTAGGGATTTGACCTACTTCCTCACCAGAGCACCGCCTGGCACTGAGCTTTGAAACTCCAGACTCTGTGCTCCACTGTTTATAGAATCCTGGTGGTATGGACACCCTCTTCTTTCTTCCTGTCAATGGTTTGGAGAACAGATTTCTTGTTCAATTCCCTGCGAGTGTTTTCACTCTCTCTCTCTTTCTCTCCAGCTTATTTTTGGGGGAGTGTTTTCCTGCACTCTCCTGATGCACTGCACTCCCCACCTTTCTCTGTCCTCTCTATGTAAAAACATCTCCCTTCCCTCGTGGCTTTTCTCTCCCCCAGTGCACCTCTCTGTGCCGTGTACCTGCCGAGTTCTGTGGGCTCAAGTTATGCAGAGTGTTGTGTTAACCTCAGATCAATGTTTTAGGTGTGCAAAATGGTTTGGTGCTGATCTAGCTGCCTTTCAGGGATGAGACAAGCTTAGGGTCTCCATACTGCTCTGCCATCATGAGAGAAATCCCCATTCTCTCCTTTGTTACCAGTTATTATTTGTTTGTAGCTCTCTCTCTCCCTCTCTTCGTTCTCTCTCTCCCTCACTCCCTTTCTCTTTTTGAAATTGAGATACAATTAGCTCTCTGTCCCCTCTTGTCATCTTCTGTGCCCCGCCTGCACAAGACACATAGTTGGTGCTCACTGAGTGCTTGCTGAATGAATGAAACAGCATTGGGAGGCCTGAATCCCACCGCTATGTTTACCACAACATCCCCCAGCATCCTGGGGGTCCACTTCCTCTGCTGCGCAGTGAAGAGTTTGGAGGCCCCATCAGTCCTCATGCATTTGGAAGCTCGCCATGAAACCATCCCATCGCTGTTCTGATTACGGTGTGAGTGCTCCTGACACGCCTCACACATCTCTGCACTCCTTCTCACCTGCTTCACCCACTCTTTAGGCAGTGCTGCTGTTTGCACTTTCACTGGAACGGCTTCAAAGCCACCCCTTTTCATTGTGATAAATTGTAGTTGGAACCATTGTTAGGAGGTGTCTGCTAGCATTTGCATTGGAGCCAAATCATCATAGCTGCTTTTTCTGATGATACAATATCCACTATCATGTTGCTGACATCAGGAGCATAACTCCAGATGTGCACTTCCCCAGCAAATGTGCAGAAGGGCTTGTCGAAGGGCTTGTCAGCCATTACTGCTGAGCCCCAGAGCCCTGATTTCCACGTGCAGGATTAAAGCCACACGTGGGATGCTCACAGCGAGGCAAGTGGTGACAGTAGGAGCAGCTGTCTCCATAGCTTTGTCTCTAGCTTATGTTCCTTCCAGTGTCTTTTCCTTATTCCCTTTTTTAATGTTTGTTTATTTTTGAGAGAGAGAGACAGAGTGCAAGCAGGGGAAGGGTGGAGAGAGAGGGAGACACAGAATCAGAAGCAGGCTCCAGGCTCTGAGCTGTTACAACAGAGCCCGACACGGGGCTCAAACTCACGAACTGAACCGGGAGATCATGACCTGAGCTGAAATCAGGTGCTTAAGCGAGTGAGCCACCCAGGTGCCCCTCCAGTGTCTTTTTCAATGTCTTCCCCATGTAGACCTGGGCTTTTAAAAAAAATAATCAACCTGTAATGTGAGCTAAGGAACTGATCTTAAGAAAGTAGAAGACTCAGTGGGGCGCCTGGGTGGCTTAGTCGGTTAAGCGTCCGACTTTCGCTTAGGTCATGATCTCGCGGTTCGTGGGTTCGAGCCCCACATCGGGCTCTGTGCTGACTGCCAGCTCAGAGCCTGGAGCCTGTTTCAGAGTCTGTGTCTCCCTCTCTCTCTGACCCTCCCCTGCTCACGCCGTCTCTCTCTCTCCTAGAAATAAATAAAAATATTTAAAAAAAAAAAAAAAGTAGAAGACTCAAGTATAGAGAACTGAATCATCTGAGTCACATTATTTTGCCCCCTCAGGGAAGAGCTCTATTCCTGTGATGGTTAATTTTATGGGTCAGCTTCACTGAGTTAAGGAATGCTCAAAGAGCTGGTAAAACATCATTTCTAGGGTTGTCAGTGAGGGTGTTTCTGGATGAGATTAGCATTCGGTTGAGCCGCTGGAATTGAGCTACTCTTACCTGTGTGGGCAGACTCCTTGCCACTGGGGGTCCAGAGAGAACAAAAAGGTAAAGGAAGTGCAAATTCTCTCTCTTCTTGAGCTGGGAATTCCATCAACTCCTGCCTCAGACACTGGGGCTACTGCTTCTCAGGCTTTCAGATTTAGGGACTGAAACCAACAGCCACCTCCTCTTCCTGGATGTCAAGTCTTCAGACTTGAATTATTCCACCAGCTTTCCTGGCTCTCCAGACTGCAGACAACTGATTGTGGGACTTCAAGTGTCCCTAACCGTGAAGCCAGTTCCTGTAATACATTTTTTCTTTTTCTTTTTTTTTTTTTAATGATTATTTATTTTTGAGAGGGGAAGATAGGGGCAGAGAGAAAGGGAGACAGAAGATCAGAAGTAGCCTAGTAGGCTCTGTGGTGACAGCAGAGAGCCCGATGCAGGGCTCGAACTCATGAACCGCAAGATCACGACCTGAGCCAAAGTTGGATGCTTAACCAACTGAGCCACCGAGGTGCCCCGATAAATTCTTCTCTTATTGAACCTTGAACAACATAGGTTTGAGTTGTGCGGGCACTTACATGGGAATTTTTTTCGATAAATATAGTAAAGTACTGGTAAGGTATTTTCTTTTCCTTAGGTTGTCCAACTTTAGCTCAAGTCATGATCTCACGGTTCCTGAACCCCACATCAGGCTCACCACTGTCAGTGCAGAGCCCTTTTCAGATCCTCTGTTCCCCTTCCCAGCTTGCTCTCTCTCAAAAATAAATAAAACATTAAAAAATTTTTTCTTTTCTCCAGCTTACTTTATTGTAAGAATACAGTAGATAATACACATGGCATACAAAATATGAGTTCATCGACTGTTTATGCTATCATTACGGCTTCCAGTCACCAGTAGGTCATTAGTAAAATATTTGGGAAGCGTCAACAATAAGCCCACTTGCCAATCAAAGGAGGGACGCGGAGACTCCGAGCACAACGAAGAGAGGCTTTAATCAAGGCTCTTGCAAGAGCGGGTGTCTGATGGACAGGCATACTTGGGGCAGTTACAGCAGGCAATTTATCTCCTAGCGTGCAAGTCCCTCCCCTGATTCCTCATTGGCTGCGTACAACAGAGGTTACAGCCTTACCCAGAAGTCACCTATGCCCATGTAAGGCCAAAAAGCAGTCTGATTGGAACAAAATGTATATCCCCTGAGGTTCTGCAGAGACTTCAGTTCTTTGGCTCACGCTCACCACGAAGCCCACAAAAAATAAGCCCGAGAAATGGAGAGGGGAAGGAGAGCCAGGAAGTGAAGTGTCTAAGGGTTTGGGACTCCATTGTGGGGAGGAGGGGGGAGGAGAGGTTTGTACGTATTTCCAATAGATTGCGAATCTATTGTTAACCACCACAGCTTTTACTTGGTATTTCTGAAAATGGATCATCTCACTTCTTTCTCACGGGGACTCAACAGTTTTTGTGGTGGAGTCTGCACCCCTAACTCCCACGTTGTTCAAGAGTCAGCCATATGCCCTCTAGATCTTCTATTAGTTCTATTTTCTCTGAAGACGCCTGACCAATGTACCCCTCTAGTTAGGAATGCTTTCATATTTTAGGCAAGGAACCAAGGAAAGGGTCTGCAAGTCATGTAAGGATCCTGAATAGGCTCCTCCAACTTGCCATGACCCATACTCTTGATCTCCTCTCCCAAACCTGCTCTTTTTACCCCCTTCACCAAATGGCACCACTCACAGTTCGAGCCAGAAACCTGGGACTCATCCTCTATCTTCTTCTCCCTCTGCCCTACCTTTTCTCATTTCCGGTTTGTCACCAAGTCCTATTATTACTGCTCCAACATATACCTTACGTCCATCCACCTCCACTGCCACCACTGCAGTCCAAACCAGCCTCAGCTCAACAGCGTGACTGTTTTCCCTACTCTGTCCTCTCCCATTTCAAACCCAGTTCCCACCGACGTATACATACCGCTCTGCTGTAAAATCTTCAGTAGCTTTCCCTGCACTTAGACTCCTTGCCAAGTTTCCAAACCCTGTGCGATCTGACACCTCCTGTATGACTTTTTAATCACACATCCTCTTTCTCATCTTAGAGCCTCAACACATGCTATTCCCTCTGTCTAGAATTCTGCCCCTTATGCTGCACATGGTTGACTCTGGCTTAAATACCTCTTCACAGAGAAACCCTCCTTACCACCTGGTCTGAGTGCCAGTCTCCCTTGTTATTCTCTCTTCCAGCATGCTTTTAAGTTCCTTCAGTGAGCTCATCATGTTTTGTAATTATAGATTTCGTTGTCTATTTGTTTATTTTCTGTCTCCTTCCTCCCCTGACACGCACTGAACTTTAAGCCTCAAAGAGTAGGTAGCGTCTTCATCACCATTGTAATGACATTTCTTGAAGCCTACTTTGTCCCAGGAGCTTGATATTATCTTATTTCACCCTCAGAGCAATCATATCAACTACATACTATTTTTTTTGGTTACAAAGCAGGAACAATTTCTTTTCTTTTTTCCCCAAATTTTTATTTAAATTCTAGTTAGTTAACATATAGTGTGATATTGTCTTCAGAAGTAGAATTTAGTGATTCAGCACTTACACACAACACCCAGTGCTCATCCCAACAAGTGCCCTCCTTAATGCCCATCCCCCATTTAGCCCATCCCCCCCCCACCTCCTTCCACCAACCCTCAGTTTGTTCTCTATCCTAAAGTGTCTCTTATGGCTAGCTTCCCTCTCTCTCTTTTTTCTCCCCTTCCCATATGCTCATCTGTTTTGTTTCNATAAAAATACTAAGTAGTATATATATATATATATATATATATATACCCATATATATATACCACTTCTTCTTTACATATTCTTCAGTCGATGGACACTTGGGTTCTTTCCACAGTTTGGTATTGTTGATAAACTGTGCACTAATCTTATTTCCATTTTATAGAGGAAGACCCTGAAACATGGAGAAGTTAGGCTACTTATCCAGAATCAGAATAATCATGAATAATAGTCCGTGCTTAACCTAGAGCTCAGCACATAATAGATCCTCAACCTATTTGCCCAATATATATTTCTGTTGAATCATTCAGTGCATTTTTTTATGGGAACCTATGGGAGAAATTTCTCTCAAGCATGAATATTAGATAAAACAGTATTCTAGTTCATTTTTATCCTACTAGTACCATGGATGTTCTTCCTTTGCCTTCACTGTGAGAATGCTTAGGATCAATTTGTTGCCTTTATCTCAGCGAGTCATTTTGCGCCACTCTGTGCCCAGTGTTACTCTCCTTCCTTTCAAAGTCGCTGTTTATTTGACGCTTGCTGTATCATTCATATTTTTGTAAGCTTCTTCCAATCCTTCCTAGAAAAAGCGAGACATAAGTACATGAAAAAAATAAACAGGCACAACAATGAGATACCATTCTGTGCCCACTGGGATCCCTATAATCAAAAAAATGGAAAATACAAATGCTGGCAAGGATGTGGAGAAACTGGAGCTTTCATACATTGCTGGTGAGAATGTAAAATGGCACAGCTGCTGAGGGAAGCAGTTTGGTAGTTTTTCAACAAGTTAACGACAGAGTTACCGTATGACCCATTCCACTCCTACTTATATACACAAAGGAATCAAAAACAAGTGTTCAAACAAAAATTTGTACATGAATGCACCTGGCAATACTATTTACAAGAGCGAAAAGTAGAGACAACCCAAATGTCCATCAGCTGATGACTAGATAAACAAAATGTGGCATATCAGGGTGCCTGGGTGGCTCAGTCAGTTAAGCGTTCAACTTCAGCTCAGGTCCTGATTTCACAGTTCGTAAGCTGGAGCCCTGCTACAGCAGAGAGCCTGCTTCAGATCCTTTGTCTCCCTCTCTCTGCTCCTCCCCACCCTGAGCTGGCTCTCTCTCAAAAATAAAAATAAAAACACTCAATAAAAAATGTGGTGTATCATACAATGAAATATCATTCAGCCACAAAAAAGAATGAAGTTTTGATAGATGCTGTGACATACAAACCTTGAAAACATTATGCTAAGTGAGGAAGCCAGATACAAAAGGCCACATATTGTCTGACTCCATTTATTTATTTTTTTAAATGTTTATTCATTTGTTTTTGAGAGACAGAGAGCACAAGTGGGGAAAGGGCAGAGAGAGGAGGAGACACAGAATCCGAAGCAGGCTCCAGGCTCTGAGCTGTCAGCACAGAGCCTGATGCGGGGCTCAAACCCACAAACCTTGAGATCATGACCTGTGAGCCGAAGTCAGACACTTAACTGACTGAGCTACCCAGGCACCTCTGTCTGACTCCATTTAAATGAAATGTCCAGAATAGACAAACCTATAGAGACAGAAAATAGACTAGTGATTGCCAAGGTAGGGGTGAGGTAGGGGGTTGTGATGGCTAAATGCATGCTGGGTTTCCTTTATGGGATGAGAGAAATGTTCTTGGAATTTGATAGTGGTGATGGTTGCGTAAAATTGTGACTATACTAACTGCCACCAAGTTGTATACTTTTAAGTGGTTAGGATGGTAAATTTTATGTTACGTGAATTTAACACACACACAGAGCATTAATTTCCTGGGTACTTGGAGCTCCTCACTTGTAAGGTGGTGTGGCTCTGAGGTTCTCTTGGGTGGTCTGCTGCTAGGACATCCCTCCTCTCAGGCAGCCACCCGGCAGTCACTCACCTCCCCAAAGTCTTCCTCTCTACCTTTGCAGGTCTGACCTCCCCTTCTGACCAAGCAAAGCTTTCAGGAAGTCTTTCTGATTATTTTAGCCCCACTGATTTCTGCTTTTCCTTGTTTCTTAATTACTTTAAGCTCTTGACTCTATGCAGCCTTATCTTTTTCACTAATTGTTTTTCACCTCTTCATTACTATTGTCTTTTTTGGCTAATACAGATGAAGTCACAGGTCCTAGTTTTCTTTTTTTTTTTTTTTTAATTTTTTAATGTTTTATTTATTTCTGAGAGAGAGAGAGAGACAGCATGAGCAGGGGAGGGTCAGAGAGAGAGGGAGACACAGAATCTGAAGCAGGCTCTGAGCTGTCAGCACAGAGCCCGATGCGGGGCTCGAACCCACAAACCGTGAGATGATGACCTGAGCCGAAGTCGGGCGCTTAACTGACTGAGCCACCCAGGCGCCCCCACAGGTCCTAGTTTTCATGGACCTTCCAAGAGCCTCAGAATCCATGCACACAGTGAAATGATACATTAATGACATAATTCCTGCCCTAAAATTAGTTAAGGAAACAAAACATATATGCACTAATTGTGAAATATCAGGGCAAATAAATGCTTTAAGAGCTCAGAGCTATTGAGGACTTGAGCCAGGGAAGCCATTCATTTAATCAATTATTCACTGAGGACTTACTATGTGCCAGGCACCATGTGTTGAACCATGGAAGGTGATTTTTGGTATCTGATAGAGTAATATTTGAACAGGTTTTAAAGAGTGGGTAGGATTTATGTAGCTGGAAAAAAAATAAGAATCCTGTTCTGAGCAAAAAGAATGTGCAGAAATACAAGATTGGAAAAGTATGAAGTGTGAAAATAGACCAGCTTGACTTATGGAGAGGATTTGTGGAGCATCAAAAAAGATATGCATATACTGGCATGAAAAGATGGTCTAGATATGCTAAGTGGAAAAAAGCAACTTGTAGTGAAGTATTCCTAGCATAATTTCATTTTTTTACAAACATATATTAATGTATGCTACTAAAAAAAGACAGAAGGGGCACTGTCTGGGTGGCTCAGTCGGTTAAGCATCCAACTCGTGATTTCAGCTCAGGTCATGATCTCATAGTTTGTGAGTTTGAGCTCCGCATCGGGCTCTGCACTGACAGTTTAGAGTTTGCTTGGGATTGTCTCTGTCTTCCTCTCTCTCTGTTCCTTCCCTGCTTGTTCTCTCTCTCTCTCTCTCTTTCTCTCTGTCTCAAAATAAATAAACTTTAAGAAGAAGACAGAAGAAATATACACAAAGCTAAGAGCAATTGCTAGGGGCTAAAATGGTCTTATGAAGTCCCATAACTTAAAAAATTTCCCCACCTAAGCATGTATTATTTCTGTGGTGGGGGCAGGGAAAGTAAATGAAAGTCAATTAATAAATATTTTAAATAAATAAGCTACAGAGCTTGGACCTAATTTGGTAGGCAAGTGTGAGCCTACTAATTACACTTGTAAATATTGAATTTTGGGAAGCCTTAGGGGCTTTTGAGAACATTTTATAAATATCTCAATAGCTCTTGATAGTCCTTTGCAAATCTCCTCTGGAGAAATAGTATCTTCTTCCAGCAGATATGGTCGGCAAGCTTCNTCTTTTCTTTTCTTTTCTTTTCTTTTCTTTTCTTTTCTTTTCTTTTCTTTTCTTTTCAGAGAGTTTGTGTGAAAGCGTTGGGGAGGGGTATGGTGGGGAGAGGAGCAGAGGAAAGAGAGAATTCCAAGCAAGCTTCATGCTCAACCAACTAGCTACCCAGGCACCCTCTTTTTGTTTACAACAGGAAGAATTGAGAGGCCTTTACAAGAAATCCATTTCGTTTCTTCATTCTTTAGATAGTTTTGCAGTAGACCATAACAGACCAGGGAGGAAGGATGGAAGGGGGAGAGAGTGATGGACAAAGGAGGAATCTCCTCAAATGGGCCTTCCATTCTCAGAAGACCTTCCCTCCCAAGAGCAAGCTGGCAGACGGATGAACTGCGGCTCACTTAAATTCAAATCTGTAAAACCAGATCAGCTTATTGAGTTGAGTTACCCAAGTTGAGAGACATTAAGAATGGGATAGTGGGCTCCAAATCAGAATCTTCAGACCCCGAAGTGCTGGCCCTTTGGCAGACAGCCTGCTTTTCCTGTGCCCACTGGGCTGGAAGGTGCACAAGATGGGAGCCTCCTCCCGCCATGCCTGAGCTTCCCTTCCTGGGCCCTTGCCCGGCCTCCCGCCCGTGAAGACAGGGGCCCCACCCACTCTCCTTTAGGGAATCAGCAACGTGAAACTCAGAAGTGGAGAATCCAAATCAAACTGGGAGGGGCACCGAAAACCTGTGCGTCAGGCTGTCTCTTTGCTCCTTTCTTCTAGGGAAGATGCGCAGGGTGAGGCGATGCCCAGAGGTGAGAGTATATAACCCACTACATAAAGGATGAGTTCTGGACCAGAAGTTTACAAATTATAATTTTCCTGGTTATACCTCTGTGTTGGGCAGAATAATGCCCCCACCCTCCCCTGCACACTACACCTCCCCAGTCCAGTCCACAAAGATGTCCACATCCCAGTCCCTAAACTCTGTGGATGTTAATTACCTTCCACAGACAAAGGAACTTTTTGCAGGTGTGATTAAATTAAGGATCCTGAGATGGGAAATTATCCTGAGTTATCCGGGTGGCCCCAGTGTAACCAGAGCGGGCCTTACATGAGGGATTCAGGAGGGTAAGAGTTAGAGAGGGAGATGAGACTATGGTAAAAGAGAGAGACACAGAGAGAGGAAAAGAGAGAGAGAGAGACAGAGAGAGAAGGGAGGGCTATTGACTCAAAGATGCCATGCTGCTGGGCACAAAACAAGGAATCAGGTGACTTCTGGAAGCTAGAAAGGCAAGGAATGGATTCTCTCCTAGAGCCTCCAGAAGGAACACAGCTCTTCTGATTCCCTGATTTTAGGACTTCTGTCTTCAAGAACTGTAAGGTAACAAATTTGTATTGTTTTACAGCAGTACATTTATCGTAATTTGTTAAGGCAGCAATAGGACACTAATACATCCCTTTACTGCAGTTGGCTGAGAGTCATATCTGAGTGAAGGTTAGGTGATTCAGTGATATTTGACCCTTTAATCAAGCCCAATTACGGGCTTTTAAAAAATGTTTATTTATATTTGAGAAACAGAGTGCAAGTTGGAGAGCGGCAGAGAGCGATGGAGACAGAATCTGAAGCAGGCTCACAGAGCCCAACACCAGGCTCGAACTTATGAGCTGTGGTGAAATCATGACCTGAGCTGAAGGAAGTTGGATGCTTCACCGACTGAGCCACCCAGGTGCCCAATAACCCAACTAAGAGCTTTTATTGCACTGATTATAAAGGCTTCTGATAAAATAAAATAGCCACTGCAGTATAGGTCTCAGATTCCCAAACTGCTAACCACAGAGCCAGAACCACTTGATGTTCACCTGGGGGCTCAGTCACCATTTGACCTTTTAGGATGTAACAAAGAGGATCTTTAACTTAAATTAAAAATAACTAAATTTGGGGGGCTCCTGGGTGGCTCAACTGGTTGAGTATCTGACTTTGACTCAGGTCATGATCTCATGGTTCGTGAGTTCGAGCCCAACATCCAGCTTTCTGCTGTCAGTGCAGAGCCCCGTTTGGATCCTCTATCCCCCTCTATTTCTGCACCTCCCCTGCTTGCACACTCTCTTTCTCAAAAATAAATTTAAAATGTTTAAAAACCTGTATTTTTAAAGATCATGACCAAAGTAACAGAAGCAAAGACATCAGAAAATGCAGATGAACGACAACAACAAAAAAACACATCAACAAAAATCATTTGTAATCTCACCAAGAAATAACCAATGCTAACACCATGGTTCTTTTTCCAGACCTTTTTTAATAGCTGTCTAACATTTTTTAAAGTTTGTTTATTCATTTTGAAAGAGAGAGAGAGAGCAGGTGAGGGGCAGAGAGAGAGGGAGAAAGAGAGAATCCCAAGCCCACTCTGCATTGTCAGCTCTGAGCCTTACTCATTAGGGCTTGAACTCATGAATCATGAGATCATGACCTGAGCAGAAACCAAGAGCCGGTCCCTTAACTGACTGAACCACCCAGGTACCCCTGTATACACAATTTTTAATATTAATCGTTCTAAAAATATGTATACCACTTTAAAATGTTGACATATAACGAATATCTTTCCATGCCAACAATATTCATCTGCAATAGTAGTACTCGAAGTGTAATCTAGGGACCCTAGGAGCCCCAAGACCCTTTCAGGGGGTTCATGAGCTCAAATTTTTATTTTAATTCTAATACATTATTTACCTTTTTCATTCTCCTAAGTTTAGAGTAGTCCCCTAGAGGCTACATAATACATGATATTGCAGCAGTTTGAATGCAGAAGCAGATATGAAAATCCAGCTGCCTTCTATTAACTTTGACATTAAAGAGAATAGCACAAATGTAAAATAATGCCATTTTTCTATTTCTTTGTTTTGGAATACATACTTATTTTTCATAAAATATGTCTTTCATGTTACTTTACAATAGAGTCTATTATTTTTAAGTGAAATAAATGAATAAATAGTTCTTAAATTTCTCAGTTTTAATTTCAAAAGTTTTGACAGATGTAGCACATATAAAACCTCCTTGGAGCCCTCAGTACCTTTCAAGAGTGTAGAGGGGTCCTGAGACCAGTAAGTGTAGAACTTCTGACCTACAATACTATGTTTTAATAGCTGACTTAGTCCATTGCACTGGAGTGTCATAATTCATTTAACCAGTAAGTAATGCCAAAGGATAAGACCTTAAAGTTAAATTTGTATATATTCTCAATTATTTCTTTAAGATAATTTTCAGGGATGGGGCGCCTGGATGGCTCAGTCAGTTGAGCATCCAACTTCAGCTCAGGTCATGATCTCGCAGCTTGTAAATTAAGTTCGAGCCCCGCATCAGGCTTGCCTTTGTCAGCACAGAGCCTGCTTCAGATCACCTGTCCCGCTCTCTCTGCCCCTCTCCCACTCATGCCCTCCCTCTCAAAACTGAATAAGAACATTTTAAAAAGACAAATTTCAGGGGTGATTTTTTAAATGCATATTTAGGGGCGCCTGGGTGGCTCGGTCAGTTAAGCGTCTGACTTCGGCTGAGGTCATGATCTTACAGTTCGTGGGTTCGAGCCCCGCGTCGGGCTCTGTGTTGACAACCAGCTCAGAGCCTAGAGCCTGTTTCTGATTCTGGGTCTCTCTCTCTCTCTCTCAGAAATAAAACCTTAAGAAAACTTTAAAAAATAAAATAAAATGCATATTTATTTACTTACTATACAAAAATGGACTAACATCATTAATGTAATCCACGCCCTTGGCCAATCAAGTCTTTCCATCCGTTATTTCCGTTTTCTTCCAAGCAACAAAGGGGAATATAAGGCATTTAAGCCTCCTACTAGCTTAAAACTCTTATCACTACTATGTCACCATTTCCAAAGGGAAAGTGCCTTGTGGATGATCTAGCCCAATGGGCTCCAACTTAATCACTGGAATCTTTTTAAAAAGCAAATTCCTAGGGTTGTTGGAAAAATCTGAGCGCAATTCCCAAATGCCTTCCTGTACATGCTAACTGTTGATGGAAGGAATTCCTTTTCTAAAGTACAGGCTGAAATGCGTGCTGCGTCATCCATGCTCAGGGAGCCCTCTCCTACTTGGGGTGGTTCGCTGTAACCATTTGTCTAGCTGTCTGTCCATCCTCTCCCAAGCCCAGTGGCCTCCTTCCCGGCCAGCACCCGCCTTGCCTCCTCTCTTCTATTTCCAGTGCTAAGCACAGTGCCAGGCACTCGCCAAGGACGCAGCAAAATTCAGCGAACTGCTGAACGAAGGTTCTGCCCTAGCAGATCCTTATTCAGCAGGCCTGAGACAGAGCCCAGAAACCTGCCTTTTTAAGAAGTCCGGCCTCCGACGTGAGATAACAAGAGTTCGAGTGTCAGCTCTGCAACAGCGGGCTGGGCTACTCGACCACTAGGTGCCTCTGTCCTGCATCCCCAGAGCGGGACAATCACAGCTGCCTCCTGTGGTTGCTGTGCAGTCTCTGAGCTCTGGTACGTCAAATTCTCGGCTGCGCGACATGCACTTGCTAAGCCCGGAGACTGGGCCTCACAGAGGGGCCAGGTGGGCGGACAAAGAAGCCTGAGATGGGGGCGGGGNGGGGGCGCCGCCCGGTGGGTGCTGGGCGCGGGCGCGCAGGCTGGCGGCCCCCCTGCGGCCCCGTCCCCTGCCTCGCGGGTCAGCGGCGCGTGGGTGAGCGAGGGTTGAAGAGCCACGGTGGCCTCTGCCTCCTCAACCGGCAGCAGGGGCTCCTTCCCGCGGCACAAAGGCTGCTGTCAGTGCCGTCCCCCTTGGGGACCACACACAGGTCGCCAGAGCCTGAGAAACTGGTCCCGACGCAGGAAAACAGTTTCGATGCGGCATCGTTCCTGACTCCTTAGGGAAAAAGGAGAAGCCCTTTAAACAATTGTTACCTGCTTTGTACGTGCATTTACTTGAATACTTTTGCCAGTAAGGTTTGGGGAGTAGGATGAAGACAACCATATGAGATGGGGGGAAAAATCCCATTTTTAGTGAGTGTAGGATGAAAACTAGTTCTGGAAAAAAAAAATCACGTTTCAAAATACCTTCTTTGGCCTCTACGAATATGTACTGGCGGCACCAGAAATCATCCGACTGTTAATATGTGCTGTTAAATAAATGAGAAAATTGGGTTATTAACGGTCTTTAGGAACACTTTGTGGGCCTCAGTAACCATCGCCAGGGCTTTCTCTTTCAAAATTGAGTCATACCGGGTGCAATGCTCTTTATTCTTGTCACATTCTTATTGCTTTTGCCTTATTGTATTTTGTAATACTTGGAGTAAAAGTTTACAGTAATCATAAAGGCACCATAAACTCACCTTTTATCTACCTTACATCAGTAATCATTTATTTTAACTGATTCTATGGGGGGGGGCTGTGTTAACTGTAAGAAGTTACATCTTTTCAAAAAGCTTACTAACCATGTTCGCTTAACCACTGTTTAACCACTATCAGGATTTGTGCTGGTCTTGTTTTCCTTTTCCTTTTTAAAATGTACCCTCTTCTTAATAACATTGTAGAATCTGTGGTACCTATGGTATAGGATTAAAAGAATATCTTCACATTTTAATAAATTACTCAGAGTTCTTAATGCAGTTGGTAATTTACTACCCCCTGTGTTATTTGCTAAGTTATTTAAGAAGTGACTGGCAACTCTACTTCTTTCTCTGAGTTGCTTCAGCCCATAGCTTCTGGACAAATATGTGAAGACATAAAACGAGATAGTCATAAATAATCATTAGAAAAATTTTTTTAAATTTGTTAAGTGTTGTATATTAGACTATATTAATAGGGTTTATATGGGTTTAAAGTTGAATAATGGGCCTAAAACTAAAGTTGAATAGTAGCGGTGCAGTACTAAAGCTAGTTATTTGCTTCAGTAACCTGATGGTTTAAATATGTGTGTGTGTGTGTGTGTGCGCGCGCGCGTATTTACAGTTTGCTGACAAGACATTACTATATAAAAATTGTACTTTGTTTTTACTGTTTAACCATTCATTGAAAATGTCCTTTAAATGATCACTCAAAAGTCATTTAATACAAATAATGAGTCTTGGTTTATTTGTTTTGCTTTTTATTTCTGTATTTGTTCTTAACCTAGCCCTCGCCTTTGAATTAAAGTTTTGTTTTGTTTTGTTTTTCTTTTTGTTCGTTGGTTTAGCTTCCTGGGAGTTGATTGCCTTTGAAGAATCATGAAGTCCCACTCCGTTGTTATGCTTTCTCTAGCCATTCTGGTGTTCCTGACTTGGATCCCTGAGTCACTGAGCTGTAACAAAGCACTCTGTGCTAGTGATGTGAGCAAATGCCTCATTCAGGTAGGATTAAGCATACTTTTTATTAATATTAGAAGGTGGGGGCACCTGGGTGGCCCAGTGGGGTTGAACATCTGAGTCTTGATTTTGGCTCAGGTCAGGGTCTCACAGTTGTGTGATTGAGCCCCGAATCAGACTCAGTCCTGAGTGTTGAACCTGCCTGGGATTCTTTCTTTCCCTCTTCTTCTAACCCTCCCCTGCTTGTGCTTTCTCAAAGTAAATAATAAACATTTAAAAAAATGTAGAGTAGATACAGAATGCATCTATACAAGTATAGAGCATATGTATATTACAGAGTATTACAGAGTAAGGCCTGAGTATTGGGTCTGAGGTATTGAACCATGTCACAGAGTCTGGGTTTTTAGCCCCATAGTTTTCTTGCATATGAGCAATGTCAGATTCAAGAAGTTTGGTTTTGAAAATAATATCCAGCTTCATAATATGCCATTACAAAGTGATGAGCAGACCGTTCAGATAAAGAAAAGGGTTCCCTTGTATTATCTAATTTATATACCAAAGAAGTTCAATTGCTATATTTAGAAAAAAAAATAGCTAGTCAAATAATAGACACATTTTTCCTTTATATAATAGTTGTCTATTCTGTGCAACAAGTTACCCAAATGTAGCAACTTAATGCAGCAAACATTTATTATTTCCAGCAGTGTCTGAGGCTTTGGAGTCTAGGAGCAAGTAGCTGGGTAGTTCTGGCTCAGGGTTTCTCACAAGGTTGTAGGCAGATTGTCAGCTGAGACTGGAGAATCTGCTTCGAAGGTACTCAGCAGTTACCTCTCTTTCAGTCATCAGGATAAGCCTAGTGGTGTAGCTACTACTTTAATTTTTCTGAAGAAAAAAAATGAGGTTAAGTAATTTGGTTAGGTTCGTATAGCTAGCAAGTGGCTGTAGAACCAAGTCTTTGACTCCAAAGCCCGTGGCCTTCCCACTAAACATACTGGTTATTACTCCATAAAGTTGTGTTAATTAGTGGTGAACTTCACGTCTTATATAGCTGTTCTCTTTTTCCCCCCATCTTATTAGGCCGTCAGCAGTCTTGTGCCTTTTGTGTGTCTGTGTTTATTAGCCTCCTATTCAGTTATTGGCTGTTGGCTAAGAAATCCAGTAACCACACATATTAGAATTCTGTGTAATGTATGAGTCAGCTATGTCTTGGCTATGATCCCAACATGGAGCAGTTGGGTGTATGTACTCGAAGAGGTAGGGTTTTTATAGATTTGAGGCATTTTGTATTTATTTTGGATATTTTGGTCCTTCTCATTAATAGTTGAAAGTCTAGGAAGCCTGGCCTTTATCTGGGTGTAGTTTGCCATTGTCTCACACTCTCTGCGTTGCATTTCAAACCAAAACATGTAAATATAGAAGTTGTTGGGTTTTTTTTTTTTTCAATTTTTTGACTGTGGACATTTTCAAGCATAAGTAGAAGAGAGGAGTATAATGCACAGTAGTAACAGCAGTCATTAACTCAGGGCTGCCCTTGTTTCATCTGCATTCCCCTATACTGCCCACCCCAGCTACATCTTAACTTTAGGCAAATTCCTGGTACTATTTTATCATAATTCTAATCTCTACATTTTAGAGCTAAGAACTCTTTAAAACATGTAGCTGTTTTAAGGGATGCCTGGCTGGCTCAGTTGGAAGAGTATGTGACTTCTTTTCTTTTCTTTTCTTTCTTTTTTTTCTTTTTCTTTTTCTTTTCTTTTTCTTTTCTTTTCTTTTCTTTTCTTTTCTTTTCTTTTCTTTTCTTTTCTTTTCTTTTCTTTTCTTTTCTTTTCTTTCCCTTTCCCTTCCCTCCCCTCCCTTCCCCTCTTCTCCCTTCCTTTCCCTTCCCTTCCCTCTTCTCTTCTCTTCTCCCTTCCTTCCCTTTCCTTCCCACCCGACCTTAAAGCAGACTCCACACTCAGCACAGAGCCTGATGCAGGGCTCAATCTCATGATTCTGGCATCATGACCTGAGCCAAAATTAAGAGTCAGACACTCAATTGACTGAGCCACTCAGGTGCCCTGGAAGAGCATGTGACTTGATCTCAGGGTTGTGAATTTGAACCCCATGTTGGGTATAGAGATTACTTAAAAAAAAGTTAAAAATTAACAGTAATTTTAAATATCATCTAATTTTTATACATGCAAGTTTTGATACTGTATGTCTGCTTAGGCTTATGCTAGCAGAACATTTTGTAGCCTGTACATGAAGTCCAGCTTTGTGCTCTGGTCTGATGGGGAAGCTGTGCTGCTACTTCCCAGGTTGTTTCAATGTAGCTTCATAATTGATCATTAGAAATAGAGTCTCATGGGGCATCTGGGTAGCTCACTCCTTTAAGCATCCAACCCTTGGTTTCAGCTCAGGTCATGATCTCACAGATCATGGGATCGAGCCCCACATTGGACTCCGTGCTGACAGTGCGGAGACTGCTTGGGATTCTCTCTCTCCCTCTATCTGTGCTCCTCTCTCTCTCTCTTTCAAAATAAATAAACTAAAAAAAAAAAAAGGAAATAAAGTCTCTCAGTGATTGTTATAATCATGTTTAGGTGGAAATTCACTTAAATCCCAAGTTATTTTTGACTCGCCAAATCTATAATTTCCATTAGATCAAGTGATTTATTTTAAAAACATTTTTAACATTTCTTTATTTTTGAGAGTCGGAGACATAGTATGAGCAGGGAATGGGCAGGGAGAGAGGGAGACACAGAATCCAAAACAGGCTCCAGGCTCTGAGCTGTCAGCACAGCCTGATGCAGTGCTCTAGTTCATAAACCGTGAGCTCATGACCTGAGCCAAAGTCAGACGCTTAACCGACTGAGCCACCCAGGTGCCCCAGTTCAAATAATTTAAAATTGGTTTTTAATTAAAATGAATTGCTTGGTAAAATAGTATTTTTAAAAGATACTTTTGGGTGCCTGGGTGGCTCAGTTGTTAAGTATCTGCCTTTGGCTCAGGTCATGATCTCATAGTTTATGAGTTTGAGTGCCACAGTGGGTGAGCCCAAGGCCCCGCTTCAGGTAAAATACAAGCCCTGAGTGAGCCCCACCTCTCTCTCTCTCTCTCTCTCTCTCTCTCTCTCTCTCTCTCTCTCTCTGTTTGCCCCTTGTGAGATTTTCTCTCTTTGCTCCTTGTGGTCTCTTTCTCTCTCTGTCTCTGGCTCACTTATACCGTCTCAATCAATCAATCAATCAAAAGATAGCTTTTGGTTGATATTGAGAAACACCATCAAAGGTTTTTGGTTTGTTTCTTTTGCTTTCAGGTTTAAAAATATGTAATATAGGGGCACCTGGGTGGCTCAGTTGGTTGAGCATCTGACTTCAGCTGAGGTCATGATCTCACGGTTTGTGGGGTTGAGCCTCACGTCAGGATCTGTGCTGACAGCTCAGAGCCTGGAACCTGCTTCAGTTCTGTGTCTCCCGCTTTCTTTCTGCCCCCTCCCCCCACTCATGCTCTGTCTCTCTCTGTCTCTCTCAAAAATAAACATTTAAAAAATTTTTAAAATATGTGACATAAAATACTTAAAAAAGTAAAGGGTACTGTGTGAGTATAAAACTGGAAAATCAAATGAGCTTCACCTGTTAAATGGTGACTCTAGTAAATTCACCAGAAAGAAGCTAGGACTTGTTTGCTTTACCATTGATTTCACGATGCTAACATTTCTCAGGATCTTATTCCTTCAGAGCCATTGATTTCACGATGCTAACATTTCTCAGGATCTTATTCCTTCAGAGCCATTGATTTCACGATGCTAACATTTCTCAGGATCTTATTCCTTCAGAGCCATTGATTTCACGATGCTAACATTTCTCAGGATCTTATTCCTTCAGAGCCAGGAATCATCAAACCTTTTTCTAGAGTAGCAGAGACAACGCTTCTGGTGCACAGTGGCAAGTATTTGAAATTAAAAATATTGTGGGCGTGGGGCACCAGGGTGGTTCAGTTGGTTAAGTGTCCAACTCTTGATTTCAGCTCAGGTCATGATCTCATAGTTTGTGACTTTGCACACTGCATCAGGCTCAGCATGGAAAGCCTGGTTGGGATTCTCTATCTCCCCCTCTCACTGCCCCTGATGTGCATACTCTCTTTCTCTCTCTCAGATATAAATAAATAAACAGTTTTTAATAAGGTAAAACAAAAACATTGTGGGCTCAAGAATCGGGCGTTTTCTTGTTCATTTATTCATAAGCACTTATTGGACTTTGAAGTAAAATGTGGTTATTCCCAATATTTGACTGATTTTGTGGACTCCAAAACTCCAACAGATTATTCACATTCTGAGCTTTACTTTCCTTGTATTTCTCTTATTATGGCTCTGTAACAAACCACCCCAAAAATCAGTGGCTGAAAACAACATTGATTTTGGCCATGAATTTGCATTCTGCAGGGCTTGATGGGATAGCTCATCTGTGCACCACACAGCACTATGGCAGATTGAAGACTGGGGAACGGAGTTATCTGAAGCAACACTGTTCTCTAAAACGTTCTACAAGATAGAAACAGTCTAAACCTGCCCTGTCCAGTGAAGTAGAAGCTAGCAGCTATGTGTGGCTACTGAGCACTTGAAATATAACTCGTGTGATTGAAGAATAGATTTCTAAATTTTGTTTCATTTTACTTAATTTATATTTAAGTAGCTACATGTGACTGGTGGTTGCTGTACTGGATCTCACAAATCTGAAGGCTCACTGATAAGCCTAACACTTGGGCTAGAAAGATTCTTCAGCATGCTCATTCTGTCTCTCTCCCTCTCCCTCTCTCTCTTTCTCCCTCCCCCTCCCTCTCCCCCTCCCTTTCCCCTTCCCCCTCCCTCTCACTCACTTTCAGTTCTGTCTCTATATGACCTCTCTAGTGTGCTGGTTTAAGACTAGCCAGTATCTTACATGTTGGCTCAGGGCTCCCAAGGTATGTGTATCATAAAAGAGAGCTGGAGGAATCTGTATTACCGTTCGTGGCTTCAGCTGAGAGGTTCCGTACTGCTCCTACCATAGTCATAAGTCCTCCTGGGTTTAAGTGGAGGAAACACAGGCCCTGCCTCTGATTGAGGAGCATAAGAAGTACATGGATGTGGATGGCATCCACATGGATGCATGGGCATCTTTGGATGTATTAAGTGTAAAATAAATTGGCTGGCTAGGAGATCTCAAAGTTTTCTTCTAGTTCTTTTTTTTTTTAAGTTTATTTATTTATTTTTATTTTGAGAGAGAGAGAGCACAAGCAGGGGAGGGGTAGAGAGAAGGAGAAGCAGAATCCCAACCAGGCTCCATGCCATCAACCCAATGCAGGACTCTAACTCTCCAACTGTGAGATCATGACCTGAGCTAAGATCAGGAGTCAGATGCAATTAGGTGTCCCAGTGTTTTAAGATTTAATTTAATTTATTTTTGAGAGGGACAGACAGAAACAGAGTGTGAGTGGGGGAGGGGCAGAGAGAAGGAGAGAGACAGAATCTGAAGCAGGCTCCAGGCTCTGAGCTGTCAGCACAGAGCCCAACACAGGTCTTGAACTCATGAACTGGGAGATCATGACCTGAGCTGAAGTCAGACACTTAACCGACTGAGCCACCCAGGCACCCCCTACCCTCCACTTTTTAAAAAAATCAGAGTAAGAAGGCCTTTTCCCCCTCTTTTTCTTAATCAAAGTTTAATTGACATACAGTGCAGCATTAGTTTCAAGTGTACAACATATCAATTTGACAATTCTCTATATTACTCAGTGCTCATTATGATAAGTGTAGTTACCATCTGTCACCATACAATGTTATTACAACATTACTGACTATTTCCTATACAGTACTTTTCATCTCTGTGATTTACTTATTTTATACCTGGAAGTTTGTACCTCTTCATCCCTTTTATCTCTTTTGCTCCCCACAACCCTCTCCCCCCATTAGTTTGTTCTCTGTATTTAAGAATGCTTATTTTGTTTGTTTGTTTGCCTTGTTTTTTTAGATTCCACATGTAAGTGAAATCATATAGTATTTGTCTTTCTCTGTTTGACTCTTTTCACATAGCATAATACCCTCTAGGTCCATCCATGTTGTTGCAAATGGCCAAGTCTCATTCTTTCATAAGCCTTAGTAATAATATTCATGTGTGTGTGTGTGTGTTTACATACTTCTCTTCTTTATCCATCTATCTGTGGACTCTTAGGTTGCTTCCATATCTTGGCTTTTGTAAATAATGCAGCAATAAATATGGGAGTGCATATAGTGTTTTCCTTTTCTTTGGGTAGTGAAATTATTGGATCATATGGTATTTCTATTTTTAACTTTTTGAGTAACCTCCATACTGTTTCCTACAGTGGCTGTACCAACTTACGTTCCCACAATAGTACATGAGGGTTCCTTTTCTCTACATCTATGCTAACGCTTGTTATTTGTTATCTTTTTGATGATAGCCTTTTTGACTGGTGTGAAGTGATATCTCGTTGTGGTTTTGATTTGCATCCCCCTCATGATTAGTGACATTAAACATCTTATCATATGTCTGTTGGCCATCGGTATGTCTTCTTTGAGAAAATGTCTCTTTAGGTCCTCTTCCCAGTTTTAATTGGATTATTTGGGGGTTTCTTTTGTGTTAAATTGTATGAGTTCTTTATATATTTTGGATATTAACCCCTTATCGGATACACTATTTGCAAATATCTTCTCCTATTCAGTAGGTTGCCTTTTTTTGTTGGTGGTATTTTCTTTCACTGTGCAGAAGCTTTTTATTTTGGTGTAGTCCACTCGTTTGTTTTTGCTTTGTTTCCCTTGCCTCAGGAGAAGTATTTAGAAAAACGTTGCTAAGGCTGACGTCCAAGACATTATTGCCTATATTTTCTTTTAGGAGTTTTGTAGTTTCAGGTCTCATATTTAAGCCTCACGTTAAGTCACATTTATCCATTTTGAGTTTACTTTTATGCATGCTGTAAGAAAGTGGTCCAGTTTCATTCACATGTAGCTTCCAGTTTCCCCTGCACCATTTATTGAAGAGACTGTTTTTTTCCACATTGTATATTCTTGCCTCCTTTGTTGTAGATTAATTGACCATATAAGTGTGGGTTTCTTTCTGGGCTCACTATCTTGTTTCATTGATCTGTGTGTCTGTTTTTGTGCCATTACCATATTGTTGGGATCACTACAGCTTTGTAATATTATTTGAAGTCTAGAATTGTGGTGCTTTTCTTTTTCAAGATTGCTTTTTCCCTTTGCTTTTCTTTTTCAAGATTGCTTTGGCTATTGAGGGTCTTTTGTGATTCCCTACACATTTGAGTATTATTTGTTCTAGTTCTGTGAAAAATGCTGTTGGTATTTTGATAGGGATTGCTTTAAATGTGTAGATTGCTTTAGGTAATATAGACATATAACAATATTTGTTCTTTCAGTTCATGAGCATGGAATGTCTTTCCATTTTTGGTGTCTTCTTCAGGTTCTTTCATCAGTTTCTGATAGTTTTCAGAGTATAGCTTTCTCACCTCTTTGGTTAAGTTTATTCCTAGATATTTTATTCTTTTCATGTAATTGTAAGTGGGATTGTTTTCTTATTTTCTTTTTTCTTCTACCTTATTATTAGTGTATAGAAATATAATAGGTTTCTGTATATTAATTTTGTATTCTTCAACTTTACAGAATTCATTTATGAGTTCTAGTAGTTTTTTGGTGAAATCTTTAGGGTTTTCTGTATATAGTATCATGTCATCTGCAAAAAGTGATTTTTACTTCTTCCTTACCAATTTGGATGCCTATTCTTTCTTTTTCTTGTCGATTGCTACACGTAGGACTTCCAGTAGTATGTTGAATAAAAGTAGTGAGAGTGGACATCCTTGTCTTGATTCTGATCTTAGAGGAAAAGCTTTCCATTTGTCACCACTGAATCTGATTTTAGCAGTGGGATTTTTATATGTGGCTCTTTTTATGTTGAAACATTTTCTCTCCAAATCCACTTTGTAGAGTTTCATCATGGATGTACTTTGTCAAATGTTTTTTCTGCATCTACTGAGGTAATCATATTGTTTTTATCCTTCCTCTTGTTGATATGATGTATCATGTTGATTGATTTCCAAATAGTGAAGCACCCTTACATTATTGGAATAAATCCCACTTGATTGTGGTAAACTATTGTTTTTAATGTATTGTTGAATTTAGTTTGCTAATATTTTTTGAGGATTTTACATTCTATGTTCATCGCAGATACTGGCCTATAGTTTTCTTTTTGGGGAGTATCTTTGTCTGGTTTTGGTAGCAGGCTAATGCTGGCTTCCCCTTTTATTTTTTGGAATAGTTTGAGAAGAATAGATATTAACTCTTCTTTAAATGTTTGTTAAAATTCACCTGTGAAGCCATCTGGTCCTGGGCTTTTGTTTGTTGGGAGTTCTTTGATTACTAATTCAATTTCCTTAGTAGTAATCAGTCTCTTCAAATTTTCTATTTATTTCTGATTCACTTTGGAAGATTGTATGTTTCTAGGAATTAATCCATTTCTTTTTAGGTTGTCCAATTTGTTGGCATATAATTTTTCATACTATAATCCTTTGTATTTCTGTGGTGGTGATTTATCCTCCTTCATTTCTGATTTTATTTATTTGAGCCCACCCTCTTTTTTTCCTTGATGAGTCTGGCTAAATATTTGTTTTTTCAAAGAACCATTCTTGGTTTCATTGGTGTTTTCTGTTGGGTTTTTTTGGTCTCTATTTTATTTATTTCTGTTCTAATCTTTATAATTTCCTTCCTTCTACTAGCTTTGGGCTTTGCTCCTTTTTTAAGCTCCTTTAGTTGTAAGATTAGGTTGCTTATTTGGGATTTTTTTGTTTCTTATGATAAACCTATATTGCTATAAACTTCCCTTAGGAACTGCTTTTGGTGCATTCCAAAGATTTTGGACTGTTATGTTTTCATTTCCATTTGTCTTCATGTATTTTTTGATTTCCTCTTTGATTTCACGATTGACTGATCTGTTCTTTAGTACCATTTTGTTTAGCTTCCATGTGTTTGCAGTTTATCCAGAATTATTTCTTGTAATTGATTCCCAGTTTTCATTGTGGTTGGAAAAGATGTTTGATATGGTTTTAGTCTTCTTAAATTTATTGATACTTGTTTTGTGATTTGTTCTGGAGAATGTGCCATGTGCACATGAAAAGAATGTGTATTTTGCTGTTTTTGGGTAGAATGTTCTATGTATGTTTGCTAAGCCCTTCTAGTCTAATGTGTTGTTCACAGCCACTGCTTCCTTGTTAATTTTCTGTCTGGATGATCTACCCCCTGATGTAAGTAGGGTATTAAAGTCCCCTGAGGTAGTTGTATTGCTATCAGTTTCTCCCTTTATATCTGTTAATATTTGCCTCATGCATTTAGGTGCTTCCATGTGGCATTCATAAATATTTATAATTGTTACATCTTCTTGTTCGATTGATCCTATTATCATTGTGTAGTGCTTTCTTTGTCTCTTGCTGTTTTGTTTGATAAAACTACTGCTACTCTGGCTTTTTTTCATTTTCGTGTGCATTGTGGGTGTGCTTTCACCCCTTCCCTTTCAGTCTTTACATATGTTTAAGTCTGATGTGAGTCTCTTATAAGCAGCATATAGATGAGTCTTGGTTTTTTGTTCATTCAGTCACCCTTTGTCTTTTGATTGGAGCTTTTTAAAAACGTTTTTTATTTATTTTTGAGAGAGGGAAAGAGAACACACATATGAGAGAGAGGAGGGGGACAGAGGATCTGAAGCAGGCTCTGCACTGACAGCAGAGAGCCCCATGTTGGGCTCGAAGCCATGAACCATGAGATCCTGACCTGAGCCGAAATCAAGAGTTAGATGCTTAACCGACTGAGCCACCCCGGTCCCTCTTGATTGGAGCTTTAAAGTAATTATTGATAAGTATGTACTTATTGCCATTTTGTTCATTACTTTCTGACTGTTTGTGTAGTTCCTAAAGGTCTCTTTTTACAAAGTCAAATTGTTAGAAGGATGCATGATGAAAAACAATTCCTTGCATGATACTTTCTACTCTTCATTTTGTTATTCAAGTTGAACCACTTTTAATCTTCCAAGTGGTAGCTTCGATTTTTACTTCTTTTTTTTAATGCTTATTTATTTATTTATTTATTTAGAGACAAAAGAGACCATGTGCATGTGTGTGTGTGAGTGGGGGAAGGGCAGGGAGACAGAGAGAGAGAATCCCAAGCACACTCCATGCTGTCAGCTCAGATCCCCACATGAAGCTCAATCCTACCAACCTTGAGATCATGACCTGAGCCGAAGTTGGACACTTGACTGGCTTAGCCACCCAGGTGCCCCAAAATAAATAAACTTAAAATATATATATATTTATTGGGGCGCCTAGGTGGCTTAGTCAGTTAATATCCATCTTCAGCTCAGATCGTGACCTCATGGTTTGTGGGTTCAAGCCCTGAGTTGGGGTCTGTGCTGACAGGTTAGAGCCTGGAGCTTGCTTCAGATTCTGTCTCCTTCTCTCTGCCCTCCCTTGCTTTTACTCTCTCTCTCTCTCTCAAAATTAAATAAAACATTAAAAAAACAAATTTATATATTTATTTATTTTGAGAGAAAAAGAGTGCACATGCATGATCAGGAGAGAAACAGAAAGAGAGAATCCCAAGTAGGCTCCACACTGTCAGAGCAGAACCCAACAAGGGGCTTGAACTCATGAACGATAAGATCATGACCTCAGCCAAAATCAAGAGTTAGATGCTTAACCGACTTAGCTATCCAGGTGCCCCTACATTTCCTGTCTTGAATGACTATTGTTCTTGAATTTCTAATTGTCTTTTTTGATTTGCATCCTTAATCATTAACATCTTATGTTGTTTTAAATTCTTAGCCTGTTCTCCTCCCAAGGGAGGGAGGCTTCAGTGTTGTTTCTATACTTAACTGATTGCTCTCTAGGTCTGATTCAAACTGTCCTATAGTGCATCCCCATTGTTACTTTCCCAAGTTGGTTTCATTATTTCTTTGATTCCATGTCTTATTCTTTCTAAATTGACTCTCATTTTGTTGTAACAAGCCTTAGAGTATCTTCTAACAAAGGCAATATTGGGAGGTCACATTTTGGGTGCTGCCTCTCTTAAAAATGCATTTGTTCTCAGGGCGCCCAGGTTGCTCATTTGGTTAAATGTCTGACTCTTGGTTTCAGCTCAAGTCATGATCTCACAGCTTTGTGGGTTCAAGCCCCGTATCAGGCTCTGCTCTGGCATCATGGAGCCTGATTGATATTCTTTCCTCTCTCCCCTCCCTCTCCCCACTCACACTGTCTCTGTCTTTCTCAAAATAAAGAAATAAATTTTTAAAAAGTGCATTTATTCTCTCACCTTATTTATAACTGATTGATGATTTGCCTGAATAAGAATTCTATGTTACATTATTTTCTCTGGGAACTTCAAAGACATTTCCTAACTATCTTTATGCTACTGGCATTGTATAATAGTAGTAAGAAGTCTGATACCAGTCTGGTTTTTATTCTCTGTAGGTGACTCTGTTAGTCTGTTTCTTCTCCCTGGAAATATTTAGTTTCATCTCCTTATCCTTGGTGTGAGTCTTTTGTGTGGGCGGAGTGACAGATACCATATGAATTTTTTTAGGGAACAGGGGTTTTGTTTTGAGCTTAAAACTGGAATATTCTGGGGCACCTAGATGGCGCAGTCGGTTAAGCGTCGGACTTTGATTCAGGTCATGATCTCACAATTCATGGGTTCGAGCCCCATGTCGGGCTCAGTGCTGACAGCTAGCTCACAGCCTGGAGCCTGTCTTTGGATTCTGTGTCTTGCTCTCTCTCTGACCCTCCCCTGCTCATGCTGTCTCTATGTCTCTCTTAAAAATAAATAAAACATTAACAAAAACTGGAATATTCCCTCTTATTATTTTTATATACAATATTCTCCTTTTTTTCCTACAATTCTGGTTACTATAAGTCTAAGATAGATCCTCTAAGTCTTAGTTTTTTTAAAACAGCTTTTTTGAGATATAATTCTTTTTTTTAAAATTTTTTTTTAATATTTTTATTTATTTCTAGGAGAGAGAGAGACAGCGTGAGCAGGGGAGGGTCAGAGAGAGAGGGAGTCACAGACTGAAACAGGCTCCAGGCTCTGAGCTGGTAGTCAGCACAGAGCCCAACGCGGGGCTCGAACCCACGAACCGCGAGATCATGACCTAAGCGAAAGTGGGATGCTCAACCGACTAAGCCACCCAGGCGCCCCTACTGAGATATAATTCTAATACTATAAATTTTGCCATTTAAATGTGCAACTCACTGATTTTTTGTGTATTCACTGAGTTATGCAACCATCACCACAATCTACCTTTAGAATATTTTGATCACCCTAAAAAGAAACCTCATACTCATTAGCAGTCACTCCCCATTCCTTCCTCCCTACCCCTAGGCAACCCTTGTTCTACTTTCTATCTTTCTGCATGCCTGTTCTGAACATGTAATATGAATGGAATCATATGATGTGTTATCTTTTATGTCTGGCTTCTTTTATTGAGCATAATTCTTTAATGACTCATCCATGTTATTATAACTATCAGTACTTCATTATTTTATGGTCAAATAGTACTGTACTGAATAGATATACCACATTTAACTAATCCATTCATCAGTTGATGAATATTTAGATTGCTTTCACTTTCTGGCTATGGTGAATAATGCTGCCATGAGTGTTTATGTACAAGTTTTTTAATATGGATATATATTTTCATTTCTTTTGGGTTTATACTTAGGCATGGAATTTCTGGGTCATATTTTCTGTGTTTAACATTTTGAGTAACTGCTAAAGTATTTTCCATAGTTACGTTTCCACCACCGATGTATGAGGAGTCCAGTGAACCTATGCCCATTTTTAAATTGGCTTATTTGTCTTTTCATTGTTGAGTTATAAGAGGTCTTTGTATATTATGGGTACAAATCCCTTATCAGAAATATGAGTTGCAAGGAATTTCTCTGATTCTGTGGGTTGTCTTCTTACCTTCCTGATAATATCATTTGCAATACAAAAAGTTTAAGTTTTGATACAGTTTTATGTGTCTATTTCTTTCTTTTGTTGCTTGTACATTCAGTGTTTTGGATAAGAAACTATGGGCCTAACTCAAGGTCACAAAGATCTACTTGCATATTTGCCTCTGAGAATTTTATAGTTTTAGCTCTTATATTTAGGTCTATGATTTATTTTGAGTTGATTTTTGTGCATCCAAGTTTATTCTGTTCCAGCACCATTTGTTGAGAAGACTGTTTCTTCCCTGTGGAATTTTCCTAGCACCTTTGTTGAAAGTAATTTCACTAAAAGGATAAGAGTTTATTTCTGAACTTTCACTTCTATTCCATTGATTTATATGTTTATCTTTATGTTCTCTTAATTAGTGTAACATTGTGGTATATTTTGAAATCAGGAAGTATGAATTTTCTAATTTTGTTCTTTTTTAAAAAAATGTTTATTTATTTATTTTGAGAGAGAGAGTGTGTGTGAGGGAGGGGCAGAGAGAGAGGAGGCAAGAGAGTCCCAAGCAGGCTCTGTACTTTTAGCACAGATTCGAAATTGGGGCTCCATCTCATGAATCATGAGATCATGACCTGAACCAAAATCAAGAGTCCAATGCCTGACTGAGCCACCCAGCAGCCCCCTCCCAATTTTGTTCTATTAAAAGATTGTTTTGACTATTTTGGGTCCCTGATACTAACCTATGAATTAAAAAAAAATTTTAATGTTTATTTTTGAGAGAGAGAGAGAGACAGAGTGTGAGTGGGGGAGAGGCAGAGAGAGAGGAAGACACAGAATCTGAAGAGGCTCCATGCTCTGAGCTGTCAGCACAGAACCCAACTCAGGACCCAAACCCACAAACCACAAGATCATGACCCGAGCTGAAGCTGGATACTTAACCAACTGAGCCACTCAGACACTCCTACCATATGAATTTTAAAATCAGTTTGTCAATTTCTGCAATAAAACAAGCCTTGGATTTTTTTCCTTAAATAATAGACTTTCTTTTTTTTTTTTTTAATGTTTTATTTATTTCTAGGAGAGAGAGAGAGACAGTGTGAGCAGGGGAGGGTCAGAGAGAGAGGGAGTCACAGACTGAAACAGGCTCCAGGCTCTGAGCTGGCAGTCAGCACAGAGCCCAACGCGGGGCTCGAACCCACAAACTGCGAGATCATGACCTAAGCGAAAGTCGGACGCTTAACCGACTAAGCCACCCAGGCGCCCCTACACTTTCTTTTTTAGAGTAGTTTTAGGTTTACAAAAGCATTGAACAGAAAGTGCAGAAAGATCCAGTATATTCCTTTCCCCTGCACACACCCACTGTTTCCCAATTATTAATATCTTGCATTGGTTGGTACATTTGTTACAAATGATGAACCAGTAATGACACACTATTATTAACTAAAGTCCATTAGGGTTCACTCTCTGTGTTATATAGTTCTGTGAGTTTTGACAAATGCATAATGTCATATATCTGAGGTTACGGAAGAGTTTCAATGTCCTAAAAATGTCCTGTGCTTCCACCTGATCCTCCCTTCCTACCCCTCCCGGAAACCCCTCCCTAGCCCTTGGCAACCATTAATCTCTTTTACGGACTCTATAGTTTGCTCTTTCCACTTTGTCCTATAATTGGAATTATATAGTATATAGCCATTCCAGATAGCTTTCTTTCACTTAGCAATATGCACTTAGGGCTTTTCCATGTCTTTTTGTGGCTTGATATCTAATTTCATTTTATTGCTGATTTATATTGCATTTTATAGATATACCATAGTTTGTCCACTGTTTCCAAGTTTTGTCAATTAAGAATAAAGCTGCTACAAATATTCATGTGCAGATTTTTGTGTGGTCATAAATTCTCAGCTCGTGGTAAATATTAAGAAGCACAATTGCTACATCATATTCTAAGAGTATGTTTACTTTTCTAAGAAACTGCGAACAGGGTACCAGGGTGGCTCAGTTGGTTAAGCATCTGATTCTTGATTTGGGCTCAGGTCATGATCTCATGGTTCCTGAGATCAAGCCCTGGTTGGGCTCTGTGCTGACAGTGTGGAGCCTGCTTGGGATTCTCTCTTTTCCTCTTTATCTTTGTACCTCTCCTGCTGTCTCTCTGTCTCTCAAAATAAATAAAACATTTAAAAAAAAGGAGAAACTGCCAAACTATTTTCCAAAGTGGTTCTATATCCTTATCAATATTTAGCATTGTCAGTGTTTTGAATTTTAGCCATTCTGAAAGGAGTATATTAGTGTCCCCCCCCCCCCTTTTTTTAATTGTCAAATCAACTAACATAGAGTGTAGTCTTGGGTCAGGAGTAGATTCCTGTGATTCATCATTTACATACAACACCCATAGCTCATCCCAACAAGTGCCCTCCTCAGTGCTTATCACACATATACTGTACCCTCCAACCCTGACCCCATCAAACCTCTGTTCTCTGTTTTAAGAGTCTTTTATGGTTTGCCTCCTTCTCTTTTTTTTTTCTTATTTTTCCTTCCCTTCCCTTATGGTCTTCTGTTAAGTTTCTCAAATTCCACGTATGAATGAAATCATATGATATCTGTATTTCTCTGGCTGACTTACTTTGCCTAGCATAATACCCTCCAGTTCCATCCACTTTGTTGCAGATGGCAAGATTTCATTCTTTTTCATTGCTGAGTAGTATTCCATTGTATATCTATACCACAGCTTCTTTATCCATTCATCAGTTGATGGACATTTGGGCTCTTTCCATATTTGGCTATTGTTGATAGCACTGCTATAAACATTGGGGTGCATGTGCCCTTTTGAAAAGCACTCCTGTATCCTTTGGATAAATTCCTAGTAGTGCTATTGCTAGGTCATAGGGTAATTCTATTTTTAATTTTTTTTAATGTTTATTTATTTTTGAGGGCAAGAGAGACAGAGTGAGCAGTGGAGGGGCAGAGAGAGAGGGAGACACAGAATCTGAAGCAACCTCCAGGCTCTGAGTTGTCAGCACAGAGCCCAATGTGGGGCTTGAACCCACAAACCATGAGATTATGACCTGAGCTGAAGTCAGACGCTTAACCGACTGAGTAGTATTTTTTGAGAAACCTCCACACTGTTTTCCAGAGTGGCTGCAGGGATTTGCATTCCCAGAAACAGTGCAAGAGGGTTCCCCTTTCTCCACACCCTCGCCAACATCTGTTGCTTTCTGAATTGTTAATTTTAGCCACTCTGATCAGTTTGAGGTGGTATCTCATTGTAGTTTTGATTTTTATTTCCCTGTTGATGAGTGGTGTTGAGCATCCTTTCATGTGTCTGGTAGCCATCTGGATATCTTCTTTGGAAAAGTGTCTATTCATGTCTTCTGCCAATTTCTTCGCTGGATTATTTGTTTTTCAGGATTTGAGTTTGTTAAGTTTTTTATAGATTTTGGATATTAACCCTTTATCTGATATGTCATTTGCAAATATCTTCTCCCATTCTATCAGTTGCCTTTTAGCCAGTTGAAGTTTCCTTTATTGTGCAGAAGCTTTTTATCTTGATAAAGTCCTAATAGTTCATTTTTGCTTTTATTTCCCTTGCCTTTGGAGACATGTCAAGTAAGAAGTTGCTGTGGCTGAGGTCATAGATTGTTTCCTGTCTCACATTTAGATGTTTCATCCATTTGGGGTCTATTTTTGAGCATGGTGTAAGAAAGTGATCCAGGTTCATTCTTCTGCATGTTTCTGTCCAGTTCTCCCAGCACCATTTGCTAAAGAGACTTGTTTTGTTTTGTTTTTTTCCCATTGGATACTCTTTCCTGCTTTGTCAAAGGTTAGTTGGCCATATATTTGTGGGCCCATTTCTGGGTTCTCTATTCCATTGGTCTATGTTTCTGTCTTTGTGCCAGTACCATACTGTCTTGATGATTACAGCTTTGTAATACAGGCTAAAGTCCGAGATTTGTGATGCCTCAAGCTTTGGTTTTCTTTTTCAACATTACTTTGTCTATTTGGAGTCTTTTATGATTCTATACAAATTTTAGGATTGTTTGTTATAGCTCTGTAAAGAAAGGTGCTGTTTTGATTGGGATTGCATTGGATGTGTAAATTCCTTTGGGTAGTATCGACATTTTAACAATATTTGTTCTTCCAATTCATGAGCATGAATTGTTTTTCCATTTCTTTGTGTCTTCTTCAGTTTCTTGCATAAGCTTTCTGTAGTGTTCAGCATACAGATCTTTTACCTCTTTGGTTAGTTTTATTCCTAGGTGTTTTATGGTTCTTGATGCAATTGTAAATGGGATTGATTCCTTGATACCTTTTTGTTGTTTCATTATTGGTGTGTAGAAATGCAACTGATCTCTGTACATTGATTTTATATCCTGCAACTTTGTTGAATTCATGTGTCTGCTCTAGCAGCTTTTTGGCAGAGTCTTTCAGGTTTTCCATGTAGAATATCATGTCATCTGCAAAGAGTGAAAGTTTGACTTTTCTTTGCTAATTAGGATGCCTTTTATTTTGTTTTATTGTCTGATTGCTGAGGCTAGGACTTCCAACACTATATTAAACAAAAGTGGTGAGAGTGGACATCTCTGTCCTGTTCCTGATCTCAAGAGGAAAGCTCTGTTTGTCCCCATTGAAGATGATATTACTTGTGGGCCTTTCATATATGGCTTTTATGATGTTAAGGTATGTACCTTCTATCTTGAGTTTCCTGAGGGTTTTTATTAAGAAAGGGTGCTGTATTTTGTCAAACGCTTTTGCTGCATCCATTGACAAGATCATATGGTCTTATCCTTTTTTTCTATTAATACGATGCATCACATTGATTTATTTGCAAATATTGAACCAGCCCTGCAGCCCAGGAATGAATCCCACTTGATCATGGTAAATGATTCTTTTAATACACTGTTGAATTCATTTTTCTAGTGTCTTGTTGAGAATTTTCACATCCATGTTCATCGGGGATATTGGCCTGTAATTCTCTTTTCTAGTGGGATCTTCATCTGGTTTGGGAATCAAGGTAATTCTGGCTTCATAGAATGAGTCTGGAAGCTTTCCTTCCATTTCTGGTTTTTGGAGCAGCTTGAGAAGAATAGGTATTAACTCTGCTTTAAATATCTGGTAGATAAGTGTCCATCAACAGATGAATGGATCAAGAAGATGTGGTTTATCTATACCATGGAATACTACATGGCAATGAGANATTTAAAAAAAAAAAATAAAAAAAAAAAAAAAAAAAAAATATCTGGTAGAATTCCCCTGGGAAGCCATCTGGCCCAGGATTCTTATTTGTTGGGAGATTTTTGATAACTGATTCAATTTCTTCCCTGGTTATGGGTCTGTTCAAATTTTCTGTTTCTTCCCGTTTGAGTTTGGGTAGTGTATGAGTGTCTAGGAATTTGTCGATTTCTTCCAGATTGTCCAATTGGCATATAGTTTTTCATAATATTCTCTAATAATTGTTTGTATTTCTGTGGTGTTGGTTGTGATCTCTCCTCTTAATGATCTTATCTATTTGGGTTCTGTCTCTTCTTTTTGAGAAATCTGGCTAGGGGGTTATCAATTTTGTTTATTCTTTCAAAAACTCAGCTCTTAGATTCTGTTGATTTTTCTTTATTCTATATTGTTTATTTCTGTTGTAATCTTTATTATTTCTCTTCTTCTGCTGGCTCTGGGGTTTGTTTGCTGCTCCGTTTCTAGTTCCTTTAGGTATGAAGTTAGGTTGTGTATTTGGGACCTCTTTTGCTTCTTGAGATAGGCCTGGATTGCAAAGTATTTTCCTCTTATGACTGCCTTTGCTGCATCCCAAACTGTTATGTTTTCATTTTCATTTGCTTCTATATATTTTTAAATTTCTTCTTTAATTTCCTGGTTGACCCATTCATTCTTTAGTAGGATGTTCTTTAACCTCTATGTATTTGGGGGCTTTCCAATTTTTTTCTTGTGGTTGATTTCAAGTTTCATAGTGTTGTGATCTGAAAATATGAATGGTATGATCTCAATCCTTTTATATTTGTTGAGGGCTGTTTTGTGACCCAGTATGTGATCCATTATGGAGACTGTTCTATGTGTACTCAAGAAGAATGTGTATTCTGCTGATTTTCAATGAAAAATTTTGAATATATCTGTTAAATTCATTTGGTCCAATGTGTCATTCAGAGCCATTATTTCTTTATTGATTTTCTGCCTAGATGATCTGTCCATTGCTGTAAGCAGAATATTAAAGTCACCTACAATTACAGTATTATTATCAATAAATTTGCCCATGTTTGTGATTAATTGACTTATATATTTGGAATCTCTCATGTTGGGGCATAAACGATTACAATTGTTAGCTTTTTCTTGATGGATAGACCTCTTAATTATGATATATTGCCCTTCTTCATCTCTTCTTATAGACTGTGTTTTAAAACCCATTTTATCTGATAAAGTATGATTACTCTGGCCTTCTTTTGACCTCCAATGGCATGATAGATGGTTCTCCAGCCCCACACTTTCAATCCACAGTTGTCTTCAGGTCTAAAATGAGCCTCTTGTAGACAGCAAATAGATGGCTCTTGTTTTTTTTGTGTTTTTTTTTTTTAATTTTTTTATCCATTCTGATACCCTATGTCTTTTGATTGGGACATTTAGTCATTTACACATTCAGAGTGATTATTGGAAAATATGGATTTAATGTCATTGTCTTATCTGTAGGTTTCATGCTTGTAGTGATGTCTCTGGCCCTTTGTAATCTTTGCTGCTTTCCACTCACAGAGTCCCCCATAGGATTTCCTACAGGGCTAGTTTAGTGGTCATGAACTCCTTTAGTTTTTGTCAGGGAAAGCCTTTATCTCTCCTGTTCTGGATGACAGCCTTGCTGGATAAAGGATTCTTGGATGCATATTTTTCCTATTCAGCACTTTGAATATTTCCTGCCCCTCCCTTCTGGCCTGCCAAGTTTCAGTGGACAGGTCTGCTACACCCTTATGTGTCTACCCTTGTAGGTTATGGCCTATTTTCCCTAGATGCTTTCAGATTTCTCTCTTTGTATTTTGCCAGTTTTGCTATGATATATCATGGTGTTGACCTGTTTTTGTTGATTTTGAAGGGAGTTCTCTGTGCCTTTTGGACTTGGATGCCTGTTTTCTTCCCCAGATTAGAGGAGTTCGCAGCTATAATAGAGAAGTTCTCAGCTATAATTTGTTCAAATAAACCTCCTGCCCCTTTCTCTCTTTCTTCTTCATCTGGAATTCCTATTATATGGATTTTATTTTGTTACATTGAATGGCTTAGTTCTCTTATTCTCCCCTTATGGTCTAGTAATTTCCTTTCCTTCTTTTTTTCAGTTTCATCATTTTCCATAATTTTATTTTCTATTTCACCCATTCTCTGCTTCTTCCATCCTTGCTGTCACTATATCTAGTGTATTTTGCATCTCAATTACAGTATTTCTTAATTCAATGTGACTATTTCTTAGGTCTTTAATCTCTGCAGCAATAGATTCTCTGTGCTAACAGCAGAGAGCCTTAAATGGGGCTCGACCTCACTAACTGAGAGATCATGAATTGAGCCAAAATTGGATGCTTAACCAACTGAGCCACCCAGCTGCCCCCAGAAGTTTTTAATTTTAATGATGTCCAACTTATCCATTTTTTCTTTCATGAATTGTGCCTTTGCTGTTGCCAGCTGGGATTCTGACAGGGACTGCATTGAGTCTGTAGGTCACTTTGGAAAGTCTTGTTGTCTTAACAGTGTTAAGTCTTCTGATTCATGAACATGGAATGTCTTTCCTTTATTTAGATTTTTCTTTAATTTCTTTCAACAATATTTTGTAGCTTCTCAGTGTACAAGTCTTATACTTCTTTTGTTAAATTTATTCATAAGTATTTTATTTTTGAGGGAGAGAGACAGAGTGCAAATGGGGGAGAGGCAGAGAGACAGGGAGATACAGAATTCAAAGCAAGCTCCAGGCTCTGAGCTGTCTGCACAGAGCCTGACATGGGGCTCAAATTCACACACCATGAGATCATAACCTGAGCCAAAGTCTGACACTTAACCAGCCGAGCCACCCAGGCCCCCTGGAATTGTTTTATTAATTTCATTTTCAGGTTGTTCATTGCTTATAAAAATACTGTTGTAGATCTTAAATCTTTTCTCACCTTCCTATTCTGCATTCTGTGAGATTTCCTTGACCTTACCTTTGAACTCTTTGAATTGAATTTTTAAGTTTTAGCAATAACTCTTAAATTTCAAGAATCTCCTATTTTCTACTTGTCAGTTTTTTACTTGCTTTTGAATGCAATATTTTCTCAGATAGCTCTGAGGATACTTATTACAGTTTTTGTTTGCAGAGGTGAAAGTATGTATGTTTCTCACCTCCCTCCCCAGTTTGTTACCTGGATTTCTTTTTCTTCTAAGATTGTTTTTTCTTTTAGTTTAGATCTCTTTCATGTGGCAGGCTTTCCTCAAATGTATGGTATTCCTTAGCTGTCTATTATAGTTAAGAATGAGGCAATAAAAGCCTGGTTGGGAGACTGTGTGCATTGGCAGGGCTGACATACATAGACTGGAGGGTATCACTTCAGGGACAGGGAACCTCTTGGTGCTGGAATGTGTTCTCTGCTCTAAGGCTGATCATTTTCGTGAAAAGAAGTTTTTCATTAGTTAGTTTTGATTGGCTGGTTTTCTTGCTGTGTTTGTGATGGGTGGGTAATCATTTCTCATCTTTTTGCTCTTTTATGTGTGTGTCGGGGGGGGGAGGGTAACCTGACTTGTCTGATAGAAACATGAACTTTAATGTCCTCTTTTATTCCGTTTCTCTTAAGTTGAAGAACAGATTGGCTACTTATGTTTCATGTACCAAGAATTATTAACTGGGGTCATTGGATCCCTTGAAGGCTTCATGGGATACCCAAAATTATATTCAAAATTGTATGTATACAGTTTTCTTGGAAAAAATGTCCATACCTTTCAGGAGATTCTCAAAGTGGCTGATGGCCCTAGAAAAGTTGAGAATTACAGGCATTTTGCTTTCCATTGCACATGCTAAGTTATCATTAGTGTGCTTTCTAATTCAGCACACTACGAGGCATGTTGACATTTTAGATGACAATAGTAACTTTTCTTTTTAAAGTATGGAAGAACAACAGGTAAGAAATGAAGGTGGGAAATAAGTACTCTAAAAGTGGCAATGCTATAGAAGTTCAAAGAAAGATATTACTTCCCTTGTCAAGGGAATTTAGGTACTCTTTTTGTTATTTTGGTTTGGTTTGAATGTCATCTGTAGTGTTGAAATGATGTGCTATCAGGATAAGTCAGAACATTTGTTTATGTTTGAGCCTTCTGCATCTTCAGCTCATGAAATAACCAAGTATAAAACATTTTCCCTGGAAGCTCATGGTCATGTAAATATTTTTTACCAGCATGGTTGCAAGGCAGCATGGTCATTCCTGCCACTCCTACGAGTTGCTATGCAGAAGGGTGGTCCCTATATAAATATTTATTTTTTGCTTCTGGCAGGACAGAAAACTAACTTTAAACGTCCAGAAAGTAAAATTGTTGTCTTGGTGTATTTCCTTGCTCATGTAATGAGTGGTTTAGCTGTACTATTTCAGGGGAAAAAGTGGTCATATAAGATTTTGTTTTTAACAAGATCTCTACTAGTTTTTCTTCTTCTGTGAAAAGAACATTTAAAATTTGTATTCATAGTATGCTTCTACCCCAGTAATCTCAAGACCTATTTTGTATTATGAACAGAAACTCCCTTTTGACTTGTGAGTGCTTTTTGGCTAATATTAATGGTCATATTGGACATGATATAAACATTGTTTCATAAAAATACTCAAACTTGGGGCACCTGGGTGGCTCAGTCAGTTAAGCATCTGACTTTGGCTCAGGTCATGATCTCGCAGTTCGTGGGTTCCAGCCCCGCATCAGGTTCTGTGCTGACAGCCCAGAGCCTGGAGCCTGTTTCAGATTCTGTGTCTCCCTCTCTCTCTGACCCTCCCCTGCTCACGCTGTCTCTCTCTCTCTCTCTCAGAAATAAATAAAAACATTAAAACATTTAAAACAAATACTCAAACTTGTGTTCAGAGATCACTGATGCATTATTTTAGCACTTTACTGGTTATCTGAATATTTTGCACTTTCATGTACTAAGTCAGCAGTATGCTTTTTATTCTAAAAATTGATTTAACTGTCAAATCTTAGATTTTCTGAACTAAGTTATGATTTTTAAATAACTTTATTTTTTTAAAAATTTAATCTTTTTAACGGTATTTTTGAGAGACAGAGAGGGACAGAATGCAAGTTGGGGAGGGGCAGAGAGAGAGGGAGACACAGAATCCAAAGAAGGCTCCAGCACAGAGCATGATGTGGGGTTCAAACCCACGAACTGTGAGATCATGACTTGAGCCAAAGTCAGACACTTAACCAACTGAGCCACCCAGATGACCCTAAGTAACTTTTTATTAATTTAGTTTCTACAAGTGTATTTTGTCCTACATTAAAAATATAAGTAGTTTAGAGACAACGGGTGGCTCAGTCAGTTAAGAGCTGAGACTCTTGATCTCAGCTCAGGTCTTGATCTCAGGGTCATAAGTTCAAGCTCTCTGCTGAGCATGAAGCAGTATTTTAAAATATATATAAATTTACACATACATATATATGTGTATACACACACACATATGTGTAAGTACTTCAGATAACTTCAGGTCTTCTTAATCACAGTAAACTAAAAAAATTCTCTTTCTCTTCCTTGTTTTTTTATTCAGTGCTAAATTCCACATTAGTCTCTTGCTACAGTTACCTTGATTTTTTACTATACTAGTAATATTTTGGTTTTCATTATACAGTGTTTTTTCTTTCCTCAAAAAAAAAATTACCTTATTTCCCTACAGTGTTTTTTCCTCTTCTGCTTCACTGCTCTTAAAAGTTATGGTGGCAAATCATTTTGTACTGTTATTGTCAAGTTAGTTAACATACAGTGTATGCAGTGTGTTCTTGGCCTCAGGAGTAGATTCCTATGATACATCCCTTACATACAACAGCCAGTGCTCATCCCATCAGTGCCCTTCTCAATGCCCATCACCCATTTTCCCGTCCTCCCTCCCCTTATTAAACCCTCAGTTTGTTCTCTGTATTTAAGATCTCTTACAGTTTGCCTCCCTCTCTGTTTGTAACTGTTTTTTTCCCTTCCCTCCCCCATTGACTTCTGTTAAGTTTCTCAAATTCCACATATGAGTGAAAACATATGAGATCTGTTTTTCTCTGACTGACTTGTTTCACTTAGCATAATAACCTTCCAGTTCCATCCACACTGTGGCAAATGGCAAGATTTCATTATTTCTCATTGTCAAGTAGTATTCCATTGTATATATAAACCACATCTTTTTTTTTAATCCATTCATGAGTTGGTGGACATTTGGGCTCTTTCCATAACTCGGCTGTTGTTGATAGTGCTGCTATAAACATTGGGTACATGCGCCCCTATGAGTCAGCACTCTTGTATCCTTTGGATAAATCCCTAGTAGTGTTACTGCTGGGTAGTACTGTTTTGCTTCAGTTAAAACCTTATGGAAATCTTTGAAATTAATGTCCAAAAGTAATGACTTAGGCCCGATGTAATTTAAGTGAAGAATAAGTCATTCTTTCTCTTCAAATGTTTAATGCAGTTAAGAGTAGCTACAAAAATGAACTAAATTTTATTTTCATCAGCCTTTTCACCTGTTGAATTATTATATTAAAACAAAGATGAGGATTTCATTGATACACCTGGAAATGTTCAAATATGCACAAAATAGGGAATATAGTAAAATACCCCCCATACCCAGTTTACTTATCAATCATCTTCAACAGTGATCCACATGTAGCCAGTCCAGTCTCTTTTGACCCCATCTGGATTATCTGAAAGACATTTAGTGCGGTGCTTTTAAAGTAAGTAGGATTAGGGGCACGTGGGTGGCTCATTTGGTTAGGTGTCTGACTTTGGCTCAGGTCATGATCTCACGGTTCATGGGTTCGAGCCCCGTGTCGGGCTCTGTGCTGACAGCCAGCTCAGAGCCTGGACCCTGTTTCAGATTCTGTGTCTCCCTCTGTCTCTGACCCTCTCCTGCTCATACTGTCTCTTTCTCTCGCAGAAATAAATAAAACATTTTTAAAAAGTAAAAGAAAAAAAGTAAGTAGGATTAAAATTTTGTGACTATGTTTCTTTATATAAGAAATGGGTGCCATTAGATATATTTAGGTAGTTCGTGTACATACATAAACTTGTTTGATGATTTATTTAGCCTCTAAAAGAATGAATTCTGTTTCCATTAGTGTTTCACTTAAGTTTCTGTTATTTTCAGGGGAAAGGTTTACAAGTCAAAATTTATAAAGAGCACCATGATAATAAGATTCAGTTTAGATATTTCTGTTCCAAGTTTGAAAGTTTGTCTGATGTCCTCCTTAAAGAGTGCTAATATATTGAAACATTTATTGTAACCTAATAATAATTATGCTTATTCTTTTGAATAAAAATTAATTTTTTGAGAATGTTTTATTTTATGTATTTGTGTTTAAATATCCATTTGTCCTAATAAAGTTTGTAACAGTACTATCAGCATAGGTACAACTCAATGTTTTGTTGTAACTGGGGGTGCTTGGGTGGCTAAGTCGGTTAAACATCTGACTTCGGCTCAGGTCTGATCTTGAGGTTCATGAGTTCAAGCCCCTCATTGGGCTCTGTGCTGATGGCTAGAGCCTGGAGCCTGCTTCAGATTCTGTGTCTCCCTCTCTCCCTGCCCTCCGTCATGCTCTCTTTCTCTCAAAAATAAACATTAAAATTTTTTTTAAAATCTTTGTTGATTACTAATGTTTACATGCTATGCATTTACTTAATTAGCTTTGTTATGTTGCTGGAGGGGTATTTGCTATTTTTATAATTTTTTTAAAGTTTAATTTCAGTATAGTTAACATACAGTGTTAGTTTCAGATGTACAATATAGTTATTCAACAATTCTGTACATTACTCAATGCTCATCATGATAAGTGTACTCTTAACTCCCCTTCAACTAAATCACACCCCTCACCCACCCACCTCTCCTCTGGTAACCATCAATTTGTGCTCTGCAGTTAAGAGTCTGTTTTTTGATTTGTCTCTTTTTTTATTTGTTCATTTGTTTCTTACATTCTGTGTAGGAGTGAAATCATATGGTATTTGTCTTTCTCTGACTAATGTATTTCACTTTGCATTATATTCTCTAGATCTATCCATGTTGTTGCAAATGGCAAGATTTCATCATTTTTATTCCTGAGTAATATTCCAGTGTGTGTGTGTGTGTGTGTGTGTGTGTACTGCATCTTCTTTATTCATTCATCTATCAGTGAACACTTGGGTTGCTTCCATATCTTGGCATAAATAATGCTGCAGGGGGTCCCCTGGGTGGCTCAGTTGGTTAAGTGTATGACTAATTCAGGTCATGATATTATGGTTCATGGGTTCAAGCCCTGTGTCAGGCTCTGTGCTGACAGCTTGGAACCTGGAGCCTGCTTCAGATTCTGTGTGTCCTGTCTCTCTGCTCTTCCCCCCCTACTCTTGCTCTGTCTCTCAAAAATAAATAAATGTTAAAAATATTTTTTATAGTTAATTGTCAAGTTGGTTTACCTATAACACCCAGTGCTCATCCCAACAAGTGCCCTCCTCCACGTCCATGACCCCCTTCCCCTCTCCCCCACCTCCCCTCTGCCCTTAGTTTGTTCTCAGCATTCAAGAGTCTTTCATGGTTCGCATCCCTCCTTCTCCCCAACTATTTTTCCCCTTCTTCTCATGCTTCATCCTCCATTAACTTCCTCCTAATCCACCTATATGTGCAAACATATGGTATTTGTCCTTCTCTGCCTGACTAATTTCGCTCAGCATAACACTCTCTAGTTCCACCCGTGTTGCTACACATGGCCAGATTTCATTCTTTCTCATTGCCATGTAGTTTCCATGGTATAGATAAACCACATCTTCTTGATCCATTCATCACTTGATGGACACTTAGGCTCTTTCCACGTTTTGGCTATTGTTGAGAGTGCTGCTATGAACATTGGGTACATGTGCCCCTATGCATCAGCACTCCTGTATCCCTTGGGTAAATTCCTAGCAGTGCTACTGCTGGGTCATAGGGGAGTTCTATTGTTAATATTTTGAGGAACTTCCATACTGTTTTGCAGAGAGGTTGCACCAGCTTACGTTCCCACCAACAGTATAGGAGGGTGCCCGTTTCTCCGCATCCTCGCCAGCATCTAGAGTCTCCTGATTTGTTCATTTTAGCCACTCTGACTGGCGTGAGGTGGTATCTCAGTGTGGTTTTGATTTGTATTTCCCTGACGAGGAGGGATGCTGAGCATCGTTTCATGTGTGTGTTGGCCACCTGGATGTCCTCTTTGGAGAAGTGTCTGTTCATGTCTTCTGCTCATTTCTTCACTGGATTATTTGTTTTTCCTGTGTGGAGTTTGATGAGTTCCTTATATATTTTGGATACAAGCCCTTTATCTGATATGTCATTTGCAACTATCTTTTCCCATTCTGTCAGTTGCTTACTAGTTTTATTGATTGTTTCCTTTGCCATGCAGAAGCTTTTTATCTTGATGAGATCCCAGTAGTTCATTTTTGCTCTTGATTCCCTTGCCTTTGGGGATGTGTCAAGTAAGAAATTGCTGCGGTTGAGGTCAAGGAGGTTGTTTCCTGCTTTTTCCTCTAGGGTTTTGATGGTTTCCTGTCTCACATTCAAGTCCTTTATCCATTTTGAGTTTATTTTTGTGTATGGTGTGAGAAAATGATCTAGTTTCGTTCTTCTGCATGTTGCTGTCCAGTTCTCCCAGCACTATCTGTTAAAGAGGCTGTCTTTTTTCCATTGGATGCTCTTCCCCGCTTTGTCAAAGATTAGCTGGCCATACATTTGTGGGTCCAATTCTGAGTTTTCTATTGTATTCCATTGGTCTATCTGTCTGTTTTTGTGCCAATACCATACTGTCTTGATGATGACAGCTTTGTAGTAGAGGCTCTCTTTTTGGTGCAGTTATAAATTTTCTTAATTTCTCTTACTTATACTTCATTATTAGTGTATCAAAATATAACAGATTTCTGTATATTGATTTTGCATCCTGACACCTTCTGAATTCATCTATCAGTTATAGCAGTTTTTTGGTGGAGTCTTTAGTGTTTTCTATGTATAGTATCATGCCATCTAAAGAGTAAAAGTTATACTTCTTCCTTACCAATTTGAATGCCTCCTATTACTTCTCTTTCTACTCTAATTGCTGTGGGTAAAACTTCCAGTACTGTGTTTGAATAAAAGTGGTGAGACTGGACAACCTTGTCTTGTTCCTGATGTTAGGGGAAAGGCTCTCAGTTTTTCACCACTGAGTGTGATGTTAGCTGTGGGTTTTTCATGTATACCCTTTATTATGTTGAGATATATTTCTTCTCGACCTACTTTGTTGAGGGTTTTTATCATGAATGGATATTGTACTGTGTCAAAAGCCTTTTCTACATCTATTAAAATGCTCATATGGTTTTTATTCTTTCTCTTGTTGATGTGATATATCATGTTGATTGATTTATGAATATTGAACCAGCCTTATATCCCTGGAATAAATCCCACTTGATCATGGTAAATAATTTTTTTAATGTATTGTTGGTTTTGGTTTGCTAATATTTTGTTGGTAATTTTGCATCTGTGTTCATCAGAGATACTTGCCTATATTTCTCTTTTTCTGTAGTGTCTTTATTTGGTTTTGGTATCAGGGTATAGCTGGCCTCATAGAATGGATTTAGAAGGTTTCCTTCATCTTTTATTTTTTGGAATAGTTTGAGAAGAATAGATAATTAACTCTTCTTTAAATATTTGGTAGAAATCACCTGTGACACTGTCTGGTCCTGGACTTTTGTTTGCTGGGAAATTTTTGATTACTTGATCCTGTAATCAAGGTTGATTCCTGGCTTCCTAGCATTGTCGTTGGAAAAGATGCATGTATGACTTAAATCTTTTTTAATTTGTTGAGACTTGTTTTGTGGCCTAATATATGATCTGTTCTGGAGAAAGTTCCATATGCACTTGAAAAAAAATATTATATTCTACTGTTTTAGGATGGAATGTTCTGAATATATCTTTTAGATCCATCCAGTCCAAAATACCATTTAAAGCCACTGTTTCCTGGTTGATTTTCTGTTTGGATGGTCTATTCATTGACTTCTCTGGGGTATTAAAGTCACCTAATATTATTGTGTTATTATTCATTATTTCCTTTATGTTTGTTATTAGGTGCTTTATAAATTTGGGTGCTCCTATGTTGGATGCATAAGTATTTATAATTGTTGTATCTTCCTGTTGGATTGTTCCCTTTGTGATTAAATAGTGTCCTTTGTCTCTTGTTATAGTCTTTATTTTAAAGTCTATTTTGTCTGATATAAGTATTGCTACCTTGGCTTTCTTTTCATTTACATTTGCATGATAAATGCTTTCCCGCCCTTTCACTTTCATTCAATCTGCATGTATATTTAGGTCAGAAATGAGTGTCTTGCAAGCAACATGTAAATGAGTCTTGCTCATCCATCACCCATCATTCCAACACCCTATGTCTTTTGACTGGAGTGTTTAGTATTCCATTTATTTTCAAAGTAATTGTTGATCGGTATATATTTACTGCCATTTTGTTTCTTGTTTTATGGTTGTATTTGTAGTTCTTCTCTATTCCTTCTCTTACTCTTTCACAGTTTGCTGTCTTTCTTTAGTGAGATATTTAGAGTCCCTTCTCTTTGTGTTTTTGCATATCTATTACTGGTTTTTCATTTGTGGTTATCATTAAGTTTGCATGTGACATCTTATGCATATAGCAGTCTATATTAAGTTAATGACCACGTAAGTTTGAACTCATTCTAAAAGTACTAAGTGTTTCTTCCTCTTCTCCCTATTTTAGGTATATGGTATCATACTTGTCACCCTTTTATTTTGTGAACCCCTTGAGTGATTTTTATTGACATGCTAAATTTTGCTTCTTTTATGCTTCCTACATATCGTCTTTCCTTTCCATTCAGTTAGTCCTCTTTAACATTCCTTGTAAGGTTGGTTTAGTGGTGATTAATTCCTTTATCTTTCGTTTGTCTGGGAAACTATTTCACCTTTTATTCTGAAAGATAGCCTTGCTAGATAGACTATTCTTGGTTGCAGGGTTGTTTTTAAGTTTATTTATTCTGAGAGAGAGAGAACTAGCGAGTGAGCAGGGGAGGGACAGAGAAAGGGAGAGAGAGAATGCCAAGCAGGCTTCACACTGACAGTGTGTAGCCCAATGCAGGGCTTGAACTCATGAGCTTGTGAGACCATGATCAGAAGTGAGATCAAGAGTTGGACACTTAACTGACTGAGCCACCTCTTTCAGCACTTTGACTAACTATATCATGCCATTCCCTTCTGGCTTGCAAAGTTTCTTCTGAAAAATCAGCTGATAACTTTATAGAATTTCCCTTGTATGTAACTATTTTCTATTCTCTTGCTGCTTTTAAAATCCCTTCTTTATACCTACTTTTTGCTATTTTATTCACTATGTGTCTTGATATGGACCTCCTTTGAGTTGATTTTGTTGGGGGCTCTCTGTGCCTTCTGAATCTGGATTTCTGTTTTCTTCCCCAGATTCAGGAAGTTTTCTGCTATTTTTTCTTCAAATAAATTTTCTGTCTCCTTTTCTTTCTCTTCTTTTGTGATCCCAGAGCAGTGTTAACAATGTTTGATGGGGTCATTGAGTTCCCTTAATGTATTTTCATTTATTATTATTTTTATTTTTTCTCTCTCCTGTTCATTTTGGTTGCTTTCCAATATTCTGTCCTTCAGGTCACCGATCTGTTCTTTTGCTTCCTCTAATCTACTATTTATTCTATCTGAAATATTTTTAATTTTAGTTAGAGTACTTCATTTCTGATTAGTTCTTTTTTATGTTTCTTACGTTTTGTATTTCTTTTTATGTTTCTGTCTCTTTGTTGAGGGTCTCACTGAGGTCATCTACTCTTTTCTTAAGTGCACTGAGTATCTTTATGACCATTACCTTAAATTTTTTTTAGTGTTTATTTATTTTTGAGAGAGAAAGAGTATGTGTGAGCAGGGGAGGGGCAGAGAGAGGGAGATACAGAATACAAAGCAGGCTCCAGGCTCTAAGCTGTCAGCACAGAGCCCAACATGAGGCTTGAACCCAAGAATCATGAGGTCGTGACTTAAGCCAAAATCAGATGCTCAATCGACTGATCCACCACGGTGGCCCATTTATGACCATTACTTTAAATTCTCTATCAGGTATATTACTTATCTCTGTTTCATTGAACTATCTTATATGATTTTGTCCTTTCTTTTTTCATTTGGGACATATTGCTATGTCTCTTCATTTTGACTAACTCTTGTGTCTATTTCCACGTGTTAGGAAAGTCAGCTATGTCTCCTGCTTTTGAAAGTAGCAATCTTATGAAGAAGAGGTCCTATAGTGCCCTCCAAGGCAGTGTCCCCTGTTCATCAGAATTTGGTACTTCAAGGGTATCTCCTGTGTGTGTTGTATATGGCCTACTGTTGTGACTGAACCATTTTTATTTCAATCCAGTGGTTTACAATGGCTATCTTTGCCTGTTGTGGGCAGAGTTTGGCCCCTGTGTTGTTAGTAGGCCATTCTGGAGCTGCCTTGGGCTTGAGTTAAGTCAGACCAGACATTTGCCAGAGATGCAGTAGCACCAAACTGCCACATTCTTTTCTTGTGTTGTCCCCTGAGAAGCTTTCGTTTTCTTTCACTGGGGCTGCAGTCTGGTGTGAGGTTATCTTCCCCTCTCCCCTGGGCAGGAGTCACTGTGGAGTGGTGGTGGCCCCTGTTAGGGCTCTTTGCAGACTGCCAGGCTTGTGGCACCATTTTGGATGGGCTCCAGTCAAGGGAATATTGGAGGAGGCAGGTCTGCAGGAGATACAAGTTAGCTGGAGAGTGTTGTCTTATGCTGGTTCTTGCAGATGTCCTTGCAGGTGTCCTCACAGGTGTCCATGCATCTTGGCTGGAGGGAGCTCCAGCTCTTTTGTTCTTGGTGAAGCCTCTCAACACATCAGCTCCTTTTGCACTGGCTCTGAGATTAGTAAACAAATCTCCCTTTCTTATACCCCAGACATTTTTCAAAGCACTGCTTTTTATTGTATCTGTAAGGGCAGCAACTCAATTTCCTATGCCCTTTGTCTTTTTCAGAGCTGACCCCACTGGTTTTAAAATTCCAGATATTAAGCCTCACTAATTATAAGAACTCACAAAATTGGGGTGCATGGGTGGTTCAGTCAGTTAAGTGTCTGACTCTTGATTTTGACTCAGGTTGTGATGTCAAAGTTCATTGGGTTTATGCTGACAGCATTGAGCCTGCTTGGAATATTCTATCTCCTCTCTCTCTCTCTCTGCCCCTCACACCATCCATAGATGCTTTTTCTCAAAATAAATAAACTTCAAAAAAACCTCATAAAATTATGCCCCTCTGGTTTTCAAATCCAAATGTTTTAAGGATTTGTCTTCCCTATGAGGGTTCCCTGTGCCTAGGGTGATTGGCCTGAAGGTCTGTTTCTGTCCCTTCTCCACACCCACAGCAATGCTCCCTCTTGTGGACAGTCTTCAAAGGTCCATTTAGCTGCCCACTGTCTCCCACCCTTCCTGTTCTCTTCAATGTAGCTTCTTCTCTATATTTAGCTGTAGAGAGTCTGTTACGCCAGTCTTCAGGTCATTTTCTGAGTTATTACACTGATGTGGATGTTATCTAGTTGTATCCATAGGATGAAGTTAACTTAGGATTCTCCTACTCTGCCATCTTCCCTGGAAGTCCTGGTGGGGTGGGGGTTCAGATCAAGATATTATAAATTCCTAGAGTTGGCTTAATTTAATATTTAAGAATCTTGGCTTGTGTTCTTGACTATCCTTTGTTTTTTTTATTGTACAAACATTACACTGGCTTAAGAAGTCATAGTACCCAAATAAATTAAATGTTTATTTGCCATTATAAAAATATTTTTATACTCACAAAATGGGAAATTATTTGTGAGGAAATTCACAAAATACATTGAAGTAGAAAAAGGAAAGTAAATCATTCATTGTACTATTTTCCAAACATTGACTATCTTTAATACTTTGTTATAGCCCCTTCTAGGTTTTTATTGTATGTTTAGGTGATCTTTTTTTTAAGATTTTTAAATTTTTAAGTAATTTCTACACCCAACATGAAGTTTGAACTCACAACCCCAAGATCAAGAGTTGTGTGTTCTACCACCTGAGCCAGACAGGAGCACCTGTTTAGGTGATTTTTAACAATTATATATATATATTTTGTGTTTTCCATCTTTCACTAGCGTTGTTTTAGGTTTCTTGTAAAAAGAAAAGTATGTTAATTTAGACCAGTTTCATTTTAGCCTAAACGTAAAATAGAGAAATACGTTTTCAGAGTTAGAAGAACTGTCTTCTCCACTGCTTTTTAAAATACCAGCTTGCATATATTTTGAAATCAGGTTTATCAAAATAAGAAACTTATTGGCCACATTATACCACACTGGTTTTTCAAAGATGAAATATTCTCTTACCTGTATCAGGTTATTGCTGAGTAACATTTCAGTATGTGGATGTGGATGTACTAACCATTCACTAACGGATGCACATTGAGTTGTTGCCAGTTTGGGGTGATTATGAATAAGTTGATATTTACTTTCACTTATAGGCCTTTATGTGGTCATATGTTTTAATTTTTCTTGAGTAAATACCAAGGAGCGGGACTGCTGGGTCACCAAAGCCCTTTGATAGATCTCACTTGGATGCCAAAGCCTATAAGGGAAAATCTAGCAGTCCCATCCCCTTTTTATGACTGAAAAACTAAGACTTGCTGTTACACGCGACAGTTTATGGGTTAGGACTTAAATCTAGATCCTGTAAATCCAAGTCATTTCCTGTCTGTGGCTTTCGTGTTCTCTTCGGTGATGATGTTTCCCAGTGCTAATAGAATTCCAGATCTTGGCAACAGAGAATGGAAATATTTATCAGTATCAACAGCAGGATATAAATAAGATTCTTCCTCAAGTTATTAGCTTTCACTGCTGGCCTGGAAATTTGGAAGTTCGTAAAATAAATTTTAACTCTTCAAGTCTAGTCTTAGATGAATACTACCCTGTCTCCTCATTTATTTTGCATAGAGGATTAAGGTCTCACCAAAACCTTTATTGTGTAGACAATAGACTTGATTGACTCTTGATTGAATAATTAGATAAAAACCTCTGAATTCCGGTGCTCAAAGATTTGAAATTCTCTGAGATATTCAAGATGTTTCTAAAACAGAGGTAATAAAATGCATTTGAAACCATTAGACTCTTTCCCGAAACTTTTCATCCCGCCAGATTTCCATTTCATATAAACTTTTTAAGCAGCTGACCAAATTCTGGCTGAATACTCATGCTGGTCAATATAGGATAGCCTAAATATATACATTTCTGTTTCCTCATTAGTATAAAGTTTTGATTTTTTTTCATCATAAATTTATTGGGCAGTGTGATTATTTTACTTTATGAATATCTAGCACAGTACTTTACGCAGAGAACAGATGTCTTATCCTATGTTACTCTGACTCTAGCACGAGCAGTGCTGGTAGAACAGCCTGGAGTCAGAAGACCTGATGTCAGTGCCCAGTTGTGGGAACTCAGACGAATCGCTAATCTATTCCTTCTCAGCCTTCTCATCTGTACCATGAGCAACATCCACACTTTCTCTGAGACTTGCAGTCTAGGGAATCAGATGATTAACTAGCTGAAGCAACAAAAGAATTAAGTATTAAATTCCAACTCACTGGTTTTGCAACTCTTAGCCAGTGATACTTACTTTACCTTTACAAACAATGATTAAACTTGGGCAATAGCACTTCTAATTGTATTCAGGTAGAGAGTGAAAGATATAATAATGCCTTTGATTGAACATCCTAAAGGATTATCTAAGTTTAATTATGGGTTCATTCTCTCTAAGAAAGTAATAACTATAATTATTGAGATGCTAAATTAATAAGAAATAAGCTTTGTAGTTCTCATTGCAATGTTTAAAAAGCAAGACTAACCAAAACTGGGGTCAAATCTCAGCTTCTTACTATGTGAACAGTATACAAATTTTATAATCTTATTTTAAAGATTATAATAACTGCCTTGAAAGGGGCTTTATGAGAGTTGAGATAATGCATATAAAATGCTTATTAGCACAGTGCCTGTTATTGTCACATAAAACCTGCTTAGGACCTTTAGGGGAGGTAGTACTTCCACTAGTAAGCAAGTGGAAGAACTGAATCAGTCTTTATTTTGGACTTCTGTGAACTTTGTGTTAGGCTGTGATCATATAATCCATTCAATTGAGTGGTACTCAAGTTTGGCCAGGTAAGGTTAGTAAAATATGTAAATAGCCAGTCCAAACAGAAAACTTCCACATCTGAAAAGTCAACCGTATTTTCTGCTTAAGTACCAGAGACTTTAAAATAATAGGAAAATAAAAGATAGTGATAAAGTTTTTGATAAAGAATACGAAATTGGGACCCCTGAAGAGGTCCCACGTGCATTTGCATCTGCATCTGCCTGTGCACTGACTCCTGGGAGCATTGTTTACAGAGACTCCTGGACCTTCTCGACCCCCTTGACCTACATGTGGGGTCATTCGAGGTGTCTGGGCCCCAGGCCGAGCTGCCACGTGGTTCTGGAGGTGCTGCACCCTCGTGGCAGGTATTAAAAACAATAACACTTTAAATTTAAAAAAAAATGAACAAGATGTGGAAGGGATCGGGATTTAAGGTCTATTTCTGAATTTGGGTACATAGAATATAGTGTTATATTAAATTACGCTGCAGAGTATACTGCAATTATTAAATTATATTGACAGATTTTTACAATAGGGAAATGCTTATTGTTTTTTTTTTTTTTTTTACATCAGGAGAGTATACAATCATTATTTTGCTAGAAATGTGTAGGAATTTGCCAGAGTGGGTGGAATTTGGGTGTTTTTCCTTCTACTCTGGTATATATTTTTCAGTCTTTTATAATTTAAAAATGATTAAATCTTTTAATAGAAGTTTTTGGGGAACCTGGCTGGCTCAGTCAGTTAAGCATCAGACTTTGGCTCAGGCTCAGGTCATGGTCTCAGGGTCAGTGAGCTGGAGCTGTGTGGGGCTCTGGGCTGACAGCTCAGAGCCTAGAGCCCGCTTTGCGTTCCCTCCTTCTCTCTCTCTGCGCCTCCCCCACTCACACTCTGTCTCTGAAAAAATAAACAAACATTAAAACATTAAAATCTTTTTAAATGTTTACTTATTTGTTTTGAGGGGGTGGGGGGCAGAAAGAGAAGGAGACAGAGAATCCCAAGAAGGCTCTGTGCCAATACGGGCCTTAAACTCACAAACAGTGAGATCATGACCTGACCTGAAGTCAGAAACTTAACCAACTGAGCCACACAGGTGACCCCAAAATACTTAAATTTTCTTAAAGCATCTCTGTTATCTTTACTGTAGCCTCTTTGGGAAAGCCTTTCTGGTTACTGAAGATTCACTTATGTCTTCATAACTAAAACTGTTAAAGGTAAATGTTTCTTTTTAAGTGAGTAAGACAGCTTAATTTAAATGGAATTTTTAATGGTTTTCTGTGATCCTTGATTCATCACAGAATTACATACTGAGTTGATTTTTTTTTCTTTTGTATTTCTGATACTTGGGTTCAAAGCACTTTAGAAGTGCTTTTTATATTTAGAAACATTCATCCTAACCATAGTTTTCTTGTGCTGTCAAGAAAATTATAGTGTACATTTCCAAAGATGTTTATGACCAAACATTCAATAATGTGATTTTGGAAGACATGTAAAGTGACTAGGAAAGAATAAATTACTTGGTGAGCCACACATGGTTGTTATTCATCATTATTTACACATGGAAAATTCATTGCTGTTTTTCCTTGACTTAACAATAGTCATAAAGCAAATGGTTTCCATATATGTTTGCTTTCTTGACCTGAAGTGAGGTTTTTGAAATCCTAAATGCCATATATTAAATTTGCCTGGAATTTTCTCCTGGAAAATGAGAACTTAGGTCTGTGTTTGAAAATTGAAAAGGTATAAATGCTGAGTAAAAGGTTGGTTTGAGTATCTGATCTCATTTTCTTTATTTTTCAGTCTCCTGAAAAGAATGTTGACATGAGCTACGAAGAATAGAAATGTTTTGATATATTTTGAGCCTATTTGCTCTGTAAAATCTCTTAATTTATGTAATTAAGTTTGTTTTATTAAGACAAGGACTTTTCAGTCATTTATGTAGAAAGATGGAAAGAAAGAAAAATGTTAGCTGGCATATTGTTACTTGGCATTCAACCAATTTTAGCAGTAATTTTTACCAGGAAAGTCTTAGCCTGCATTTGTGTTATTTTAATAGTGCAGAAATAAAGCTTATCTACAAGTTATTTCCCTCATGCTTTGGCTTCCTATAGCCTCTCCCTTTATATTCTATCAGTAAATTATAAATCAGTAAGCATATTGCTAGAGTACCTTATTACATCACACTGACATGTAAAAGTATACAGGCATCTATCTATTAAGAGGGTGTGAAATAGATTTAATCTTGAGGGCTACATAATCCAGGCAAGTTAAGGCAGCTTTCAAATGACTTAGTTTTAGCCTTCCATTAGTTCCCAGTAATCTTAAGGTATCACCACCCTTTCATTCCAGTTTAAAACACCTTGCAGATACCTGGCAGTAAAAAAGCATAATGAATACTTGAATGACTCAGACTGGAAGCCATTACATTGACATTCATTTTCACATTATTTAGCATGATATACAGTAATTCATTTAATAAGCTACTATTTGGAAGCTTCCATATGTAGAAAAAGGAGAGACTTATTCTTTGAATACATTTGTTACTTTCTAGTTTGCTTCTCCTGAACTAAATGGTGTAGATACAAAGGACATTATGCATAATTAAATTAATATTTGAAAGAAGCTTTATTTCTCGTGACTAAGTGGCAACCTTTCTAAAAATAAAAAATAAAAAGTATCCTAAAAACACCATGTGTACTCCGAAAATGTTCTCTCATTCCAAAGACAGGACAGACAGGTTTTTATGGAGAAAGCAGTCACAAAATAGATCTTTGGCAACTCTGATTTTCTAGATTTCCAAGCATATTTGAGCTTTTCTGGACCAAGCATCCCCAGTTCTATAATGAAGCATCTGTACTTCTCAGGAAGTCCCTTCCCTTTCAGTCCTTCTCTTTCTAATAGGCCTAGCAAAGTTACCTAAGGTCTGCAGTAAATGAATTCAATTTGATTGTACAGAGTTCCGAAGAACTAAAATACTACTACTTGCATATATCATCAGGTCATAGGTATACATTGATATCAAACTAATGAATTAATTAGAAAATAGTACAAGTGTTGATTCTTGAAAATACTGTGAAATAGCTAGGGGACTTTTAGAGAAGAAGAAAAATGGAATTAAATATCAATGGTGCAAAACATCATATCATATTAGAATGATGGAGTGACTCCAGTAGTCTAGAAATATAAGAAGATAAATTTAATAGGAATAAATATTAAGTGCTATGTTTAATTTTTTTCAAAATGTATGTGGTATCTTTGGGGCACCTAGGTGGCTCAGTGGGTTGGTTAAGCGTCCAACTTTGGCTCAGGTCATGATCTCATGGTTTGTGAGTTCGAGCCTGCTTCGGAGTCTGTGTCTCCCTCTCTCTCTGCCCCTCCCCTGCTCGCACTCTGTCTTTCTCTCTCAAAAATAAGTGAATAAATAAAAATAAAAATATATATGAGATCTCATAATCCAGAGAAAACTAAGTAGGCAATGGTGGCTACAGGAATTCTCTTCAAGTTGGGTTTGTTTAGGAGTGGTTGTCTGGTAGCAAGGGCTAGAGGAATTACCTTGAAGCTTCATTTGGGAAGCAAGCTGTATTAATTAGCTTTTGTGGAGTAACAAACGACTCCAAAGTTTCGTGTCTTAAAACAATAACCATTTGTTTAGCTCTTATTTCTGTGGGTTGGCCATCTGGGCCTATATCAACTGTATGGTTTTTCTGGTCTCCTTCTTATGTCAGCTGCTGGTTGGTTGGAGGCTAGATGAGAGAGGAAGGCTTCCAGTGGACCGGCTTGCCTATGTGGCCTTCTTCCAGGCTACACATAGCAGCTGGGAAAAGTTCTAAAAGGAAGAGTAGAAGCACTCAGTGCTGTGGAGACCCAGACTCAGAACTGACATGATGTCATTTCCACCAACTTCTGCTGATTAAAGCTAGTCTGGAAATAGACACTGTCCCTTGATCGGAAGGGCTGCAAAGAGGGTGGGTGGACATAGGGAGGAAATAATTGCTGCCTTCTTTTAAATAGTCTTCCACACCAAGCATACTCTTTTAATATGCTGTAGGTCAATAAAAATAGCAGTTTTTGAAAGATGCTTTTATTCATACTCCACATATTGAGAAAGCACAGCTCCAGCTACAAGCTGGCTATTCATTTAATTTGGACAATGAATCTGATAGCCGAAAAGCAGGTTTTGTGCTTGTGCTGAACTATTTTTCAAGGTAACATAGGGGGTAAAGTAATGGGCTATAAAAAGTTTCCTTTGGTTTCACAATAAGATAAAAGCATCCAAAATAGATCACTGAATGCATCCAAAAGAAAATATAAATCTACTTGACATTGTAGATATTTATGTTCTTACAAGGAGTTAATGATCTTGAATAAAAATTGTGTAAAAAGTAAATGACCATAAACGCAAATGGAGGGGGTCATTGCAAAAAACTAACAGTTTAAAATATAGTTGTTTGAAATTTTAAGTTTGCACATCTATCTGTTTCCAGGAGCTCTGCCAGTGCCGACCTGGAGAAGGGAACTGTTCCTGCTGTAAGGAGTGTATGTTATGTCTTGGGACCCTTTGGGATGAGTGTTGTGATTGCGTTGGTAAGTTGACATGCACTAAAGCTTAAAATTTATCACAGAATCCTTGACTTTAAGAGACTTTAAAGAATGTAAGTGTTGGGGGTGGGGGGGAGTGGAAGGGGGAGATGGGCATGGAGGAGGGCACTTGTGAGGATGAGCACTGGGTGTTAAATGGAAACCAACTTGACAATAAACTATTAAAAAAAAAAGAACGTAAATGTATCTTATGTGTATAGACTAGTGTGGGTATAAGTTGTAGTAGATGTATAGAACATTACTGTACTTGCTTGTGTTGAATAGAATTTACAAATACGTGCATTTTTATTTTTATAGAAAAAGGTCTGGAAGGAAATCCAAAGTGCTTTATTTTGGGGAGGTAGGAGTGGAGGAACAATGGAAATTCTTTTACTTTTTATTTTTAATTTTTCACTGTGTTGAATTTTTGATAAGCATGTGTTGTAGTTGCAAATAAAAATAAGTACTTAGTGTATATTAAAAATAGATATCTTCCTTTTATGTAAGCCTTCAATAAAAGATTGTTGAGAAACTAAAAGCTTTTTTTTTTTTTTTAGAAATAAACTATTTTTAAGGGCTTTCTGAGGAATAGTTTCCAAGATGTATTAAGTAAAATAAAAAGCAAAATGTGTGAAAGTGTGTTTATGAAATGATATCACTTGTGTTTTAGAAAGAAAACTTACATGTATAGACTGTTGATAGGAGAAGCATTCATCATCCTCCAACCTGTGAACCCTTTTCCATCCTCTGAAANGAGACAAGATCCACTGTGTTATTCAGATTGTCTGCTTCTGTTGGGTTATGTATTGCTTGCTACTATAATTGTTGTTTTGCATGTCTCTTCTAGCAGTATACACTCCTTCAGTTCAGGGATGGTGTCATATTGATCTTTTAAAATTAACCTCTATTTTTTTTAATGTTTTATTTATTTCTGAGAGGAGATAGCATGAGCAGCAGAGGGTCAGAGAGAGAGGGAGACACAGAATCTGAAAGAAGCTCCAGGTTCGGAGCCAGCTGTCAGCACAGAGCCTGACGCGAGGCTTGAGCTCACGAATCGTGAGATTATGACCCGAGCCAAAGTCAGATGCTTAACCAACTGAGCCACCCAGGCGCCCCAACCTCTGTTTTTATCAAAGTGGGATCTATGCACATAACCTGAGGTACATGCGCTAAAACAACCCCCTGCCATCTTCTTCCCAATCCTTTGATCTCCCACATCAGAGAAAATAGCTTCTGGCTCTTTGGTATTGTTTTATTTCCATAATTTAAAATAAAGTCCTTATGCTGTTCCCTTGATTCTTTAATTTTAGAAACTACTCGCTGACTTCTTATTATGGTAGATGATGGTTTAGCTCTCTTATCTCTTTCTTCCCAGTATAGTTCTATCACTACTTCTAGTTAAACCAGTGATTACTTTAGCAATCCATTGAATAAATTAGTGCTACATATTAGTTTGATGCATGATAGTATGAAAACTCATTTATCAAATGGATAATCCTATTATCTGTCTTTTTGTATTGAAGTATACTTCCTGAATGGTTTCTTAATCTTCTAGACTTCATATTAGTATTTGAAATTTTGGCTATCATTTTTAATTTCCAAGAACCCTTCTCTGCTTGTCCTTTTTGGGAGCACATTTTTCTTGTTTTATTTATTTAATATTTAATTTATTTCTGAGAGAGAGAGACAGAGTGAGCAGGGGAGAGTCAGAGAGAGAGGGAGACATAGAATCAGAAACAGGCTCCAGGCTCTGAGCTAGCTGTCAGCACAGAGCCTGATGCGGGGCTCGAGCCCACAAACCGTGAGATCATGACCTGAGCTGAAGTCGGACGACTGAGCCACCAAGGCGCCCCTATTTTTCTTGTTTTATAGATCAGATATTTTTCTTATCTTCCTGGGACTGTTAATTATAGAGGTCAGCTGTTGTTGAAGTTTTCCCTTCTGCTCTTTGCATGGTTTCCATTTCCTCAAATGCCTGCTGATCCTTGGCCATCTACTGATACATATAAGTTAGGTACTCTAGTGCTAACTGGGAACCTTGTGCTCAGAGGGCATTGAATCTAGTTTGCCTCATCCTCAGATAGTTACAGGCTTTTTCACTGAGAAACCCTCTGCCTCAGGATCTATAGAGTTTTCTCTTTGGCATTATGCAGGTTTTCAGGGGACGAATTTTTGAGTGTCTTGCCTGGGGTAGGAGTGGGTGATATGGCTGGCTGCAGGTGTTCTGGGGTCCTGAGGGGGTGATGTCAGTATTCAGAAAGCAGACTAGCATTCCCTTTCCTTATTCCTTTCCACCCTCATCTCCACCTTGTACAGTTTTTGGTACTCCCGGTCCAAGGCCTCTTTATTTTAACTTCTCTAGGGAATAACTGTCTCATCTTCTCCAGTTGTGGGAGAAGAGAGGCAGGGACCAATTGGGAGGCATAAGTATCCTCAGAATAAGCTTGCTTCTGCCTTACCTGTATGTCTGCAGCTCCTGAGTCTTCCCGGAGTTCTGTGGTGTCCACGTATCTGCCTGTGAGGGAGACTGCTTACTCCGCTACACTGAACTCTCAGGTCCGTCCAAGGTGGAGTTAGCGTTTCACTTTCTTGTTTTTCCTTATTATTTTGTAATGAATTCTGAGAGAACGGGGTCAGAGGTGTCTTTTCCTCTGTGTCTTAGATTCGTCTTGCGATCTCTAACAACTGGCGTAGTGTTTGGCACATAGAAGAAACTCCAGTGTTTTACGACTGTCGAATAAATGAGTTTTACTGCATTATTCTCCCAAGATGGACAGTTTATGCCCTTGATAGTCATAATTTTTTAAATTTTGTCAGGGGAGAAAAGAAGCTTTGAATTATTTTAGAACATTAAATATAAGTTTATTTAATGTACAATAAAAAGTAAAAAAGAGACCACAAGTCTTTTAACCCCTAAATACATATATAAGCATTTAATTTAACATGGATACTAAATACACAAGTACACTTCTAGCATTGCCTAAAATAATGTGTATGTGTATATGTGTGTTGTGTGTGTTTTACACATCACACAGTGATAACAGTGCCATTCATCTTTTTCTTTTTTTCTTTAAAGATTTTTTTTTAACTGATCACACCCAGCCTGGAGATCAAGAGTCATGCTTGGGGCACCTGGGTGCCTCCGTCAGTTAAGGGTCCAACTTTGGCTCAGATCATGATCTCACAGTTCAGGACCTGGAACCAGCTTCAGATTCTGTGTCTCCCTCTCTTTGCGCCCCCCTGCTTGTTCTCTCTTTCTTTCTCAAAAATAAATAAATAAGCACTTAAAAAAAAATAAAAGTCTCATGTTCCACCAGCTGACCCAGCGAGGCACCTCCATGCATTTAGGCTCTTCCTCTAGAAAAAGAGTTCTGTAGTTCTTCTACTGAGAGAGACTACTTATACATGGCTCATATCTCTACAATTCTAGAAGCAACTAGTGTGCTTCTGGGCTAGTTCCCATTTAAAAACATATACTATTTACCTGTAAAGATTTAATAACTAGTGTTAAACTTTGAGTGAATTCATAATGTAACTTTACCTTTCTTTTTTTTTTTTAATTTTTAAAAATGTTTTATTTATTTCTGAGAGAGAGAGGGACAGCGTGAGCGGGGGAGGGTCAGAGAGAGGGAGATACAGAATCCAAAGACAGGCTCCAGGCTCTGAGCTAGCTGTCAGCACAGAGTCTGACAGGAAGCTCGAACCCACAAACCATGAGATCATGACCTGAGCTGAAGTCAGACGCTTAAACTGACTGAGCCACACAGGTGCCCCTACACTTCATTTAAAATTCAGTTAATCTTGGGGTGCCTGGGTGGCTCAGTCAGTTGGGTGTCTGACTCTTGATTTCAGCTCAGGTCATGTTCTCATGTGGGTTTAAGCCCCGCATTAGGATGGTGCAGAGCCTGCTTGAGATTCTTTCTCCCTCTCTCTCTGCCCCTCTCTCCCAAATAAATAAGTAAACTTAAAAAAATTAAAATAAACTTCAGTTAATCTTTCTGCTCTCTAGGAGAAAATTTCTATATTCTAGTTCTTTTTGTACAGCAGCATCTCTTCCTTATAGGCAGTTCTCTTCCATACTAGGCTCTTGTGATGTCCTCAATAAACTTGTGACCGCTTCTCCCTTCTAAGTTGAAACACTCTCCATACTTTACATGGGTGGGGCACAGGCCTCTGAGAGGACCCAAATTAGAGTGCAGCCTTCTCTTACACTCTTGTTCTGTGGACTTTAGCACATACTTTGTCTAGCAGGCTCTCTCCTCCAGCAACCTTGTATAAGAGAATTCGTTTCTCTTTTCCAATTTCCCCTTAAGTTTCCTTAAGAGTAACCACCACATCTCATTTTCATCCTTGCTCTTCAACATATTCCTCAAATCCTGTGGTTTGGGGATCATAGATCCCCTACCTACAGCTTTTGTGTTGTCTTGTTTTCATGTTTGTTTTGTTTTTACTTTTCCAAATACACACAAAACTGGAGAGTGCAATGAACTGCTGGGTACCTGCTCCCCAGCTTCAGCAGCCATATTGGTTTCATCCTTTCATTCATCTGTCTGTATCTCTCGCCGCCTCCCCTCCTCCCTTGCCTTTTGTTGTTGGACTATTATGAAATGATTTCACGACATCTCCAAAGTGCCTTAGTTATACATCTCAAAAAAAAAAAACAAAGAGTAAATTTTCTTATGCAATACAATGTCGTTACCACATCTACAATAACCAGCAATACTTCCTTAACACCTAATACCAGTCCCTATTCAGATTACGCTAATTGACTAAATGTTGTTTATAGTGGTTTTAGTCGAGGCAAGGTCCTATAATCCTATTACTGTATTAAGCTGTTAAGTTTCTTATGTTTCTAAGCAGGTTTCTTATGTATTCTAAAATAATTCTTCCTTCCCTCATCACCTTTTAAAATTCCATTGACTGGGGTGCTTGGGTGTCTCAATCAGTGAAGTGTCCAACTCTTGATTTCAGCTCAGGCTCATGAGTTTGGACCCCACACTGGGCTCTGCACTGATTGTGTGGAGGCTGCTTGGGATTCTCTCTCTCCCTCTCTCTCTGCTCTTTACCTGCTCACTTGTGTTCTTTCTCTCAAAAAAATAGACTAAAACAAAAAAGAATTTTTTAAATTCCATTGACTTGTTGAAGAAACTCGTGAATTATGAAGGAGAATATATCACAGTTTGGATTTGATTGATGGCTTCTCATATTTATTTAACTTCTTATTTTGTCCTATTTCCTATAGATTGGAGATTAGATCTAAAGACTGATTAGATTCAGATTCAGTTTTGGGGAGGAATATAGTGGTGAAGTATATGCCATCATATCTTGTTGTTCTTAAGTGATGTTCAAAACGATTGGTGGGTTCAGATGATGAAAATCTGATCCTTTTGTGGTAAGTTTTTCATCAGTCTTTCACTTGGTAGTTTCACTCTTCAAATTGATAATTATCAGTTTCATTAAATAATGACCATCTATTATTATCTTTCCTTCTGCATTTATTAGCTGAAATTATTCTGTACAGAACTTTCTTAAATCTACTAGAGTCCTTTTGTTACCCTGAGATAAAGGATATATAAACAAAATGTAAGAGAAATACATAATTCTCCATTTTTGTTCATCTTCACAATATTGACTTTATGCCCTAGCAAATTCCAATAGTGTTTAATACATTTTGGCTTTGCTTTTTGTTAGGTTTTGTAGGGTGGGGGTGTTTTAAGTATCATTGTAAACTCATGATTTTTCTGATATATTTAGTGTTTTAATCAGTTGCTGTCATTCTTTTACTCAAATTGTCTCATCTTTGGTTAGTAGGAACCTCTTTAACTTCGCTCTTGAGTCCTTTTGATGATTTTTGTCCTTTTTGTTAGCTTCCTGGGCTGTCCTGGGCTCATGTTATACATCTTCTGCCTCAATTGTGGAATTAGCCATTTCCTGGGGGGTGGGGTGGGGGGCTTTGGTTTCCAATAGAAAAAGATAGTAGGTAGAGACCACAGTCTTGGCAATAGGACAACTTGTTGCTACTATTAACTTTCTTCTAGCCCTTTTTCGTGGACAGAGCTAATACATAGCTACAAGGGAAAACTTTTTTGAGTTTGTAGTAATATTGCCAATTCAAATTTAAGATGATAGGATCTTCTTTTGATTTTACATCTGTAACCTGTGCTGAAATTTTTGGTTTCTGACAACATTAATAGAATTATTTCTATGTTTTATTTATAATACATTAATAAGACTATTAATTGGCAGTTAAGATTGCTTTTTCCTTGCGTATACAATGAAGATGTAAGCCCAAATACTGTCGTCCAAAGTCAGAGTAATTTTCTGAGTGGTTACATGACCAACTTGATATAAAGTTAGGTTCATTTGCGTTAGTTTTCAGTTTTTAGGGATTGTTTATTTCCTTTTTTAAAAGTTTATTTATTTATTTTTGAGAGAGAGAGAGAGAGTGTGTGTGTGTGTGTGTGTGTGTGTGTGTATGAGTGAGCATGGAGGGACAGAGAGAGAGGGAGAGAGAGGAAATCCCAAGCAGGCCCCACACTGTCAGCACAGAGCTTGATGTGGGACTTGAACTCATGAACTGTGAGATCATCACCTGACTCATGCATTTAACTGATTGAGCCTCCCAGGTGCCTCTGTTTATTTCCTTTTTTGAATTTGTTTGTGCTTTGATTATGTAAAATATTTACACAATTAGAAAGACAAATGTATATAACAGTGGCAAAATGGTTCATTTCCATCTCTGTCACTTCCACTCTATTCCTTTCCTCAACTATAGACAAGGTGACCACATAATTTTTTGTCCAAACTCGGACAGTTTTTTAAAAGTTTATTTATTTATTTTGATAAATAATAGGAGAGAGAGAAAAAAATGGGGTGGGACAGAAAGAAAGAGCGAGAATCCCAAGCAGAGCCCTCTCTGTCAATGCACAGCCCAGTGCGGGGCTCAGTCTCACCAATACCAAGATCATGACCTGAGCCAAAATCAAGAGTCAGATGCTTAACCAACTGAGCCACCCAGGCACCCCTCAATTGAAACCTAGACTACGACACTTTTGAGAGTTAAACTAGGGCAGTAGGATAAATCTGAGCTTGAATTGACCTGACTTGGCTTAAGGAAACTGGGATGAATGGTTTTATCCTATCTATAATCATTTTTAAAAGCTTTCATAGGCACTCATATTTGTTAAACAAAACATTAATTTGTTACATAAAACATTATGCTTCATGCATGCTTTTTTCTTTTTGTTTTTTCATTTTTTAAAAGTTTATTTTTTTATTTATTTAAAAAAAGAGATTGAGAATGAGAGATCATTTGGGAAAGGCAGAGAGAGAGAGAAAGGGAGAGAGAGACTCTCTGCTGTAAGGGCAGAGCCTGATGTGGGGCTCGAACTCACAAACCAAGAGATCATGCCCTGAGCCAAAATCAAGAGTCACTTAGCCGACTAAGCCATCCAGGCAACCATCAACTTTTTCATCTTTGAACACTTTTTTTTTAAGTTTAGTATTTATTTTGAGAGAGAAAGAGCGAGTACACTAGAGGGGGAAGGGCAGGGAGAGAGAGAAAATCCCAGTTGGGCTCCATGGTATCAGAGCATCCCACATGGGCCTGATCCCATGAACCGTGAGATCATGATCTGAGCTGAAATCAAGAGTTGGACACAGGGGCACCTAGGTGGCTCAGTCGGTTAAGTGTCAGATTTCTGCTCAGGTCATGGTTCATGGGTTCAAGCCCCGAGTTGGGTCTGTGCTGACAGCTCCGAGCCTGGAGCCTGCTTCGGATTCTGTGTCTTCCTCTCTTTCTGCCCCTCCCTGGCTCATACCCTGTGTGTCTCTCTCTCAAAAATAAACATTAAAAAAGAAGAAAAAAGTTGGATGCCTAACTGACTGAACCACCCAGGTACCCCTCTTTGAACACTTTAAACAAGCGAGATACTAAATATATCTCATGGAACACTGGAATTCAGTGGTGCACTGTTTGGATAATGTTGATTTGGAAACACTAGATTCTTTCTGATACTGAGGGGTCACTTCCAGTACTTAATGAAACTATTATGTGCAAAATAAAACAAACAAACAAACAAAACAAAAGGTGCCTGGGTGGCTCAGTCAGTTAAGCATCCAACTGATTTCGGCTCAGGTCATGATCTCAAGGTCTTGAGATCTGGCTCCATGCTGGGCAAGGAGCCTGCTTGGGATTCTCTCTTTCTTTCTCTCCTTCTGCCCCTCTCCTGCTCACCCTCTTTCTCTCTCTCTCTCAAATAAAAGAAGTGTTACAGGTTCCAAGACTAGGCTGGGAAGCCTGCTGAAAAACTGCTTACTAACAAACAACTCATTGAGTGTTAAATGCCACACCATTTCAGAGATACCAGATCTCACCCAGGTGAGAGAAAAGCCTAAGGGAAGGACAAAAGAAGGTAGAAGGTGTCAAGTAAGAGGCAGTGCCTGAAAACCCAGGGAAACAAGATTAGACAGCTATGCACTTGATACTTGGAACACAACATTGAGCTTTAAGATAGGCTCTGCCACCCTGTTGATCACGTTTCTTCTGCAACTCTGCTTCTTTATTTGCCTTATGAATTCCTTGAACTCTGACTTTGAATTTCCAGCTACAGTTCTAGCACCAACTTTACTGGATCTTGACCTCTTTCTTTGGGGAAATCCATGCTTTTTGTTATGACTGCCTTTAAAAAATTTTTTTAATGTTTATTTTTGAGATAGAGAAGGAGAGAGAGAGACAGAGCATGAGCAGGGGAAGGCAGAGAGAGAGTTAGACACAGAATCCAAAGCAGGCTCCAGGCTCTGAGCTGTCAGTGCAGAGCCAGACATGGGGCTTGAACCCATGGACTGCAAGATCGTGACCTTAGCCAAAGTTGGAGGCTTACTGACTGAGCCACCCCTGCGCCCATGACTGTGACTTTTATAGCACAGATCAGATCAAAGTGTACTCTTCGGCTACCACACAGAATGGACTTCTGTGTTGCTTCATACCAACACATTACTTTCTAATATTAAAGAACATAAATGTGCTAAGCATTCAACCAAAATACAAGTATAATAAATACTAGTATAATAAATTGGAGGTTTTTATTTATTTTTTATTTTTTTTTTAAGTTTATTTATTTATTTTGAGAGGGAGAGTGTAAGAGGGGCTGAGAGAGAGGAAGAGAGAGAGAATCCCAAGCGGACTCCATGCCATCAGCACAGAGACGGATGCTGGGCTTGATTTCACAAACCATATCATGACCTGAGTTGGAACCAAGAGTCAGACGATTAACCTACTGAGCTACCCAAGCACCCCCTTTTTTAAGTTACTTTTAGGCACAGTCAAATTACATTCCTAGTTCAGGAAGACATGAATAAAGTTAGAGTACAGCACAAAGTGCCTTGGTTGAAAATAAAGGACTTTAGTACCCTACCCTGTGTTATTGTTTTTTTGTTTTAATTTTTATTTACTTATCTTTTATTGAGGTGTAGTTGACACACAGTGTTACATAGTTTCAGGTGTACAACATAGTGATTTGACAACTCTGTGTTATGCTATGCTCACCACAAGTATAGCTACCATCTGTCACCATACAATGCTATTAAAATACCATTGACTATATTCTCTATGCTGTATCTTCATCCTTGTGATTTATACATTCCATAACTGGAAGCCTGTACCTGTCACTCCCCTTCACCCATTTTTGCCTGTCTCTCCACCCTTCCCTCTGGCAACCATCAGTTTGTTGTATATATTTGAGTCTGTTTTTGATTTTTTGTGTTTGTTTGATTTTTAGATTCCACATATAAGTGAAATCATATGGTATTTGTCTTTCTCTGACTTATATTTTATTTAGCATAATAACATCTAGGTCCATCCATGTTCCAATTCATTTTCATGGCTGAGTAATATTCCATTGTGTATATGTGTTTATGTAGTACTGTTCTTCATCATTTATCTACCAGGAGACACTTGGGTTGCTTCTGTATTGTGGCTATTGTAAATAATGCTGCGATAAATATAGGGGTGCATATGTCTTTTTGAATTAGTGTTTTTGTTTTCTTTGGTCCAGTAAGTAGAATTACTGGATCATCTGGTATTTCTAATTTTAATTTTTTGAGTAACCTCCATACTGTTTCCAACAGTTGTACATCAATTTACATTCCCAGCAACATTGCATGAGGGTTCCCTTTCCTCCACATCCCTGCCAACACTTATTATTTCTTGTCGTGTTTTTTAAAGTTTGTTTATATATTTTGAGAGAGTGCATGCACATGCAAGTGGGAGAGGGGCAGAGAGAGAGGGAGAGAGAGATGTGACATGGTGCTTGATCCCATGAACCATGAGATCATGACCTGAGCCAAAATCAAGAGTCAAATGCTTAACTAACTGAGCCACCCTTGTCTTTTTGATAGTAGCCATTCTGAGTAGTATGAAGTGATATCTCATGTGGTTTTCATTTCCATTTTCCTAATGATTAGTGATATTCAGCATCTTTTCATGTGTCTTGGCCATCTGTATGTCTTTTGTGAAAAAATGTCTCTTCAGATCCTCTGCCTTTTTTAAATTGAACTATTTGTTTTTTTGGGTGTTGAGTTCTATAAATTCTTTATATATTTTGGATATTAAACCCTATCACTTATATTATTTATAAGTATTATCTCCCATTCACTAGGTTGCCTTTTTGTTGATGGTTTCCTTTACTGGGCAAAATCTATTTATTTTTGTGTAGTCCCACTAGTTGTTTTTGCTTTTGTTTCCCTTCCCTCAGGAGACATATCTAGAAAAATGTTGCTAATGGCAATGTCCAAGAGATTATTGCCTGTGTTTTCTTCTAGGAGCTTTCTGGTTTCAGGTCTCACACATAGGTCTTTCATCCATTTTAAGTTTATTTTTGTGGATTTTGTGAGAAAGCTAACCAGTTTCATTCCTTTGCATGTACCTGTCCAGTTTTCCCAGCACTATTTATTGAAGAAATTGTCTTTTCTCCATTTATATTCTTAACTCCTTTGGTTGTAGATTAGTTGACTACATGGATGTGGGTTTATCTTTGGTCTCTTTACTCTGTTCCATTGATCTATGTTTCTGTTTTTGTGCCAGTATCCTATGATTCTGATTACTACAGCTTTGTAGTATGTCTTCAAATCTGGGATTGGGATACCTCCAGCTTTGTTCTTCTTTCTCAAGATTGTTTTGGCTCTTTGAGGTCTTTTGTGGTTCCATACAAATTTTAAGATTTTAGTTTTGTGAAAAATACTGTTGGTATTTTGATAGGGATTGCATTGAATCTGTATATTGCTTTGAGTAGTATGGGCATTTTAACAGTATTAATTCTATCAATGCATGGTTTATTTTTCCATTTATTTGCCTCTTTTTCAATTTCTTTCATCACTGTTTTATAGTTTTCAGAGTATTAGTCTTTAATCTTTTTGGTTAAGTTAATTCCTTGGTATTTTATTCTTTCTGATGCAAATGTAAATGGAATTGTTTTCTTAATTTCTCTTTCTGCTTTATCACTATTAGGGTATAGAAATGCAATAGATTTTTATATGTTAATTTTGTATCCTGCAGTAAATGTTTATTTTTAAATCCTTATTGACAAATATGATTTTCCATTTTCCGGAAAATTTCCATTTTCTATTTCCTTTTAAAATACTAAGAGTATTTACGAAAACTATGCATCTTATTTAGATACATCATGATCTCCACCAGATCCAACCATTTTAACTGTTGCGTTTGACTTAATACATATGCCAGAATTGATATGTGAAGGGACATAGGCTTTTTTTAAATTTGGTTTTATTTTGCTAATAATGTTTGATTGGCTCAGATGTTTATAATTGTTACCCAACAAGTAATTAAGGACACTGAAGATTAGAGTCATATGTGCTTATTCAGAGTTCACTTTTAAAGCTGATTTATTGATTTAGAAAAGTAATAAGTAACAAAACTGAGTTTAATTTATCCATGTGACAAATAGCCCAGGAGCTAATCCCAAAATGACTCCAGTCACAATTTTCTGTTAGTAATAGTAGCTGCTTCTTTAGTGTGAATTTTCTTCAGTTTTCTTCTTCATTAAATATCCTTTTCTTTCCACACATTATAATCTGTTACATATATCAAATATGAGTAATAGAATAATATCCAGGAACAAGTTCAGTTACCTTTTTTTCCAAAATAAGCTATGCTAGGTAATTGTTTTCTAATTAAGGTGGTGTTTGGGGGTGTTTTTTTGTTTTTTTTTTTTGTTGTTGTTGCTAAAATGGAATAGTAATTGATTAATTCAGGGTTTTTTTTTTTTTTTTTTGAGAAGTTGAATAGCTATACCTTTATCCCAAATTAACCTTTAAAAAAAAAGATTCCCTTTTGTGATACCCATTGGACTATTATTCTTAGAAATAATAATTGGTCCCACATTTCTAGAGTAAATTGCTTATTATTTAAAAGTCCCTTAAGTTGTCATAAAAACAGGTTTGTGAATTGGGAATGAAGTTACTTTGCTTTTGTATTTGTATATGAGCCCCAGACAAAGCAAAGAGCCTGCTTTGATTTAAGGAATTTTAAAATCACTTATATGTCCGTAGTTCACCTTCCTTATCTAAGAAAAAACTTTGAGTTTGTTTGTTGTGTAAGTCCTGTATATCTTCTGCCTTTTAAAAAGACATTTAAAAAATTTAAGTTTATTTATTTATTTTAATGATGAGGTTTTTGGAGTGATAGTGGGGTTCATGGGGTCTGGAGCTGGTGACCAAGAAAGAATTCTTGAAGACGTCTTTGGTGCAAAAAGGTGGTTTTATTGAAGCACAGGGGCAGGACTTGTGAGCAGGAAGAGCTGCCCAAGACCATGAGGAGAGACTAGTTATATACTATGGAGTTGGGGGCGGTACAGTCCAGGGGAAGTTTCCAGTGAGATTTTCATATGCTAAAGAAGATTCATAGGGTAGTGGAGACCTAGCTATTGTCAAACAAGGTTGTTTTCCCTCTAGCAAAGCATTAGCATTAAGACAGTAGGGAGTTCCCAGCGAAACATTTTGCTCAGCCTGCCTCAAGTATTCCTCCATGGGCTACAGGTTATAAGGGAATTTAGTTCCATCTGCCATTTCCCACATCACTATGGAAGGGTGTTGGAGACTTAGGTCCTGCAGGTCTATGATCTCTATCAGTTAACCATTTGTTTTTCACCTTTGCTTTGTTCGTGGGCANATTGAGAAAGAAAAACAGAGAACATGAGCAAGGGAGGGGCAGAGAGAGGGAGAGAGAGAATCCCAAGCAGGCTCTGCACTGTCAGCACAGAGCCCGGCATGGGATTTGATCTCGTGAAGGGTGAGATTGTGATCTGAGCCGAAATCAAGAGTCAGACACTTAACCTACTGCACCCAAGCACCCCTAAAAAGACATTATAAAAGAGTATACTGCTCCAGTACAATGAGCACACTTTGCACTCAGATTTTGGTTTCTAATATCATTCTCCAATAAGAGACTAAGAAACCAGACTACTTGGAGAAACAGCTGGCTCTAACACTGAGGCAGGAAATATAGAAGATAAGCCTAGAACATACTACAGTGCCGAAAGATAAGGAAGTGCTAAAAAAAAAAAATATCCAAATTGATGTGTGAGTGTCAAATTTACACAGGAGCCTGAAAGAGCTCCTGGTGGCTAAAGCTGGAAAAAATAAGCAACAAAATAAAGTAATATTGGATTATACCTAAGAGTATAAAATAAATATTCATGACTCTATACTGATATAAATATTTGATTAATAAGTTAATTAGTGGAAGAGAAGAGACAGATCTCCAAGGCAGAATTCAAAATAACTGTGTAGATGCTCTGCCCACAAGGAGCGGGAGCAGAACTGCGCCTTGCATAGGCATGGGCTGCTCATAGTCACTTCCCTCTAAATGGTGTGGTGGGGAAGTGGGGGGAGAGTAACTTTGCAGTGGAGAAATCTTCCATACACTATTTTAGCCAGGGGGTCAAGGTCAGCATCAGCAGTCATAAATCTTGTTGGTAGTGTGTACCTTTGATTTAACTTGATGAAAATTGCACTAAACCTCTGTGGCCTCCCTCCCAGTAACCCATAACCTGAATCTTATTTTGAGAAAAACATCAGACAAATTCTAAAAGTGGAGAGTTCCACAAAATACCTGCTTGGTACTACTCAAAATTGTCAAAGTCATCAAAAAGTAGGAAAATTGAGAAACTACCACGGCAAAGAGGAGCTTAAAGAGACATGATGGCTAAACACAGTGTGACATCCTAAAAGGGATCTTGGAACTGGAAAAGGATATTAGGTAAATACTATAGAAATCTGAATAAAGTATGGACTTCATTTAGTAATAATGTATTAATATTGGTTCATTAATTATAAGAAAAGTACCATACTATTTAAGACACTAATAATAGGGGAAACTAAGTGTAGGGATATTAGTTATACTCTGTACCATGTTTTCAATTTTTCTGTAAAATTATTGTAAAAAAGTCTGTTAAGACAACAAAAGTAAATAAAAGGCAACAGAATTGGTAGAGGAAATCAAACTTTCACTCNGAGGAGGGCACTTGTGGGGATGAGCACTGGATGTTATTTGGAAACCAACTTGACAGTAAACTATTTGTAAAAGAAAATAAGTCTGTTAAACAATAGGTTACAGAAGAAAATAGCGTGGACGGTATGATCTTATATAAATTTTATTCATGCATCTAATTATCAAAATAAAGGACTTTATGTCAACATGGAGAAACCTTAGGAGTTTTGTTAGGCATACACTAAATTTACAGATACGTTTTTGGAATGTGTAGATATAGCTTTTTTTTTTAAGTTTATTTATTTATTTTGAGAGAGAGGCTGCATGCAGGAGAGGGGCAGAGACAGAGGGAGAGAGAGAATTGCAAGCAGGCTCCACGTTATCAGTGCAGAGGCTGATGCGGGGCTCAATCACACAGACTGTGAGATCATGACCTGAGCCAAAATCAAGAGCTGAATGCTTAACTGACTGAGCCACCTAGGTGCCCTGGAGGGTTAATATAGTTTTAATATTGAATCTTCCTACCCATAAGGATGGTATTGCTTTCTATTTAGTATCTTTATGTCTTTAATGTCTTTCAGTAAAGATTTATTGTCAAAACAAAAAAATTAAGTTTAAAATGTTATTCAGTGAATTAAACAAAGGAGAGTAGTTTTGTTGATACTGTAAAATTTAGAGATCAGATGAGATTCTGCTGTTGAATGAATTAATTATAGACATTTGTAACTTAGTGCATCTTTAGTTCAAGATGTCTTGAGTCTTAGACCACACATTCCATATGTACTATATGACTCTTAAAGAGTTTTGTATAGTGGAACACTTCTTAATTCTTTAAAAAAATGTCAGTGTTGTAGTATCTAAATTGGATTACTAGTCAGTCAATGAATACTTTCTAAAAAAATAATAGCTAATGCTTATATAACATCTTTATATGTCAAGTACTTTCCATATATTATTTTGGCCCTTAAAACAAACCTAAGGAGTATGAGAATGTTATTATCCTTCATCTATTTGACAGTTGAAGAAACAAGCGAGAGAGTTTAAATGACCTCCCAAGGTTAGACAGCTAGTCTGTAAGAAAGCTGGGACTCAAGCCTGGTAGTATGGGTTTCAAGTCCATGCTCTGTGACCTGTTCTGCTGTGCTGCTTCTTGATGTTACACATTATATGTTTCTTGGCTTCTGGTCAAGATGAAGGCAAAGATGATGTCATTCTAAAATCATATAACACAGTAGCTTTCATTTGTAGCCATTATAACTATCACTTTCAAGGTAGTATATGATGTTGGATTTAGTAAATAGTTATTTACAAACTACTACTTTTTCATGATCTCTGTAAAGGTAATTGGGCTCAGGCACAAAGCTGTATTCTGTGAACTCCAAATTTTCTCTTAGATTTAGCCAGACCATCTGAGAACTGTATACTTAGACTACATTGTTAATGGCTCTCCATAATGCTGTCTCTGCCCTACCAGCCATTATGTGTTGAGTCTGCATTGAAAGGCTTCCTATCGCTATGACAACTCTTGACAGGACAGATGGCGGTGGGATTTTTATATTTATGAAAGCAGGGCATGGGTTTTAAAAGATTAAGAAAAGCCGCTCTAGACAACGCATGTCCCTGTTTCTCAATTTCAGTCATTATTTGTCTCACCAGTGTCCTTTTTTGCATCACTGCATCTTCTACATATCATCAGACAAATTCTTTCTTTCTTTCTTTTTCTTTCTTTCTTTCTTTCTTTCTTTCTTTCTTTCTTTCTTTCTTTCTTTCTTTCTTTTTCTTTCTTTCTTTCTTTTTCTTTCTTTCTTTCTTTCTCTTTCTTTCTTTCTTTCTTTCTTTCTTTCTTTCTTTCTTTCTTTCTTTCTTTCTTTCTTTTGGTAAGCTGTAGTTTGAAAACAATAGGAGTTTGTTTTCAGAAAACGGTAATTATAGTATTAATTGACGAAGCATCAATTCTTTTTAAAACTGTATGTACTCACTAGGGATTCTGATTTACTGCCTATCTTCATGCTGAGGAAACTAAGAGATGAAAACTTCCATCCACTCTTATTGCCCTCTCAAAATTAGGTCTTTTTGATCATGAAATACATTCTGCCTTAGAGATCTAGCAGTAGTGGCTACAGTCTCTTAACATATGTTCCTTTAATGCAGCTGTTCCCAAACTTTTTTAAATCTCAGAACCCCTTTATACTCTGAAAAATTCAATTTTTAGTGATTCTTTGTGTGGTTGAAACCTGTGAAGAAAATCCAACCTCACACAACTATATAATTGGAAAAGAAAAAAGTATTTTAATAGCTTTTCCAGATAATTGTGTATATTCCTCTTTGATTTTATACCCAAACTGGACAGGTAATAATTTCTTAAAGGTTAGTTACAAAGTGGAATCTAAAACCAGATTCTTAAATTCTTTATACTCTGTTACATAAAAATCCATTGATCTGTCTTGGACTTTGAATAATTTTTTTTAATGTCTTATTTATTTCTGAGAGAGAGAGAGACAGCATGAGCAGGGGAGGATTAGAGAGAGACGGAGATACAGAATCTGAAGCAGGCTCCAGGCTCTGAGCTAGCTGTCAGCACAGAGCCCGACATGGGGCTTGAACCCACGGTCCGTGAGATCATGACCTGAGCCAAAGTCAGACACTTAACTGACTAAGCCACCCAGTCACTCCAAGCTTTGAATAATTTTTACCCTGTATAACTTTCTAACATTATGTATCAGTCATTTGGAAGATTATGAGTTCACTGAATTATGTAGATTTTCCAAATATTGACACATACATTATACAATATAAAAAAAAAACCCACATTAGTTTATTTTACCACCAATCCCATCAGAAAGGTATGGAAGTATTGGGAAACTATCAGGTCATAGTTCAGATAGAAGTTCTCTAAAATTCTAATTTTTGTTTGAAAACTTGTGTTTTATCATCACAAACAAACACTGAGTTGTATCCTTGAAGTGGTATGTTTACTTCATGCATTTTCAAGAAAATGTCTGCTACATACACAATTCTTCACAGTCATAGTTTGTCTGATAGTCATTTTTCTTACATGAAAATAGTGTTCCAAGGAAAAAGTGGCTAGTTCAGCTTGCAACTCAACAAGTGATTTCCTGGAGACGGGTGTCATACTTAAGTATGCAGCAAGTATTTTCTGTGTGGTTCCTAGTTTGTCACACAGAATATTAAAAAGTCATGTACTCAAGGGTCTCTATTTAAAGAAACTAATAATTTTTATTTGCTCCATTAAGCATTGTCTTAAGTGAAATGAGCCCTTTAAAAACACCCAACACTTTATTTGGTGGTGAAGAACACAATGACTGCTGGTAACAGTTTGGTACCACTGCCTTGATTCAAGTCAAGTTGCCAGATGTTCTTCTCATCATTGCTTTTGGACCATCAGTGCCAGTGTCAGACCTGTAAAACAAACAAGTATTATGAAAATTATTTTGATGGTATGACTCTGAAAGGATCTTGGAGACTCCACAAACTTCTTAGACTATTCTTTGGGAACTGCTATTCAAATGTATCCTTTTTTAAATATCTGAAGTATTATATTTATATTCAGTTTTTAGAGAAAACTCCTATTGAAGTAATAATTTTGCATATCCAAGTAGGTTACTTAAGGTGAAAGTATTGTGTTGAATTTTAGGAAAATAGAGAAAAGAAGGACCTTCAGTATCAACTACTATTCACACAGCTGTATTTTCCTTTAAAATATAATTTAAAAACTATAATTACTATTTTACATAGAGTATTTACTATGTAGTTACTATGTAATACTATTTACATACAGTAAATTCAAACAATATAACAAAGTATATATATGAAATGTCTCCCTTTCTTATACGACCCATCCCTCTCCCTAAAGTTAAATATTTCTCATACATACTTCCAATAAAGGCATTTTATTTAATAAAAGTATAATAAACAGAATCCAAGATAACTTTAATTTTTTTAATGTTTATTTATTTACTTTTGAGAGAGAACACAGGCAGGGGAGGGACAGAGAGAGACAGAATCCGAAGTAGGCTCTAGGCTCTGAGCTGTCAGCACAGAACTCAACGTGGGGCTCAAACCCACAAACTGTGAGATCATGACCTGAGCCAAAGTTGGACACTTAACCAACTGAGCCACCCAGGCACTCCTGAATCCAAAATACCTTTAGAATAATATTATTTTTACTTAGAGCAGAAGGCATCTTTTAATACTTTTTTCATTTAGGGAAAACAGGTGAATGAAAAATCTCAAAGAGCTTTTGTTTTCTCCTTTTGTTAGTACTGGAAAGTTCTAATTTTTTAGAGTTAAAAAAAGTCTGTCTCCACCAAACTCTAGAAATGAGTAACTTTAGTTAACCACCATCAACAAAAGAGTGATGTGAACTGCTTAATATAGCAACTTATGTTTTAAGTGCAGTGACTAAAGATCCAAGTTTGAAAACAGATCAGTATGGCTCAGTATTAGTGATGAAGAGGAAAGGTGGAGGGAGATGAATGCATGAGGTGGGTAAGGATTAGGCCTTGGAGCCCAGTAAGGGAATTTGGATTGCACCCTAAGTATCCTAAGTATAATGGAAACTGACTAGAGAGGATACATTGGTGATATCTGAATTACATTTCTTAAATGATCATTCTGGATACTGTATGAAAGACAGACCTTAGGATATGAAGAGAAGAGATGGGGATCAGTTAGAAGGCAGTTGCAGTAGTTGAAGTAATAGATGATAGTAGAGTAGACTAATATCTAGTAGACTAGATATTAATGGAAATGGTGCAGCTCAAATTCAGAGAATATTTTGGATGTAAGTTGTCAGAGTTTGGTTTGACTTGGATGTAGGATATAAGGAAAGAAGGGAATTAGGGCTAGAACTATGAGTTGAGTGACTGAGGTGGGATGGATCTACAAATCCTATCACTAAGGGGGTCTAGCAACAAAAGACCAGGGTATTAGGTGGATTTTCAATGTGCATATTGAAATTGTCAAGAATGACAGGGGCGCCTGGGTGGCTTAGTCGGTTAAGCATCCGACTTTCGCTTGGGTCATGATCTCGCGGTTCGTGGGTTCGAGCCCCGCGTCGGGCTCTGTGCTGACTGCCAGCTCAGAGCCTGGAGCCTGTTTCAGTCTGTGACTCCCTCTCTCTCTGACCCTCCCCTGCTCATGCTGTCTCTCTCTCTCTCCTAGAAATAAATAAAACATTAAAAAAAAAATTTTTTAAAAAAAAAGAATGACAATGGGTCTAGGGGTGGAAATGAAGAGGTGATCCAGGTATTGAAGTTATTGGTTAGTGATGAAGAAGTATGACTGAGTGTACAGAAGCTAATAGCCAAAAGGAGGGATAACAGATAGTAAAATTCAGTAACATGCATTTTAAAGGTCTGGAGTTTCTGAAGGAGAATGTGAATGTAAGGGCGCCTGGGTGGCTCAGTCGGTTGGACATATGACTTCAGCTCAGGTCATAATCTCACAGCTCCTGAGTTCGAGCCCCGCATTGGGCTCTGTGCTGACAGCTTGGAGCCTGGAGCCTCCTTCAGATTATGTGTCTCCCTCTCTCTCTGCCCCTCCCTGACTCGCACTCTGTCTCTCTCTCCTTCAAAAATAAACAAACATTAAGTAAAAAAGAATGTGAACATAAAATTAAAGCATTTTGGGACAGGGGCGCCTGGGTGGCTTAGTTGGTTAAGCGTCCGACTTTCGCTTAGGTCATGATCTCACGGTTCGTGGGTTCGAGCCCCGCGTCGGGCTCTGTGCTGACTGCCAGCTCAGAGCCTGGAGCCTGTTTCAGAGTCTGTGACTCCCTCTCTCTCTGACCCTCCCCGACTCATGCTGTCTCTCTCCTAGAAATAAATAAAACATTTAAAAAAAAATAAAAAAATAAAGCATTTTGGGACAGCAAGAACTCTGAAGTGTACTTTGCACATACCATATTTGATATGATATCAAAGAAAATAAGGCAGAAGACCAAGAAAGAGAAAAAGATGGGTTGAAGGAAATGATAGCTTTAACCAGGAGGTGATTTAAAGACAGAAGATGATAACTACACAGGAGGCTGTTCTGAGGTCAGTCAGGTATGGCCACAGGAAAGGCTCAATGAGGAAGAAAGTTCTTTATAAATCACAGGTCTCAGGGGCTCCTGGGTGGCTCAGCACCGACTTCGGCTCAGGTCATGATCTCATGGTTTGTGGGTTTGTGCCCGTGTCGGGCTCTGTGCTGACAGCCCAGAGCCTGGAGGCTGTTTCAGATTCTGTCTCCCTCTCTCTCTGACCCTCCCCTGCTCACGCTGTCTCTCTCTCTCTCTCAGAAATAAATAAAATATTTAAAAAAAAAAGGTCTCTTTAAAAAAAATAAATAATTGACTAACCTAGGAAGGAGCAGTCTCTTCCCAGCCACAAAGCTTTTTCTAAGATGTCAAAACATCGTAATTTGCAGAAAATTAAAAACATAAATAATACAGAGGCTTAAGAGACAACTATGCTGCCTGAAGCAATAAGTGAGGGCCCTGAGAACCCTATCTCTGAGAAGAGAACGAGTTCCATAGTTAGCATACACTTGAGAAGTGGAATAGTTTTTCAAGATTTGTTGTAAGCTTGTTATCTGTGGTGCACACACACACCCCCAAGACAATTCCTAGCATAGAAAGTACACTACAAAAGTTCAATAAGAAAATATTAGTCCTAGGAATTAAATATAGCAGTTAATTTGCTCATACAAAAATTTTCATAACAGAGAAGTAGAGTAGTATGATGAGTTCCTATATACCCATCACTGGACTCAACAGTTATGAAAAATATGCGACATTCATTTTATCTATCCTTTCCTTCCTTTTTTTTCTTACTTGGCACAGAATATTTAAAAACAAACTATAGACAGTAAATAATTTTTACCTCTGCATTCTTCAGTTTCAATCCCTAAAAGAAAATACAGACATTTACTTTTTAAATCATAATGCCATTATGAAACCTACAATATTAATAATTTCTTGGTATATCCTAACATTCCAGTTCATAATGAAGTTTCTCTGTTTGTTTCAAAGGCGTGTTTACATAGTTGATACGTTCAAGTTGATCCAAACAAAATGCTTATATGGTGTCTGGTTATGTGTTGTTTTTTTTTCTCATGCCATTTGACATATTGAAGAAGCAGTATCAATTTGCCTGTAGAATATCCCATATTCAGGAATTGACTGTTTACTTCCTTGAGTTTGTCATTTAACTCGTTCCTCTATTCATCTGTATTTCAGTAATTTGAAGCTAGTTGTTAAAAGTTTGACTGGATTCAGTTTAAAATTTTGGGCAAGAAGACCTGATATAAGTAGTGCTGTGTGAAATATAGCTGCTTTTCAGTATTTTATGGAGTTCGTGGAAAAAGATCATTTTATCTTAAAATTAGAAGTATTTTCCTCTGATAATATGGCACTGGACAAGGAAATCCTATCATACTGTCTGTTTTTCAGTGAACAATATTCATGGGGTCATGTTAAGGCAAACTGCTGTTTGCTGGTTTTCAACTTTCAAAATCAATGTATATTAAGACAAGAAGACTTCATTGTATTTAGGCAACAGAATGTTGTTATTAATTTTGTCAACATAAGTTAGGAGAAGTTGGATGGGGAAAGTGGGAAGACACTGCTGGCATCCTTAGCTGCAGGATAAGAGATATGGAATAAAAATCAGAAGCTTAAGTATTTTTCAGACTGCAAAGGAAACAAATTATAGTATTAGAATAATATAATTATTAGAAATACAGGGGAGAGAGGTTAGTGTGAATGAACTTAATCTTCATCTCTCATATAAGAGGATTAATAGATAAGGTCTAAGGTGTTTTTACTGCTTCTGGTAAATTAATCATTATTTAAATTCTCATGGAGGTAACCACCAGAGAAACTTAAGAACAGACTTTTTTTTCTTTTTTAATGTTTATTATGGGGTGGGGGGGGGCAGAGAGACAGGGAGACAGAGGATCCGAAGCAGGTTCTGTGCTGACAGCAAAGTGCCTGACGTATGGGGTTTGAACTCACGAACCAACTTGCAGGATCATGATCTGAAATCAGACGCTTAACCAACTGAGCCACCCAGGCCTCCAAGAACATTTTTAAAGTGGCTGTGTCTGGGGAGTGGAATTAGGGGTGGGAAGAGTGGAAAGCACTGTTGCTTCTTTGTTGTGCATTTTTCTGGACTCTTGTTGCTGTTTAACCATGCATATTCATTATTAAGGAAAGTAGCAACTTTCCCCCTTAGTCTTGATAACTACCCTAAAATGTGGTTTCATCAAGTAAGCTCTACTTTAACATTAGTTTTCAAAGGTATGAAGACTCAGGTCAGATATATAAAAGAATTAAGCACACATCAGAAAAATTCTTTGTACTTAGTACTTGTAGATCTAGAGCACAATAGTACTGAATTCTGGCTTGCTGAAACAAATTATATCAAAGTTCTCTGCACTTAAAGGACTTGAAATGCTCACCTTTTCAATGGTTGCCATTTGTTTCCTGATTTGAGGCCGCTCTGACTGCCGTGTGCAGAGCTAGTGTCTTTAAATTTTTAGTTTTTGAATTTCACTGTAGTGATAGAATGTCACAAAGTAACAAACTGCCTCAAGACAATGATCCTAAAGCTAACAATTATAAACTTCAGGATGATAGATGCTTCCCAGAGAAGTTTTCCTAATTATTTTAAGCTGTGAGTGGTTAGTAATTTTCTCCCCAGAAATTGATCCACCGTGCATAATGAATACAGACAACTAAAGAATTTCCAGGGATGCCTGGGTGGCTCAGTTGTTGGAGTGTCTGACTTCTGATTTAGGTTCAGGTCATGATCTCACGGATCGTGGGTTTAAGCCCTGTGTCGGACTCTGTGGTGACAGCGCAGAGCCTGCCTTGGATTCTCTGTGTCCCTCTCTCTCTCTCTCTCCTGGCCCCCTCACACACAGTCTCTCTAAAATAAATTTGTAAAATATTAAAAAAAAAAATAGCTTCCAGAAATTTTAAAAGGTTGCTTTTCCTGAGTGAGATAAATCCCATATACCATTGGAAGATCAGATTTCATAACTCCCCATGCAGAAAGAACACAGAATTTGAAGAGTGCTTCCAGCAAGAAATGGAGGGTCAAAATCCGCATTGCCTAAGAAGAGCCTCTAGTGATGATCTCTCTGAATGTAATCCTAGCTGAAAAGAGCAAGATATGTGAAAGCTTTAAAATCATGCCGTGAAAAAATAGTATCTAGCAAGCATTTACTTTATGTGTACTGGCTTTAATGCAGTGTATTCAGATTTAAATTACAAATGTTTTTGGCCTAAGTTTGTTAAATGCATAAAACTCTCCCCTCAAAACTTTTTTGAATGTAATGAAATCTCTGCTAATGAGCCCTGAAGTTTGTTTAAAGTCTCAGTAGATGTTGAGTTTAGCTCTTCCAACCATTGAACTCCGTTGTTTACCTTTTCGTCTCAGATTACTAATTTTCATTCATTATAGAACCTGGCAGAGGAATATATTATGTTTATTTTATAATTCACGTATTCTAAGTATTATTTGCTTTTCAAAGCCACTTAATGATTATTTATAGAATGTGGTTATTATAATCAGCAGCGGATATGAAATCAGACTGAATCATAATGTTGGCTCTAATCCTAGATTATATAATAGTGGACAAATAATTTAATATATCTGGGCCTATTTCCTCTTTTATGAATAAAGGGGTCCGATTGACCCTTTAATCCATCATTCTGTGTCACAGTGTAAATCATTAAGGTTCCTACATATTAAAAGATTTTATAAAGAATATAAACAGCCTTGTTATCCTCAGTTCTTGCCATGTTCCTTAAACTAATAAAGTGTGGAAAACATGATTTTTCCTTCCACCAAAATTTGTAAAATATAGGAATTTATATATTTGGTTTAACTGTTCAAAATTTTGGTCTGAGGAAAAAGAAAAACTCCATATTAGACCTAATAGATACTAAACCAAAATGCAATATAATTTAGTTTTTATTTATTTATTATTTTTTTATGTATTTATTTTTGAGAGAGAGTTAGAGACAGCGTGAGCAGGGGAGGGTCAGAGAGAGAGGGAGACACAGAATCTGAAGACAGGCTCCAGGCTCTGAGCTAGCTGTCAGCACAGAGCCCAACACAGGGCTCAAACCCATGAATCGTGAGATCATGACCTGAGCCAAAGTCGGACATTTAACCTACTGAGCCACTCACGCGCCCCTATAATTTAGTTTTTAAAAGTATGGTATTCACAAAAGAAAATCCAGAGGGCTCTGTTACAGTTATTACTGCTACGAAACAGCCTACCCTCAATCAGAGTGGCTTAAGACAGTACTAATCATTTAATTAGCTAAGAACCTGCATTCTAAGTAATTCCCTTCTGCTCCACAGCAGCTGGGTGTTGGGCTACTAAATGATTAGGCATTTTCTCAGCTCTCCCATTCATAACAAACATTTTCTATAGTCGCTATCCCTAATTCTCCTCTACTGTTTTTCCTTTTTAAGATTATTTTTAGAGGCACCTGGGTGTCTCAGTCAGTTGAGCATCTGACTTTGTCTCAGGTGATCTGATGGTTCATGAGTTCGAGCCCCATGTTGGGCTCTGTGCTGACAGCTCAGAGCCTGGAGCCTGCTTTGGATTCTGTGTCTCCATCTCTCTGTACCCCTCCCCTGCTCGCACTCTGTCACTGTTTCTGAAAAAATAAATAAATAAATAAACATTTAAAAAAGATTATTTTTAAAAATAATTCTTTTTCTTAAAATGTTTATTATTTTTGAGAGAGCGTGAGAGAGAGAGCGCGCACATGCGTGGGACAGTGGGGGAGGGGCAGAGAGAGAAGGAGACAGAGTCCCAAGTGGGCTCCATGCCATCAACACAGAGCCTGACATGGGGCTCAAACTCATGAACTGGGAGATCATGACCTGAGCCAAAACCAAGAGTCGGATGCTTAACTTACTGAGCTACCCAGACACCCCAGAAATAATTCGTTTTGAAATAATTTCAAATATAGAGAAAATCTGCCAAAAGAGTGAAGATTCCTATATCCCTCACGTAAATTCCCCAGTTACTAACATTTTATTGAATTTGCTCCATTGTTCAGTACTACTCCCTCTCCATATATGCATACCCAAAGGCGCATGATTATTCATCCTTTTTTGAACCTTCAGAAAACAAGCTTTATACATGATATACCATCATTACTAAATATTCCAGTCTGTATTTTCTAACTAGAACGTTCTCCCGTATAGCTAGCATGCTCCTTCCAAATAAGGAAGCCAACTTTGTTTCAGCATTGCCACCCCATCCACAAATCTCATTCATATGTTGCCAAATGTCTCAGCAGTATCCCTTGTGATACCTCCTCTGATCTAGGCTCCTATCCAGAATATGTGATCCATTTAGTTGTCATGTCTGTTTAGACTGACATTCAGTCTGAAACAGTACTGTGATCTTTGGTTTGACAGTTTTATTGAGTATAGACTTTGTGTAATATAAGATGATCCTAGACTCCTTTAGTATGTTCCTCATCTATAAGCTTTGGCATCCATTGATGGCTCCCTTCTGAATCAAACACCTCTATGATAATTGCCAGGTGGTGATTTTCTATTTCCTTCATTCCTTCTGTATTTATCAGTTGGGCACACTACTAAAAGAAGGAGCTTTTCCTTCATTCACTTATTGATAATATAAGGACTCATTAGTTCCTATTTTATTTATCGGGTGGTAATCAATCATTTTGACATTAAAATTGTCTATTTGGCCAGTAAGAGCCCCTTCAAGTTACATCCTGTGTTTTTTTGATATGTCCCATTATAACTGAGCATTTCCGTACTTTTTGGCATAGAAAGTATCCCAGGATCATTTTGTACTTTACCTGACCCAGCTCTGGAATCAGTCTTTTCTCAAAATAGCTCTGGTTCCTCTTAGTGGAGAGGATAGGTATTTAGAAAACAACATCTGGGCACATGATGTGCTCGATGCTGCAGGGGTGTCATCATTTCTAGGCCCTCTTAGCCAAGAAAGCTAGGAAAATATCTACATATATGTAGAAGCAGCCTAATTTTACTATGTTGGAGCTTTGATTGCAAGATAGTATTGAATGATATTACAGTTAGTGAGAAAAATTGACTTTATTTGCTTTGTCCCTTCCAGGTATGTGTAATCCTAGAAACTATAGTGACACACCTCCAACCTCAAAGAGCACAGTGGAGGAGCTTCACGAGCCAATCCCTTCTCTCTTCCGGGCACTCACAGAAGGAGACACTCAGTTGAACTGGAACATTGTTTCCTTCCCTGTTGCAGAAGAACTCTCGCATCATGAGAATCTGGTTTCATTTTTAGAAACTGTGAACCAGCCACACCATCAAAATGTGTCTGTTCCTAGCAATAATGTTCACGCACCTTACTCCAGTGACAAAGGTAACTGCCCACAGCTGACTCTCTATCTTGCCCCCTCACTTTCTGTGTGGTCTGTGAAACCTACATTATCTTTGAGTTTGTCTAATCTTAATAAATTATGGACTTCAATGATCCTAATCCCTGAGTAGATAAGGAGGCATGTCAAGCATATTATCACCACTCCTTCACAGTCACAGCGATAAAAGTTGTGTTGGAAGATAGATAACTTGGTTCTAATTTTGGTGTTTATTTGTGTTTGGCTTTAATTGTTCTTTCCATAAGATAGCAACAGTGCTGATTACTTAATATAGCATTGCACACTGTCAGGTAACATTCAGAGTGTTCTAGGAAGTTCTACATTTTTGTAATAGCATTGGCACTACAAATGATACTGAGGTCATCAGCTAAATTTCTTTATGAGCAAGTTGGTATTATAGACCTCTAATCTCCAGGTATAAAGTAACCCCAGTACTCTTGGTCAGAAGGGGAATGAAATGAAAGAATGATTTGAATAGCTTTGAGAACCATATTAAAGAATACTTACTAGTGAGGGTTGGTCATTCCTTAATGTAAAGGGCATGCAACTTTTATAATATCTTTAATATTTTCAAGTAAAAGACTCTGCACAATTTTACTGTGGAAGAATAAGGCAATGATGAAAATTTTATTTCTTAAAATATGAGATGAATTATGCATAAAAAGTATAATTTGTAGTCTTTCTTATTTGGCTTCTTGTTGTGCCCTCCATTACAATCCTGCCTATCTGAAATAGTATGACCTTTGGACATCAGCAGTAAAAGTAAAACAGCATTTGTTAATGATACACAGAGTAAGCATTTTTATTGATTTTTGGTGAGACTACTTTAAAAGACAAATTGTAGATTTGGGAAAACATCAGAAATATATGGAATATGCCTTATTAAGATATTTTGCTACCATTTTCTCCATTAAAATGTATTCAGTGTAATACATATTCAATAATAATTCATAAATTTTGTTGAAATATCATTTAATAAAATAATTAGCAGGAAGCCAAGTTTCCTGGGAAATACCAACTGTCTTTGAAGACAAAGTTCAAGTTTCTCCTCTTTGACACCTTCTCTAGGTGCCCCTGCTCCCAGGTAGAGCAAATTACCTCTGATTCCATTTCCCAATATTTGTGTTTCGGTTTGTTGTCTGTTTTTAACTTATAGGTCTACTGTTTAGTACTTAGTTCCTTGGATTCTCTGATTACTCTTTGAGTCCATAATGGCTATTCCATAGTAAGTGTTCCATAAATACTTGTTGAATAAATAAGTGAAAGAAAGTTGGTAGATACTAATTACCTGGAGAGTCAAAGCTCCCCTGTCCTGCTCACTGTCAGTCCCTAGTCTGCCTGGTCTCATGCTGTACTGGCCTCCCTGTTTTCCATCTTGACCTGACCCCATCTTCTATTCCCAACGGTGGTTCTGCTGTGTCTTGATGCCACCCATTCACTGTGGTTGGACTGGCCTCCCCTCCATTCCCCAGGCACACTACACTGGTCTTCTTGTGACTTTCCTTATTTTGTTACTTGGTAACTTTGCATTTAATTCTTCTTCCTAATACAAGCCCACTTTTTTCCATTAAACGTTTCCTTACTATTCAGGCACCTGGTAATTTACCCATTCTATAAATGGTTCTGTAAAATAACAGACTTTAATCATGCACTCTCTATTAATAGTTTTTATTGTCTTTTACTTATTTCATATACCTTGTCCTCCTGGCTAGGTTGTTATATGACATTAACCACCAGGAGAGCTAAAAATTGAAACAATCAAAAATAGTTGCATTCGAAAGCAAGACTAGAAATTGCTACTGATAATATGAGCATTTTTAAATAGCCAATGCGGAATTGTGCCAAATACTGCTAATAACCACTTTGCATCATTTGAATTAAGTTTGTTTTATTTATTTATTTTTTGTAAATTCTCAGTGTAGCTTTAGAACAGTATTTTTCAAACTTCTTTTAGCTGGAGAATTCTTTCCTCTAAGAAAATCTTATCAGAAATGCCCAATTTGAGGTGCCTGGGTGGCTCAGTCGGTTGAGTATCCAACTTTGGCTCAAGTCATGATCTCATGGTTCTTGAGTTCGAGCTCCTCATCAGGCTCTGCCCACTTCAGATGCTCTGTCTTCCACGTTCTCTGCCCCTTCTGCTTACACGCTCCTCCCCTCCAACTCTCTCTCTCAAATATAAACTTCAGAAGGGAAGAAAGAAAGAAAAAGGAAGGAAGGAAAGAAAGGACGAAAGAAAGAAATACAGACAGACAAGAAAGAAAGAAAGAAATGTCCAACTTATAAGGCACAGCTCTGAAGCATAGCAGTTGTTAAGCCCAGTAATCTTAACTTCAAGATCAAAGTCCAGAATCTGATAACCTGACTAAGGAAGCTTTTTGCCTTTTTCAGCTGGGGCGGGGAACTCTGGCTTCCTTCTCAATATAATTAACACATGTGATCTTTTTTCCTACACCTCATCCTTTGTCCTGTGTAGACTAGCAGTAAGAGAACCAAGAATAACTATTAATATCAGGCAGGTATTAAAGCATTTCCCGCTTTTCCTCTTTCTTGTTCTGAGCTCTTTTTTTCTTTTCCAGAACACATGTGTACTGTGGTTTATTTTGACGACTGCATGTCCATACATCAGTGTAAAATATCCTGCGAATCCATGGGAGCATCCAAATACCGCTGGTTCCACAACGCCTGCTGTGAGTGCATTGGTCCAGAATGCATCGACTATGGTAGTAAAACTGTCAAATGTATGAACTGCATGTTCTAAAGAAGAAGAATGCAAACCAAAGCAATCTAATCAACAAGAAAGATATGAGAAGCTATTCAGTGAGGTCTACTGGTTCCACCAGCATGCCACCTGGTTAAGAAGATACAAAGAATTTGGACAGAGTTAAAGTATGACAAATCCAGTAATGTGTCAAATTATAATTATAACTGCTCTGGTTGAGCAATAAGGCAATAAGCCCTTTCCTCTTAAATACTTTTACAACTTTGATTATATGAGAAGCAAGTACACAGAGAATTCCTTGAAAGATCTAAGGTTTTTGACATAAAACCTGATGTCATTTTTTTCCTTTGCATTCAAAAAGCCTTTGGTTTTGAAAGCATTAGAGCAGGTTAACATAAGTTACAGTTTCTTCATTTACTACTTACTCCTGGGACACTGAGTTTGTCCAGTCATACACCAGTCTTCATTCACTGTGCCTTGTCTCGTTTATCTCTCCTATAAATAGAGTCGGTAGTCCAGCATATCATCCTGAGAACTCACATAAAAATCACCATTAAAAGGTTAATTTCAAGCCTCGGAATGTGGGTTTTAGAAAGTAAATGCTTACTACATGTTACAATTTAAAACTCTTACATAGGGACACCTGGGTGGCTTAGTCAGTTAAGCGTCCGACTTCGGCTCAGGTCATGATCTCATGGTTTGTGGGTTTGAGCCCCACGCTGGGCTCTGGACTGACGGCTCAGAGCCTGGAGCCTGTTTCAGATTCTGTATCTTCCTCTCTCTCTGACCCTCCCCGCTCATGCTGCCTCTCTCTCTCTCTCTCAGAAATAAATAAAACATTAAAAATAAAATAAAACAAAACTCTTACATAGTAGAACCCATCCTGTCATACACATGCTGACAGAGCTTTGGGGAAAGTTTCTCCTTTTCTTATATTCCCCTGCCCAGAGTGCTGATGCAGGTAGTGATGAAGAATTCTGAACAAGAATCGCAAGGCACATTTATGACACTGCATTAAATATTCTGCTAGGGTATAAAGAATTGGGAAGTTAAAGCATTTCTCAGACTTAAGGTACCAGCTTACTGAACACTGGGAATGGGAAATACCTGCCAAATCAGACTCCGCTTAGAGGGCCAGGGAAATGCTTTGTCCCATTGTACAGAGAGCATGGGCAGAGCCACGTTCCCTAAGCTGAATGACAGGAGGAGATAAAGAAGAAGCTTAACAATATGAGCAGGGAAGGTTGAAAAAGCTGGCAGTTCTTACCGACAGTAAACTTAAAACTATTTACATGAATTATTTTGTTATAGTGTAATCTTTCCTTTAGGTTTCCATCTGGATCGAATGTTTTCACTACAAAAGTATAATCAGACAGTGGAAGGTAAAGGGTATGAAATTAAAAAGAAATCTCTGTTTAAGACAATGTTAGCTCCAAATACACTACAGACTATTTTGTTTTATATGTTTCAGTAATGATAAGCTTAATTACTTTGTGTCCTTCATCATAATAAAATCCCAGTGTTCAAGCATGAATCTAAAACATAAATATTTATATTCCAGAAATTCTTAACTATACAAAATTATTTTTCAGTACATTATGATTTATAAGTAACTTGTAGGAATATCTCTTTGTATGTCTAAGTATTTTAGTACATAAAAATAGATAATGCTCTTAGACACTTTGTATTTGTATTCATTATATGAATAGTAGTTAGTTACAAGATCATATGTAATATCATGATTAACTGTCATAAAATCTAAAGCCTTAATATCTTTCTGTTCTTTCAGACTACTCCAATGAGTACTAAAGGTACTTTAGCCTTTCCAAAAACTTATGGCCTTTTTTTTAAAAAGTTAAAATTTAGCCTCTTACATGTATTTTTTTCTTAATAGGAAAACATTGGGATATCTTTTTCTTACTTCTAACTAAAATGCCTCTGTTTAAAAGTGCCTTGACAACATTCTGGCTCCTATTCTTCAGTAGTGTCTATAAAGGTAACAGCTTTCTTAAAACCTTTTAAACTAAAAAAGAGAAAGTTTTAAAGGAATCTACATCCAGGTGCTTCATTTCCACTTTGCTATTCTTCAAAATAATTTCATATCTATAGAGAAATCCTTCTGTGTTTATTGACAGCAAGCTAATGTTGCCTTAAATATGACAACATTTTTTAACTGCAACTTATCATCTTTATTAGGCCTTCATTATTAAATTTTGAAATGTAATAGCTCTTCTGCCCTTATACCGGGAAGGTAATTTCTTGAACCATATTGTATTTGAACTGATTTTCCTTACATCTATTTCTCCCAATAGAAATTATCCCTAAATGTAATGGTTAATTTCATATCCAATTTTGCTTAATTTTTGTGGTTTATGAAGGGGTTGAAAGACAGAGTTTACCTAAAAGATTCCATTATCAGTTTATAATGTATTTCAGGTTTTGAATAACAATGTTTTCCAAATCAAAAGTATAACATTTCAGAAGCTAGTAACTCCACTAAACTTTAGAGCCTTTATTACCGTTCTAGGTATGATTTACTTCTGTTTTGAAACTCTGGTAAAAATTCTTTTTTTAATCAAAAATTAGGTTAACTCCTTTATAACTAGATCAAAAAAAACCCTAAATCAGTAGGTATTATAAAAGCCATATATAAAAGTTTCTTTCCTAGATTAAGACATGTCCCTGCTGGTTAGTTTTCCTGTCCCTCATTGTCCACATAACATCTAATTATTGCAGAAATTGTGCTCAAAATACTGGCACCAAATTAAATGATAATTCAAATAAAGTAAGTCTTTGTTTACATAGGATGCTATAAAAGAGAGGCTTTTATTTAGAAATAATATTTCTAAAGCTTCAGAAAGCAAAATGGGTAAGATATTAGAATATTTGAACAATTATTTATAAAGCAGAGTAGCATCGAAATACTGCAAAATGAGGTAAATATGAATAAGCCACATATTTAAAGTTTGTTTTTGTGAAAGCTTCTTTGAAGATTTTTTAAATCTATTCTACATTCCCCAGAGTCTGTGTTAATTGTATTTCACATGATCTACAACATGTAGAATTATGTAATTTTTCTTTGGTTGTCCCTATAAGCAAAAGAGTATTTTAATAAAAAATTGAAATGAGTGTGTCCTTCTTTTTGCTAACTTCAGCCTAGAACAAACACCAGAATAAATTTGACATTGCTGTCTAGTGAAGTTACAGTTTAAGGGAAGCTTGTCCCCTTCTTTCTGGATGTCCTTGCATATTATGTTGAAACAAAGGCTCTTTAATAGTTTGCTCTCTGCTTTTTCCTGCACTTTATTCCAATATGGGGGAATCTTTGAAATGAAATACTTAACATTCTCCTTGTTCTGTGAGCCTCAGGAGATCTATCTGATGGTTGGAAGGAGTTACAAGAAAGTCAAGGTAGGAAGATCACTCCCTGCTCTCCCACAGTGACCCTCATGGGATAATGTTATTAGAACTGAAAGCCATAAACTTTTGTGGTACCTTTATGGTGGATTCAGTGTTGTTTCCCAGAATCTACATTCTGACAGCCTGGTGGACAGGGGTTCTAGAGAGCGGAACATTCAAGAGGACAGGTTGCCAGCCGAGTGACTTAACGGAATGAGAAATCTAAGGAATTCGGGGGTAGAATTCATTTCAAGTAGGACCATACATTTGATGATGAAAGTTGTTCTTTCGCTGAAGCTGTCCAGGGGCAGTGAGTCATGTGACACTGAAGGCAAAGGGTCATGATCTGGAGATGCTCAGTGGGGAGCGATCCTCCCGCCCAGGGAAGTCAGCAGGCTGCAAGCTGCAGTATGGCAGGCCCACCCAGCAGCCCACCCCAGGCATCCTTTGAGTTCCTAAAGCTGGAAGAAACCCCACTGGCTGATAGGTGTTAGGAGTTATGACTTAGGCCTCTTTGATAGTTCCTAACCATTTGAAAAAAAAATCATTTTACATCTTTTTATTTCGAAGTCTGTGCTTAAAGGATTGAGTCAGCAGCGGCTCCAGGGTCCGGCTTTTGAGATGAGAATTCTCAGAGCAGAAGCAGAGAGAAAAATTTCTGCTCTCCCAGTGTGGTGCCGTGACTCAGAAAGAAGCCTGGAAAAGTGCAGAACCCTCATCCGTCACGGGGACCAAAATGTCCTCATCTGATTGAAATTAGCCACTGAATTTAGACACAGTCACCACTGAAGCACTTCTGTGGCAACAGTGATTGCATTGTGAGCCCTCCTGATGTACATGATGCTGCAGCCAGCGCGGTCATTCTAACACACGTGTGCAGGTAATAGCTCCCCCAACCCCAGTGACAAATCCCAGCGAACTGCAAGGCCTTTGTGCCTCTGCCTCAGGGGCTAGTGTTACCTAATCGGAAATAGGAGCAGACAGCCTGCCTTTTGTTTTCCAGCAGTTTCCTCTGCTTTAGCCGATTCTGCTAAATCGGGGTGGGGGAGGAATCAAGTGCGATCAAGTGCATTTGCTAGAAAATGGGAAAAGGCCTGGGTCTCCCAGACCATGCATGGGGACTGTGCCCCAGCCTCAGTGTGCCCTGAAATGCCCTGGTTCCAAAGTCAGCCGTTGCCTCCTTCAAGAGGTTTCAACTTAATGGCTGTTAGCAGCCCCGCTCGCCCTCAGTGTCTTGGTCCTCAGACTTGTCTCTAGGATCCTGTGAGATCCAGGGTAGGTACCAGAGTCTTGCTTTTGGCAGATGTCAGATGTGATAGGACACTGGGTCAGATTTTACTTGATCTGAAGAAAATAATGAGAGAAGACCTGTTGGTCTTGGGCTTGTGGCACAGCGTTTTCTTCTCTCAGCCTCATCCACTGGCGGCCTCACTGTTCTTTCCTCAGCCTCACACCCCCTTCCCTGTTCTCCTGTTCACTCCCCCGCTGGCCTTGCCCTCCCTCAGCAAACCACATTTATTCCGCCCTTGGGGATGAATTTGCATGAATTGTTTCCTCTGCTGCCCTCTGCTTTTTATGCAGACTTGGTTTGCTTGTTCTTATTCAGGTCTCAGCTCAAATATCTCTACCACCATCTCTCCAGTCGCAGTGTCTCCTCAGTCACTCCATCCTATTACCATTTTATTTTTTAAATATCGGGTAACTCTCTGAAAGTATTTATTGGTGACTTATCTATTCTCCTCTAACTAGCATGTGAGGCCCATCAGGGTAGGGAACTTGTGGTTTTTTTTTATCACTGCCTTGAACACAGTTGTCCAGCACCCTTAAGTGTGGGACATGGGGCAGACACAGATGTTTTAGGGATGAATGAATGATAGCAGACCCTCTCATACTTCTGCTTAAAATGGTGGCTCCTCAGATAAAGGTCCAACTCCTCGGCAGGCCTCTCAGGGCCCCATGGTCTGGTCCCGCTCATCCAACCAGGCCCACCTCCGACTTCTTTTTGATGCGTGGTCACTGAACGCAAAGGTCAAGAAAGAGTCTTGAAAAGGTAAGGTGCAACTTAGTAAGTTTATTTAAGTAACATAAGATCAGGACTTGGAGGCAGAAAGAACTACATGTGCTATGTGAGGCTGGTGTTTTCATACTTAGTAATCAGAGGGAAGGGGGCAGGCAGGAAGTGTCAGATTACAGAAGTTTCTTTACCTTTCTTTGACTTTCTATTTGTAAAACTACTTTTGCAAGATTCCTCTGGTGCTTGTCATTCAGTTCGATGTTAGCTATAGGTGAGACCCTTAAAGAATGTAGCAAGCAGCATATATTCAATGTTTATTGAAACTATGCAGGCTTTAGGCCCATCTTCTTGGCTAAGGGTAGACATTTTTCCTACTTCTGTCCCTCATCAATTTCACAGTCCTACTGAACTGCTTTCAGGCCCCTTGTAAATGAGGTTTTATCCGCCTGGAACACCTTTTCCCTTTGTGCCTACTCCTCTCGCCTTTCACAGCCGACTAAGGAAGGGCTCAGCTTAGCCTTTAACCTCAGGGGATTCCTCAACAGCATCCAGCCCTAGTCAGGAAGGAACCAGGTACTGTGAATTGCCACTCTGCCGGCCAGTGTTCGGGTTTTCATCGGGCCATGTGCAGTTGTTGCAAATGCATCTTTGTTGGGTGGCTTAGGGTCTTTCTAGACTGCTAGTAGTCTAGGAGAGTTTGGGGGCTAGGGGACTTCTCTAGCAACCTAGCAAGAAAACCATGCATATTGTTGATGTGAAGTTTTTTGGTATCCTTGAGGGGAATTTTTGTTGCAGAAAGGCCTAATCAGAAATTAATATGCATTTTAAAAATTAAGGTTTAATTTATTTGATTTACAGAATAAAAAAACTACCTCTGAGGTGCCTGGGTGGCTCAGTTGGTTAAGCGTTCGACTTTGGCTCAGGTCATGATCTCACGATTTGTGCGCTTGAGCCCCACACCAGGCTCTCTGCTGTCAGCACAGAGCCAGAGTGGAATCCTCTGTCCCCCTCTCTCTCTGCCCTTGCCCTCCTCATGCTCTCACTCACTCTCTCTCTCTCAAAATAATAATAATAATAATAATAATAATAATAATAATAATAATAAACATTAAAAAACCCTAGTTCCTTGAAAAGTTTTCAAAAACAGCAAATGTTATTGCTAACAGTTTAACAGTGTAGGTATATATTTAACAATCTGGTTTTCAAGGCTGTCCTTCAGTGTTTGCTGAGTACTTAAATTTATAAGTTGAACCTGTTGAAAGTTCCAATTCTACACACAAATTTAGGAAGATTTCAACTTCAATTTCTCAATTACACACTTCAGATTGAAGTTACGAAGCTTGTTCTATCTAATAAGTGAAATCCTCTCCAATTTGCAATTGAATATGCCAATCCTCATGCAATTAAATATGCCAATTCATAACACAAAAACACTTTTAATAATGGTTTTGATTCTTGCATCCTAGGTCCACTAAATCATTCCAAGGTTTAAAAAAAAAAAAAAGGTTCCCATTACACAAGACAACTAACTGAGGATTCCTATGACCTCAGTAAAAACAGATGCCAGAGAACCTGATAGCTGACAGAGGAAAGATGAGAAGTTAAGACTTGAGCCAAGATTTAGCCAAGGTGCCCTTAAAAACCATGTCCTTGGGGCACCTGGGTAGCTCAATTGGTTAAGCGTCCAACTTCAGGTCAGGTCATGATCTTATGGTTTATGGGTTTAAGCCCTGCTTCAGGCTCTGTATTGACAGCTTGGAGCCTGCTTGGGATTCTCTCTCTCTCCTCCCTCTGTCTTTGACCCTCTCCTGCTCATGCACACATGCTCTCTCTCAAAAATAAATTAACATTTAGGGGTGCCTACATGACTTAGTTAAGCATCCGGCTTTGGCTCAGGTCATGGTCTCACAGTTTGTGACTTCAAGTCCCACATTGGAATCTGTGCTGACAGCTTAGAGCTTGGAGCCTGCTTCATATTTTGTGTCTCCCTCTCTCTCTCTGTCTCTGTCCTGCTTGCTCTGTCTGTCTCTCTCTCAAAAATAAACCAAACATTATATTATATCATTTTAATTCTGTCACTTGTTATCTTATTGATCTTCTTTCTAATTGTTCTTGACTTATTGAAAGTTAGGTACTGAAGTCTCCAACTATTGTTGTATTGTTTATCTCTCCTTTCAATTCTGTCAACTTTGGCTTAACGTATTTTGGGGCTCTATTGTTAGATGCATATATGTATATAATTGTTATCTTTTCTTGATGGATTGACTTCTTTATTATTAAAAAATGTCCTTTCAGTAGCAATTTTTTTTTTTTGGCTTGAAAAACTCCTGACTTTTTATTAGAAATTATGGAGGTCCGATGACAATGGAACAACCATTTTACTATTTTTTTCTATTATTTTCTTTTTTAAAAAATATAATTTATTATCAAATTAGGTAACAAACGGTGTATACAATGTGCTCTTGGTTTCGGGGGTAGAGTCCCATGATTCATTGCTTACATACAACACCCACTGCTCATCCCAACAAGTGCTCTCAATGCCCATTACCCATTTTCCCCTCTCCCCTACCCCCACCTTCATAAATCCTCAGTCTGTTCTCTGTTTTTAAGAGTCTGTAAAGGACTTGCCTCCCTATCTGTTTGAAACTATTTTTTCCCCTTGCCTTCCCTCATGGTCTTCTGTTAAGTTTCTCAAGTTCTACATATGAATGAAAATATGATATCTGTCTTTCTCTGACTGACTTATTTCATTTGCACAGTACCCTCCAGTGTCATCCACGTTGTTGCACATGGCAGGATTTCATTCTTTCTCATTGCCAAGTAGTATTCCATTACATATATATAAACCACATCTTCTTGATCCATTCATCAGCTGATGGACATTTGGGTTCTTTCCATGATTTTGCTATTGTTGAAAGCATCTAGTAGCAGTTTTTTTAAGAATTGTTTTTTTCTGAATTTAGTATAGCCACTTCAGATTTCTTTTGGTTGCTGTTCGCATGATCTTTTTCCATCATATTACTGTCAACCTATTTGTGTCTTGGAATCTAAAGTGTGTCTCTTGGGGTGCCTGGGTGGCTCAGTTGGTTGAGTGTCTGACTCTTGGTTTCTGCTCAGGTCATGATCTCTCAGTTTGTGGGATCAAGCCCTGTGTTGGGCTCTGTACTGACAGCACAGAGCCTGCTTGGGATTATGTCTTTCTCTCTTTCTTTATCAAAATAAATAAATAAACTTAAAAATAAATAAAGTTTGTCTCTTGTAGACACCATACGGTAGGAGCATGTTTTTTAATCCATACTACAAAACTCTATCTTTTAACTGGAATTTTTAATCCATTTATGTTTAGTGTAATTACTGATAAGGATTTATGTCTGCCATTTTACTATTTCTTTTCTATATGTCTTATGTCCTTTTTTCTATGTTTCCTCCATTACTGTCCTTTAAATTTGGGGGGGGGATTAACTATGTATTTTCTAGACTCCATTTTAGTTCTCTTGTCATTTCTTTCACTATATACTCTTCTGAATGATTTTCTTAATGGTTGCACTGGGGATTACAATTAAAATCTTAATTTATACTGTATACTTTATCTACCTCAGATTAATGTCAATTTAATTTCAATAGTGTGCAAGAACTCCGTTTCTGTATAGCTCCACATCTTCCTCTGCTTTTCCTACCCTTGTAAAGAAAATGCTTGATTCCTTTACTCATTACTAAATGCCACTCTCAGTGTTTCATTTCTGACATGAGATGTATGAGGGTTTTCCCACACATCAAGCAATTTTCCAACTCTGTGGTATACACCAACTAGGTATTCTTACAATTCAGCTCAATTCTGACAATCTCTGCAGAGATAGCATTAGATCCCACACAGGTTGAGGGCTCAGTCATGCAGGATTGACCCCACTTCAAGTCCAGGCTGTGACTTGTGCCTCTGACTGGCTATAAATCAGGGATTTCCACTATACCCTCCTCAGATTTAACTAATTATTTAAAACAGCTCACAGAAATCAGGGAGGAAAAAAACCAGTTTACTTACTAAATTCCTGGTTTATTACAAAGGTTAGGGAATACGAATGAACAGCTAGATGAAGCCATACATCAGGTGAAGTCCAAAAGGGTCCCAAGCACAAGAGCTTCTGTCCCCATGGAGTTTGGGAGGCACCCACCACCCACCACCCCTGGCTACACATGGATCCATTCTTATTCACCAGTCCACAAACTCTCTGAATCAAGTCCTTTGGGGTTTTTATGGAGCCTTTATTATATAAGCAAGATTGAGTAGATCATTGACCATTGGTGACCATTGAGTTCAGTCAATCCAGCTGGTAGGACTGGAGGGGTGGCTGGGTGGGGAAGCCCCAGGTGCTTTCCAAAAAGTCATGATATCAACATAAACTCACCTGTGGTTGAAAGGAGTTGGTTATGAATGACAAAAGCCACCTTTATGGCTTTTATCACTTAGGAAATTACAAGATTTTTAAGACCAAAAAAATCACAATATCACATCCTTCTTTTCTGATGTTATTATCATACAAATTATACCTTTATTTTTTGTATGCCCATCAATACAGATTCATAATTATTCCTTTATGCATTGTCTTTATTGTTTAAAAATTTTTTTATTAATGATTTATTTTTTAATTTACATCCAGGTTAGCATATGGTGCATCAATGATTTCAGGATTAGATTCCTTAATGCTCCTTACTCTTTTAGCCCATACCATGTCCCACAACCCCTCCAGCAACCCTCTGTTAGTTCTCCATATTTAAGAGTTTCTTATGTTTTTGTCTTCTGTTTTTATATTATTTTTGCTTCCCTTATGTTCATCTGTTGTGTATATTAAATTCCTCATATGAGTGAAGTCATATGAGATGACTGAATGACTAATTTGGCTTTAGCATAATACCCACTAGTTCCATCCACGTAGTTGCAAATGGCAAGATTTCATTATTTTTTTTAACATGTTTATTTCTGAGAGAGAGAGAGACAAAGTGCAAGTGGGGGAGGAACAGAGAGGGAGACACAGAATCCGAAGCAGGCTCCGAGCCGTCAGCACAGAGCCCAGCGTGAGGCTCAAACTTGTGAACTGTGAGATCATGACCTGAGCCAAAATCGGCCACCCAACTAACTGAGCCACCCAGGCACCTCAAGATTTCATTCTTTTTGATTGCCAAGTAATGCTCCATTGTGTGTGTGTGTGTGTGTGTGTGTGTGTGTGTATACTACATCTTCTTTATCCATTCATCCATTGATGGACATTTGGGCTCTTTCCATACTTTGGCTGTTGTCGATGGTGCTGCTATAAACATTGAGATGCATGTGCCTCTTCAAAACAGCACACCTGTATCCCTTGGAAAAATACCTAGTAGTGCAATTTCTGGGTCATAGGGTGGTTCTATTTTTAATTTTTTTTGAGGAACCTCCACACTGTTTTCCAGAGTGACTATACCAGTTTGCATTCCCACCAGCAGTTATGCAGTTGTCTTTAAATCAGATAGGAGGAAGGAAAAAGACTTACAAACAAGAAATATATTTATGCTTTTTAAAATATATATTTACTTTTTTAGTTACCTTTATTAGTGTTCTTTATTTCTTCATGTGGATTCAAGTTACTGTCTAGTGTCCTTTCATTTCAGCCTAAAGGACTCCTTTTAGTATTTCTATAAGGACAGGATAGGTTGCAAGTGGCAAAAAATCAATTCAAATCAGCTCAAGGTCAGGGGGTGGGGAATGTTGGGAGGTTCACATACCCCAAAAGCTCAGGGATACCATGGCTACAGGAGTGGCTGAATACAGGAAATGGTCTCTCTTGTTTGCAGCTCTGTGCTAGGCTGGCATGCCCTGAGAGAGCCGCCCCAGCGGCTGGCTGAGTACTAGTCAGCAGTGCCAGCAGGAATTGCTCATCACTGTGCAGATAGCTCCGGAAGAGGTCCCAGGCAGCACTCCCGGGTCCAAGGGTGCCCTCCCAGATCACATGGACAGAGTGGGGGAGTAGTGGGTCTCCAAAGAAATATAGAAATTACCCAGAAAAGGGAGCTTGGGTAAAGTATACATAAGAACTAAAAGGTCTATATTGGGTCAACTCTAGGAAATATTTCAGCTTTATTAAGTAGTTGTCTTGACAAAAACGCTTTTATACAAGGCGGACTTTAGACTTAGAAATCCATTTTATTTATTTATTTTTATTTAAAAAATTGTTTTTATTTATTTCTGAGAAAGAGAGAGACACAGTGTGAGCAGCGGAGAGTCAAAGAGAGAGGGAGATACAGAACCTGAAAGAGGCTCCAGGCTCTGAGCTGGCAGTCAGCACAGAGCCCGACACAGGGCTCGAACCCACGAACCGTGAGATCATGACCTGAGCTGAAGTCGGATGCTTAACTGACTAAGCCACCCAGGCGCCTCAGAAATCTCATTTTAAATAACTGTATTTAAAAAAGAAAGGATGTGGGACACCTGGGTGTCTCAGTCAGCTGAGCTTCCAACTTCGGCTCAGGTCGTGTTCTCACAGCTCATGGGTTCGAGCCCTGCGTCAGGCTCTGTGCTGACAGCTCAGAACCTGGAGCCTGTTTCAGATTTTGTGTCTCCCTCTCTCTACCCCTTCCCTGCTCATGCTCTGTCTCTCTCTGTCTCTCAAAAATAAACAAACATTTAAAAATTTAAAAAGAAGGATGGATGGATGGAAGGAAGGAAGGACAGAAAGAATAGATAGTACAACATGTAGGAACTAAAGAAAAGGTCATTGCTTATGGATGTTTATAATGCCCTTTATTATAACTCAAAATAGACTTTTTTTATCCTCAGAAAATATATCACATACTTGGGATTCAAATTACCCTTCACAGAAGTTCTTTTCATATTTTAGCTAAAGGAGTACTTCTTGATTGATTTACTAGATTACATTAGGAAGAATTTTTTTTTAATTTTTAATGTTTTATTTATTTCTGAGAGAGAGAGAGAGAGAGACAGCGTGAGCAGGGGAGAGTCAGAGAGAGAGGGAGACACAGAATCTGAAACAGGCTCCGGGTTCTGAGCTGGCTGTCAGCACAGAGCCCGACGCGGGGCTCGAACCCACGAACCGCGAGATCATGACCTGAGCCGAAGCCGGATGCTTAACCGACTGAGCCACCCAGGCGCCCCCATTAGTAAGAATTTTTAACATCAGGGGGAAAAAACCCTGCCAGACCTCAAATTTTAAAAATTGCAGGTTGCTTGTTTTATGTTTTTCGGTTTTTTTTGTTTAGTCATGAATTTATTTTTAAAATAACTATATATTGATAACCCCATATAGGAGAGACTATACTGCTTATATATTAATATACTGAGTATATTATGGTGAACAAGATACATCTGTAACTTCAAGGAGCCAGCAATTACAACAAAGTATAAAGGCCATGAGGGAATGAAGAGAGACTTTTGAAGGAGTTGCAGTGAGGAAGCCTAAGACAGCTTCGGAGATGATGAAGGCTTCCCAGAGGAGATGAGACAAATAGGGACAATTGTGACTAGGGACAATTGTGACAAAGGTCAATTCAGAATGCACTAATTGTGCTGAAGGAGGAGAGTTAGGGAGTAAATTCCTGAAAGGATCAGCAGAATGCACCAAAATATGGAGTTGAGAGAGCTTGGAGCAGTCTGGAAACCTCATGTCTGTCTGTCTTAACTATTTTGGATTTGCCTCTTGTTTAGGCAGCTCTTCTCCCTGGATTATTGCTGAGATTTTCTTCTGAATACTGCTAGTATAATTTATTTTATTTTTTATTTTAATTCCAGTGTACTTAATGTAGTGTTCTATGTTTCAGGTAAAATTCAACAATTTTATACATTACTCAGGGCTCATCATGAGAAGTGTACTCTTAAAAACCACCTACTTCACCCACCTTACCCACCCTCTGGTTTATCAGTTTGCTTTCTGTAGTTAAGAGTCTATTTTTGGTTTGCCTCTTTATTCCGCCCCCCCACCCCCCCTTTTTCCCCTTCGGTCATTTCTTTTGTTTCTTAAATTCCACATGAGTGAACTCATAGGGTATTTGTTTTTCTCTCATTGGCTTAGTTTACTCAGCATTATAGCCTCTAGATCCATCCATGTTGTTGCAATGCTAAGATTTCATTCTTTTTAATGGTCAAATGATATTTGTGTGTGTGTGTGTGTGTGTGTGTGTGTGTATGTGTACCACATCTTCATTCATCTATCGATGGATATGTTGGTTGCTTCCCTAATTTGGTTACTGTAAATAATGCTGTAATAAACATGGAGTGCATGTATCCCTTTCAATTAGTGTTTTTGTATTCTTATGGTAAATACCATATAGTATGAATTAATAGATCATAGAATCCAATTTTTGAGGAACCTCTATACTGTCTTTCACGGTGGCTGCACAAGTTTGCATTACTGCAAACAGCGCATGAGCGTTCCTTTGTCTCCACATCTTTGCCAAGACCTGTTGTTTCTTGAGTTTTTTATTTTGGCCATTTTGACAGGTATGAGGTAATATCTCACTGCAGTTTTAATTTGCATTTCACTGATGATGAGTGATGTTGAGCATCTTTTTCATGTGTCTGTTGGCCATATGGTTGCCTTCTTCAGAGAAACGTCTGTTTGTTTCTTCTATTTTTTAATTACATCATTTGTTTTTTGGGTATTGAGTTGTATAAGTTTTTATATATATTGGATACTAAATCTTAGTTGGGTATTTCATTTGCAGGTATCAGGCATGTTTCTCATTTCATTTATTGAGCCTTTTATCTCTGCTATGTTATTCCTTATCTCTGTATCAGGGGTCTCACTCATGTCTTCCCTCTTTTCTCCAGTCCAATGAGTATCATTATGATCATTCCTTTAAATTCTCTATAAGGCATGTTACTTGTATCTGTTTCACTTAGATCTCTGGCTGTGGTCTTGTCTTGTTCTTTCCTTTGGGATACATTTCTCATTCTGTCATTTTGTCTAAGTCTCTGTGCCCATTTCTGTGTGTTTGCAAAGTCGGCTACATCTCCTGTTATTGAGGGCAATGACCTTATGAAGAGGAAGTCCGATAGTGTCCTGCCATGCCAAGTCCCTTGTTCCCCAGGGCCTGGTACTTCTGCGAGTGTCTCCAAGGTGTGCTGTGTTTGCTCAGCTGTTTTGTCCTGGCCACTTTATCCTTCAGGCCAGTCACCTGCAGAGGCTCTCTCTGCCTGTTGTGAGCAGTGTTTTGTCCCTGGTCTGAATGCGGGGTATTTCAATTAGGTGTGCTCTGGTCTGTGTGTGAAATGAGACCTGTGCCCACTGCCGCCAGAATGGAGGCTCTGCAAAACCCCATCAGTAGATGTGGTGTCCAGAGGATTTGGGCTCATCTTTTGGGGTTGACTGCACTGGGACTGAGGCAAGCATGCCTGGGAGAGGTGGTTGCCCTGGAGCATAGGGGTGGCAGGGCTTGGTGCTGGTTCCTGCACGTGGCCCTGTGCTTATGCTGAGGGGGAGGGGGAGGCGCATGGTACCTGCCAGTTCCTTTGTCCCCAGAGGGGTCTCTCTGTGAACACTGCCTCTCTGGGATGTGCTCTGAGATGAGTGAATAACCTCCCCACTGTGGGCCCCAGGTGCTCTTCAGAACGCTGTTTCCATGCTGTATGTCTTGCAGGTGTTTGCCTGCCTCCGGGTTCTATCACAGTCATGCTCACCGACCTTTAAAACTCCAGGCTTTAAGCCCCACTCACTTTCCAAGCCAGTTGCTATTGGGAATTCACTTTCCCTGTGTGCTCCCCTATGTGTTAGTCTGTCTCTCACCCTTGTCTGTGACCGTGGCTTCCTCCTCACCACAGCAACTATGATCTGTTTCTCTCCCAAACTGCATCTCTATACTTCCTACCTTCTTCCATGTGGCCTCTTCTTTACCTTAGGTTGTGGAGTTTGCTCTGCCTGTCTTCAGGTCAATGTCTGGGGTATTTAGGATGGTTGGATAGTTATCTAGTTGTATTTGTGGGATGAGGTAAGCCTAGGGTCCTCCTACTCCGCCGCTATCTTCTCCACTGAGTAGTACAGACATTTTAACAATATTTGTTCTTCCAATTCATGAACATGGAATGTCTTTCTATTTGTTTTTATTGTCTTCAATTTCTTTCATCAATTTTTTACAATTTTCAGAGTATAGGTCTTTCACCTCTTGATGAACTAAACTCGGTTAAGTTTATTTCTAGGTTTCTTATTCTTTTTGGTGCAATTGTAAATGGGATTATTGTCTTAATTTCTCTTTCTGCAACAGGTTTCTCTACATTGATTTTGTATTCTGCACCCTTACTTAATTCATTTATCAGTTTTAGCAATTTTTTCAGTTGAATCTTTCAGGTTTTCTATATGTAATATCATGTCATCTGCAAATAGCAAGAGTTTTACCTCTTCCTTACCAATTTGGATGCCTTTTCTTTCTTTTTCCTGCCTGATTAGTGTGGACACGATGTTCAGTATGATGGTAAATAACAGTGGTGAGAATGGACATCCCTGTTTTGTTTCTGCCTTAGGGGAAAAGTTTTGTTTTTCCCCATCAAGTATGTTGTTGGTTACGTTTGGCTTTTCATTTAAGGCCTTTATTATGTTGAGGTATGTTCCCTCTAAGCCTACTTTTTTTGAGGAATTTTTTATTTTCTTAAGAGAATACATTGAGGTACTTGTTATCAGGCTTTTTAAATCCATACCTCTTAGTATTGGGGAATAAAGTACCGTCTAGACTGGTTATGTGGTACAGACAGTTATTGGCAGGAGGCTGTGGGAGTTTCTGAGTTTTTAGTGATGGAACAGTTTTATTTGGAGCATCTCTCAGCTTGTGGAGTGTGTGTTTATGGGTTGCATGGTCAAAGGAAGTAGACAATCAGACAGTAATGGTACCCATAGATAGCTGCTGCAGGTAAAGACTGCTAGAGTAGTATTCTGGTGTTTTTGATTCCAGTGGCTAAGCTTTTTATGTCTATTTCACTCATGATGGCCTCTTTCTGCATATGTTTTATAATTTTGGAGGGTAAACTTGTGTTCAAAAAGGCTTTGTGCCATTCCTAGGAGACCTGGGTTGTGGGTATATACTTTCTGGGAAGATTTTTTTTTTTAAATTATGCAGCTGCTCCAGCATGTTGCCAGCCCAGAAATCCTTGATGTGATTTTCTAGATTTATAGGAGTAAGCATAAATTGGTGGTAGAATTTGAACTCCAGAGCAGCACCAAGGCATGCTCATGGTCATGAACTCTCAGGAGATGTTTGCCCCATCCAGATGCCAAACAAATACAGACAGTTTTTCTTTTGTCCTTTGTTTTCCTGTTGTCAGAGGGAGAATTTTTTTCCAGTCCTTGCTTTCTTGGACCAGTCCCAGCATCTTGGGAGGTAGGAAAGGGCCTCCAACCTATAATCTCTACTTTGTACAGGCCTAACCCTTGTCTTGTCTTTTGACCTCATTAAAACTTGAGTCTCCTGTTTACTTGAGATCAGCTAATACTCTCAGGGGGAGGGGTCACATCAATGCCAGTGTGGCTTTTAGCTTCGGCATCAAGTTTTTCTTTTCTAATGTAGGGACTTTCCTTAATTTTTCACAAGTGCGGGTATATATATATTTTAAAAAGTGGTTATGTTGGATCAGCACTTATTGTTATTTTTTATCTAGAATTTTTTTTCCAGGCTGTTAAACTGCTCAAGGTAGAAGTCTGAACATTTACTTTTCAATACCAAAATGTATATTTAGCAAGGCACCTGGGTGGCTCAGTCAGTTGAATGTCCAACTTCAGCTCAGGTCATGATCTCATAGTTTGTGCCTGCTTCAGATCCTCTGTCCCCTTTCCCCTGGCCCTCCCATGCTTGACTCTCTAAATAAATAAATAAATAAATAAACATTAAAAATTACTATAAATACAAAAAATTAAACCACAAAAGTACCCCAAAAAAGAGAATTCTTTTTAATCTTAGGGTAGGAAAGATCATTTTAATTACAATTTAAAAGTTTTGCACTCAGTAAAGAGAAACTGATACATTTACTACAAAGTCAAAACTTGAATTTGGGAAATAAAATAAAAATTCATAAACAATGAAAAAGATATGATAAATTGGAAAATGTTTTTGATATCAGGAAGTAAAAGAGTAGCAACCTGGTAATAAAATAATTGAAGTATATAAATGGACTATTGAAAAAAGATTCCTAACTGCTCTCAAAATTTGAGAAATGCAAATTAGAATATGAACACATAAAACAAAAGCAGAGAAATACCGTTTTCATCCAGCCAAATTGACAACAATCAACACTTTTCAGCTATGAAATTTGCAACGTTCAAAGAGTCATGTAGCACCTAACATTGAGGAGGCTGTGGGAAACCAATCATGTGTCATTGCGGGAATGCAGTTTTCCACAATCTCTCTGGGAGGAAGGGTGCATTTGGCAGATATGCATTGATCTAGCTATTTTTGTTAGTGTTTTATTTATTTCTGAGAGAGAGAGAGAGAGACAGAGTGAGGAGGGGAGGGTCAGAGAGAGAGGGGGACACAGAATATGAAGCAGGCTCCAGGCTCTGAGCTAGCTACCAGCACAGAGCCCAATCCGGAGCTTGAACCCACGAACAATGAGATCATGACCTGAGCTGAGATCAGAGGCTTAACTGACTGAGCCACCCAGGTGCCCCGATCCAGCTGTTTCATGTTTAGAAGTTTATCCTACAGACATTGCTCACAAGGGCATCCACTGAACATTGTTTACAATGCAGAATATTGGACCTACGTGCCCAACAGTGGTAATTGACTAAGTGATGGTACTGTCTTATAATGGAATAACCATGAAGAATAGTGGATATTCTCTAAGATACTTGTTAACAGAAAAAACAAGATATAGAACTATATACAGTATTCTACAGTTTGTGTAAAACAGAAAAATTTATGTACATACTTGCTTGTATGCAAAATAAGTGTCTGGGGGTGCCTGGCTGGCTCAGCCAGTAGAGCATGACACTCTTGATCTTTGGGTCATGAGTTCAAGACCCACATTGGGCATGGAGCCTACTTTAAAAATTAAAAACAGAAACAAGAAACAATGAGTATCTGGAAGGATTCACAAGAAAAATGAAAGCATTGGATGCCTCCAGGAAGAAGAAATGAGAGGCTGAGGGACAGGGTAGGATGGAGACTTTTAATTTATACCTTTTGAACTGTGAGCCATGAGAATACATTGCCTTAAATACAATTTACATTTTTAAAAGACATGAACAGATATTTTTTCTTTTTTTTTCTTTTTTTTAAATTTATTTTTAGGAGAGAGAGAGAGAGACAGCGTGAGCAGGGGAGGGTCAGAGAGAGAGGGAGTCACAGACTGAAACAGGCTCCAGGCTCTGAGCTGGCAGTCAGCACAGAGCCCGATGCGGGGCTCGAACCCACGATCCATGAGATCATGACCCAAGCAAAAGTCAGACGCTTAACCGACTAAGCCACCCAGGTGCCCCAAACAGATATTTTTTCTAAAAAATCAGTTTTGCAGCAAAAAAAAAGTGTTTCTGTGAGTGACTAGATACCCACAGTCTCTAGTAAGAATGTTAAGATGACAAAATGCTCATAGCAAGTCTTGATTATAACTGATAACCTCCACCTATTGATCTAGTTGTGTCTTTGGTGGATAATGACCTATTTTCATTCTCAAATTCTAATTAATAGTTTCCAAATAGGATCTAAAATTCGAGCAGGAAGATTTTAGGACAGGTAGTCATGTGACTTGTGCCATTTACTTCCTTGTCCTTATAAAGGAGTTCAGTCCATCACATTCATTTATTATATTTTTTAAATGTTTATTTAATTTTGAGAGAGAGACACAGAGCACGAGCAGGGGAGGGACCAAGAGAGAGAGAGACAGAATTTGAAGCAGGCTCCAGGCTCTAAGCTGTCAGCACAGAGCCCTATGTGGGGCTCACTCGAGCTCGAACTCACGAACCATGAGATCATGGCCTGAGCCCATGGTCAGACGCTCCACCTACTGAGCCACCCAGAAACCCCCACCGCATTCAACAGTAGCATCCCATTTCCTCAAACTAATCAGAACCAATAAAAACACCAGCAAGAAATTCCAAACCTTAATTTTAAAATTCCATGAGAAGATCTTTAGGAAAACTGTATTTGTGATCATATAAAACATACTAACCAGTAGTTCACATCTGTTGCTTCATTTATAATCTGTGAGACTACTGCCTTTTCGCGGTTTTTCTAATGTCCCCTGTTCCTCCCGCCCCAATAATGGGGCCTCCATTACATTCTTGACTTGGAATTTCCTCGCTGTTGCCAGTTTTTTAAAGAGCTCAGTGCACTTGGCAGGACCCAGAACCCCCAGGGTGGGGAGGAGGAAGCACGAGAGCGTAATCATTTTAGGTAATTGTTAATTTATTAAAGCAAACCTTGTCTATCCAAGTGTTTACAACTCTCCCTTTTGTGAGCTGTTCTGAATAGACATACCAGATTTCCTCCGAGGGACCATTTCACACAAGCACAGAGCGCAGAACAAAGAGCTCCTTCCAGAAGGGCCCAGAGCACAGACTCTCAAGTGATTCCTGGGGCCAGTGGCAAGATGCCAGCCACACTCATGCTCCAGGCTCCAGAAATGGATGTGACCTTTTGAAAGGACATATTCTCTTATTGATTAGGAATCTTGAATGAAATTCAAGAGGTGCAGGTGTTCAGCAGTTCTGGAGAAAAAATTCAAGCAGCAGGGCCTCTGCCTTCCCCTGTGACTGCATAGAAGTCTGTATCGGTGGAATGAGGGGTGCTCACTTCCTCTCCTGCACGTGCATCACCTAACATCGTGGCTTTTTGTCATTTCGTTCATTCCTTTTCTGTTTTCCATGCCTAGGTAAAAAGAAAACCAAACATCCACTTTTTCATTTAATGCTTGGTTTTCCTGCGAATACGGGGCTCGTAAAACAGATAAAAAATAAAACAACTCATAATTCAATCAGTCTCGATTTCAGATATTTCTGCTGGAAAACAGGAAAACAGAGTGGATAGGCCTGACAGTCGAGGCTTGGGGTTCTCGTCTGGGTGCTTCAAACCCGGACTGGACATGGAGTATGACAGCGGCGAGCAACATGCGGTCGCAGGCACCTCCTGCCAGACGCTGAAGGCACATCTGCTGGGTCCCAGAGCCTGTCAACGGCGACTGCGCACCAAAGAAGGGTGCCGCGTCACCAACGCGGAATTGCTTCTTTTCCCATCATTCACATTTAGTTAGGCTAACGTTCGCATGATCTGATTACACCCTAAGTTGCCTCACTGGCTGCAGCACTGAGGAGCTAAATCAAAGTAACCCGTGTGACCTTGGTCTTTGCAAGGGGACCAGGGAGCACAAGTGTCTCAAGGCAGACTAATTTCCATCAGCTGGGCACAGACGTGGTGGGTCATAACTATTCTCTCCTGGGTATTAGAACCAGGAGCTGCTGAGAGACTGGTGGCTCCAGGGGGTGAGGATGGGGGTGGGGGGCTGATAGAATAACAATAGAAGGACCCTGATGGATCCTGTGTGGCCCTGATGGGTTCTGTGCAGGCTGAAATTGTGAAGGAACAGAAAATGTAAGAAGGTGTGAGAAGGAGAGAGAAGTTCCAGAAAGGGGTATGAGAAAGCTGCCCAGTCACAACAGCAGAGCAAATCCTCAATAGCTCCTGGTCCTGGTCCTGAGGCCTCTGGACGTGCCTTGATTCCAGAGTAAGCCTCACTCCTAATGATCCCCAGCTTCTCCTCTATCTTTGCGCAGGTGTTCCCTTGCAATGAACTTGTCTTTTCTTTCTTTTGAGAAATCTTGGTGAACCTCTGTTCTCCACAGCCCCAAATCCTAAGTAACATAATGCTCTCTTGGTCTTTTTCTCTCAACACAAATGCACCTATACACTTTTTCTTACAAAACTGGATCAGAATGAAATGGTATTTTTAACTTGACAATATGTTGTGAGAATTCTTCTAAATGTCACTGAAACTTTATAGAATTTCCTTGCCAGGTACCCAAACTCCTGAATAGCTGTCATCACAAAGCAAAGTCCAATTTGCTGCCATCCTGCTGAAAAAAAAAAAAAAAGTATCTACACAAAAACCCATTGAGGAGTCAAGAGAAACTCTTTCCAGCCTCTCCGGCCCCAGCGCTTGGGTAGTTAGTGCCGTTTCAGCAGGCCCCTAGTGACTTCCTGCAATAATCCTTACTTCCTCTGTCCAAAATCAATTTCTCAATCACACAAACATATTGGAACTGTCCAAAGAACTTGAAATGAGCCACAAAAGAGCAGGAAGCATAACTTACAGTTCTATTTGTTCTATGACATTTTAAAAATAGCAAATCTGTCATCGAGACAAAAAACTGAAAAACTGAGCTCTTTGGTACATCTCAAGTGAAGACAACCCTGCAGTTGAGCCATGTCACAAGGCTATCAGGAAATAAGGGCCATTTAAAAAAAATTTATATCCAAGGTAGTTAGCATAATGATTTCAGGAGTAGATTCCAGTGATTCATCCCCTATGTATAACACCCAGTACTTACCCCAACAAGTGTCTTCCTTAATACCCCTCACCCATTTAGCCCATACCCCTTCCCACAACCCCTCCTGCAACCCTCAGTTTGTTCTCTGTATTCAAGAGTCTCTTGTGTTTTGTCCCCCTCCCTGTTGCATATTATTTTTGCTTCCCTTCCCTTATGTTCATCTGTTTTGTATCTTAAATTCCACATATGAGTGAAGTCATATGACATTTGTCTTTCTCTGAATGACTAACTTGGCTTAGCATAATACCCTCTAGTTCCATCCACATAGTTTCAAATGGCAAGATTTTATTCTTTTTGATTGCCAAGTAGTACTCCATTGTGTGTGTGTGTGTGTGTGTGTGTGTGTGTGTGTATATACCACATCTTCTTTATCCATTCATCCATCAGTGGACATTTGGGCTCTTTGGCTATTGTCAGTAGGGCTGCTATAAACATTGGGGTGCATGTGCCCCATCGAAACAGCACTCCTATATCCCTTGGATAAATACCTAGTAGTGTAATTGCTGGGTTGTAGGGTAGTTCTATTTTTTGAGGAAACTTCATACTGTTTTCCAGAGTGGTTGCACCAGTTTGCATTCCTGCAATCAGTGCATAAGAGACCCTCTTTCTCCGCATCCTCGCCAACATCTGTTGTTGCCTGAGTTGTTAATTTTAGCCATTTTGACTGGTGTGAAGTGGTATCTCATTGTGGTTTTAATTTGTATTTCACTGATGAGTGATGTTGAGCATTTTTCATGTGTCTGGTAGCCGTCTTGATGCCTTCTTTAGAAAAGTGTCTCTTTGTATCTTTTGACCATGTCTTCACTGAATTATTGTGTTTTGGATGTTGAGTTTGGTAAGTTCTTTATAGACTTTGGATACTAACCCTTTACCTGATATGTTCTTTGCAAATATCTTCTCCAATTCCATTCATTGCCTTTTAGTTTTGCTGATTGTTTCCTTCACAGTGCAGAAGCTTTTGATCTTATTGAGGTCCCAATAGTTAATTTTTGCTTTTGTTTCCCTTACATCCAGAGACATGTTGAGAAAGAAGTTGCTGCGGCCAGGGTCAAAGAGGTTTTTACCTGCTTTCTCCTCTAGGATTTTGATGGCTCCCTGTCTTACATTTAGATATTTCATCCATTTTGAATTTATTTTTGTGTATGGTGTAAGAAAGTGGTCCAGGTTCATTTTTCTGCATGTTGCTGTCCAGTAGGAAATATGGGCCATTTAAACAACATTTAGCCACCTTATGCCTAGAACTGTCATGCTCCTGTGGCTTTAAACTTCAGCTCCTGCATCATTTTTCCATGTCAGCTGTAGCCAGGAGGTGCTTTAGCCACACCGTGGCCTTCACCTAAGGACCTTACCATGGGGAGTCCTGGCATTTCAGGTCCTGCCTGGAGGCCCTAGCTCTCTCTTGAGCCCTCTGTGACTCAGAAGTATTCTTCACTTGAGCTATGCAGAGGTTGCCTCTCTCCCTGGCCATTGTTTACCTGGGCCAAACTCCATCCCGATCTTGTGCTTATGGGATATGATGAGCATCACTCTGTCACTATTTCAGAGGTCCTTGCCAGGAACACTCATGGGTGAACACTGCGAGCTAGGAGTTTCTAAGAAATGCCCATTGTTGGGGTGCCTGGGTGGCTCAGTCAGTTGGGTGGCCAACTCCTGATTTTGGCTCAGATCATTATCTCAGGGTCATGGGATTGAGCCCCACATTGGGCTCCACACTAGGCATGGAACCTACCTTGACATTCTCTCTCCCTCTATCACTCATGCTCTCTCTGTGTGTCTCTCTTTAAAAAAAGAAATGTCCATTATATTTGACCTCTAGCTGTTTGCTTTGTCTAACAACACAAGTTGGCCTCCCAGGCACCATCCTTCCTATTTTTTTCTTTTTTTTTTTATGATTGAAGTCTTTTTTTTTTTTTTTTACAAATAGTTTATTGTCAAATTGGTTTCCATAAAACACCCCCAGAAGTGCCCTCCTCCATGCCCATCCCCCCCCACATCCATCAGTCCTCAGTTTGTTCTCAGCATTCAAGAGTCTCTCATGGTTTGCCTCTCTCCCTTTCCCCCACCATTTCCCCCCTTCTTCTCCCCCTTGTTCCTCAGTTAAGTTCCTCCTAATCCTCCTATACGTGCAAACATATGATATTTGTCCTTCTCTGCCTGACTACCATCCTTCCTATTTCATGGTTTGATTCTCAGGCTACCATTGGGAGGGTTAATCTCATGATACTTGTCACCACCAGGCATGCAGTTTACTCAACTGGTGTTTGTTCCTGTCCCTTCTCCCTTTGTTTTCCCTAACTCGTACAGAAGATTGGGGAAAAGAAAGAACTCAGAATGCTGTCATGCTGGTATTGTTCCATGACAGTGTGTCTTAAGTATACGGCAGGAAAACAAAGAAAACTTGCTCGCTTTTCACAGTGTCTGTACCTGGAATTACAGCCAGCATCCTTGTAGTCACACAGGTTATACAGCTGTCAAAACTCATCGGGCTGAACACTCAACACCTGTGCATTTTGTTGTATATTCATTATGTCTTTGGTTTTTCTTCAATAAAAGTTCAACCCAAGAACAGCGCCACATCCTGCACTGTAATGTGAGCGTGCGAATAAATTCGCCTTTCCCATGGGCTCTGTGACTTGGACCTTGGGGCCTTGTGTCCCTTCCCATCCCAGCCCCTCGCCCCGTTGCTTTTGGCCAACGTGTGGCCTGCTGGCTGATCCTTCTGCCCCTGGTCCTGGTATCCACAGTTCATCCTCCTGGTGGCCATCACATGACCTTTACAATGCAAAAATCTCCATATTATTCCTTGCTTTAAAGTCCTCAGTGACTTCTCATCTGCAAGTTCCTCATGACGTACAACGCCCTCCTCCGTGAGCTGGCTCCCACCCACCTCCCCAGCTCCCGTGCTCACTGCTGCCCGACTCCCATTTCATGCTCCAGAAATATAAACTGCTTGTAATTCCCCACACTCCCGATTTGCCCCCTGCTGGACTTGCCCTTTCCAAAATTACTAAATTAGAATCAGTGCCAAGACAAACACATACCGTGTGGGCTTCCAAAACAGTGGTCAAGTTTATATATTCTCCTTAAATGGAGACATTTACCCCATTTTGTATCGGAGGCAGTTGTGAAGGTAGAGAACTGGGCTGGGGGCCACAGGCCATCATTTAAGTGCTAGCTTTGCCCCTTTTTGACTACATGCCCTTGGGCTGGTCACTTAGGATGGTTGAATCTTAACTTTCTGTTATGTAAAACCAGGGTTATAAATATTCACCTTAAATGAGGAGAAGCACATGAAATGCTGGATGTCAGGGAACTTTAGAAACTCTTCAGTGCTGCACAGATGTGTTGTGAGTTTAAGGCAACCTTCATGCCATCAGCAGAAAGCAGTAGAGTCCGTTGTGGGCCCTTGGCAATATTTTGCTGGGTGGGTTCTGTTTGAGAGTGTCTTGAATCCTGGGAAGAATTTTCCGTGGCCAGCTCTGGCATGTAAAACACACTACTGGCTGCTTCGTCAAATACCATAAGGAGTCCTTCTCCAAGGGCACATTTAAAAGAATGCAGCATCTGCCCTTAATTATGGATGATGGTAATGGGAACACATCTAATGTGCTCCAACATGGACAGGCTGGGGAGGAATTCAGGGCACAGTGGACAGAACACTAGATGCAGGAGAATGAGGTTCTAATTCTCTGCCACAAGCTTGACTTCCCTGGGCTTAATTCTCCCATCTCCCAGGGCTCAACTAAACTGCTAGGTGCCTTGCTGGTTCTCATGTTCTGTGTATGGCCAAGACAGAGTGGTGCAAAATGGGTGCGTGAAAATTTGGGTTTTGAGTAACATCCATATTTAGCTCCAGGATTCATCAAGCCACAGATGTTAATTGATCTACCAATGTGCCCAGTGCGTAGTCCAATGTAACTGCTCTTACCAGAAGTGCCATCAATGAAATATACTAAGTGATAGCTTAGTCTGTCTATTTAGATGCCGATTTCTGAGGGGAAATCTCTTTTTTGCGGGCCTAAGTGGTGCCTCCATTTAAAAGAGCTAAAGGGGCGCTTGGCTGGCTGGCTCAGTCAGGGAGCATGTGACTCTTTTTTTTTTTTTTTTTNGAGAGAGGGAGACACAGACTCCGAAACAGGCTCCAGGCTCCGAGCTGGCAGTCAGCACAGAGCCCCTTGCGGGGCTCTAACCCACGAACCGCGAGATCATGACCTAAGCGAAAGTCGGCGCTCAACCGACTAAGCCACCCATGCACCCTGGGAGCATGTGACTCTTGATCTTGGGCTTGTGAGTTTGAGCACCATGTTGGGTATAGAGATTACTTATAAATAAAATCTTAAATAAATACATACATAAATAAAAGAGCTACAGTTGACCCTTGAACAACATGGATTTGAAGTGCACAGATCCACTTAAATATGCACATTTTTAAAAAAAATTTTTTTAATGTTTTATTTATTTCTAGGAGACAGAGAGAGAGACAGCGTGAGCAGGGGAGGGCCAGAGAGAGAGGGAGTCACAGACTGAAACAGGCTCCAGGCTCTGAGCTGGCAGTCAGCACAGAGCCCGACGCGGGGCTCGAACCCACGAACCGCGAGATCGTGACCTAAGCGAAAGTCGGACGCTTAACCGACTAAGCCACCCAGGCGCCCCAAATATGCACATTTTTCAATAAATACCCTACAGAACTGTAACTGTATTTTCCTTATGATTTTCTTAATAACATTTTTCTTCTCTAGCTTACATTATCATGAGAATATAGTGCACAATACATATACATAATATGTGTTAGTTGACCATTTATGTTCTCAGTAAGGCTTCCAGTCAACAGTAGGCTATTAGTAGTTAAGTTTGGTTGAGTCCAAAGTTATATGCAGATCTTTGACTACATGGGGGGCCAGAGCCCCCAACCCCTGCATTCAAGCATCAGCTGTAGTTCAAAACTAGGTATAGTCACTGCCTCTGGGAGCAAGGCTTGAAGGGAGGAGGAGGATGGGGGAGCATCATGACTTAACTTCTTCCCAATTTTGCTTTCTATCTTTTGAATTCTGTGTTGTTTATATCAACTAAACTCTAAAATAATCACTAAAGTATTTGCTGGTGATACGGTGTCTGGAACTTGCTTTCAACTACTCCAGTGGCGGCCAGGGGGATGAATTGATCTGCTGTGTATTGATAATTATTAAAGCTGGGCGATGGGTACATGAGAGTTCCTTATACTGTTCTTTCTACTTTTAGATTTGTTTCAAATGTCTCAATATGAAAAACTTTAAATAGTAAACATTTCATTTTGTTGAAAAGCACACTTAAAATTAGTCATACGTGACAAAAGTTTGCTCTATTTCACCTTTTCCTTAAAGTTTTTGTTGCTATAAGTGAAAACAAAATGAAAGTTCTATGTGATGAATCAGTTAAATTATTCCAAGAGGAATTAAAGTGAGAAACCAGGAAAGAGACTGGAGTCAGAGGCTGCGCCCCCTTCCGGGAATGTCTGTGTCTCCCCACCAAATTCATATGTTGAAGTCCTGCCCCGCAGTGTGCTGATGTTAGGAGATGGGACCTTTGGGAGATGATTAGGGATGATGATGGAGCCTTCATGAATATGGGATTAGTGCCCTTATAAAAAAGACCTTAGAACTCTTTTTCTGCGACAGTGAGAAGTCAGCATCGACAACCCAGAAGAGGGTCACCACCAGAACCTGACCATGCTGTGCTTTGCTCTCAAACTTCTAGTCTCCAGAACTGAGAGAATAAGCGTCTGCTGTTGATGAGCCACCTACTCTGCGGTATGGTTACAGCAATGACAACAAACTGAGGTGGCCCCTTTAGCTCCGGCTGAGTGGCAAAGCCAGCTAAGACAGTCATGCTGGGTCATGATCTGCTGTTCTTTTGACCACGTGTGTCAACAGAAACACTCATGCCAATTGACAAGCATGTCCTTGGACATGCCGGGGCCACCTGGGGTTACTGACTAGACATCCATCTTTGCAGACACTTCTTTTCTCGCTAATTCTCCTTTAGGGAAAAGGTGGAAGAGGCCAGGCCATTAACCGGATGGGGACAGTAAAATGGAATTAGATGAACACCCATATAGTGCATTTTCCTTTGTGAATCAGGAATACGGACTTTTGTAAGTACACACCCAATGAAAACTGCTGTTGGTTTTTTTTTTTTCCCATTAACTTAGCAATGCATTAAAGAATGAACATATAAATGAGAATTTCTGCCATTGGGGATAATTGCCAAAATAAATGTGGGCTTTGGTATCACTGGTAATAGTTTTCTATTGCTGGTTTTAAATCACCACACAGACTCAGTGGCTTAAAACAACTGATTTGTTCTTAGAGTTCTGGAGGTCAGAAATTCAAAATTAATTTTATTGGGCTAAGATCAAAGTATCAACAAGGGCAAGTTCCTTCTGGAGGCTTAGGGAAACCTCCATTTCTCAGGGGAGAATCTGTTTCCTTGCATTTTTCAGCTTCCAGCGGCTGCCCGCATTCCTTGGCTTGCAGCCCCTCCTTTATCTTCAAAGCCATAGAAAGAACATGGAGCAGTAACTTTATTTCATGAGAAGTGATTTAAGACATTAATATTAAACATGAATGTGTCATAGAGTAGAATGCAAAATTCTCATGTGTTTTAAAAATAAAAAGGTAAGTCTTCAAAAAGAAATGTTCCCACTAGCAGTATGGTTCTTTGGGTTTCATCTCAAAGGCCTTAGGTTGGTTGACTCCTCTCTCCCATTGGAGACACTGCTGGATCCAACTCTTCTACATGTGAGGAAGCGCAGGTTCAAGAGCTAACTTTTTTTAAAAAAAAATTTATTTTTTTAAATTTACATCCAAGTTAGTATAGAGTGCAACAATGATTTCAGGAGTAGATTCCTTAATGCCCCTCACCCATCTCACCCATTTAGCCCCTCCCCCCTCCTACAACCCCTCCAGCAACCCCCTGTTTGTTCTCCATATTTAAGTCTCTTATGTTTTGTCCCCCTCCCTGTTTTTATATTATTTTTGCTTCCTTTCCCTTATGGTCATTTGTTTTGTATCTTAAATTCCACATAAGAGTGAAGTCATATGACATTTGTCTTTCTCTGACTAATTTGGCTTAGCATGATACCCTCTAGTTCCATCCACGTGGTTGCAAATGGCAAGATTTCATTCTTTTTGATCATTGAGTAATACTCCATTGTATGTATAGACCACATCTTCTTTATCCATTCATCCATCAATAGACACTTGGGCTCTTTCCATACTTTGGCTATTGTTGATAGTGCTGCTATAAACATTGGGGTGCATGTGCCCCCAAAAGCTAACTTTAAAAAATTTGTTTTTAATGTTTATTTTTGACAGACAGACAGAGTGTGAGCAGGGGAGGGGTAGAGAGAGAGGGAGACACAGAATATGAAGCAGGCTCCAGGCTCTGATCGGCACAGAGCCTGACTCAGGGATCAAACTCAAGAACCATGAGATCCCCATGACCTGAGCCAAGTCGGACACTTAACTGACTGTGTCACCCAGGTGCCCATAGCTAACAACTTTTTAAAAGCACATGGGGGCGGAGCAAGGGCTGGGACCCAGCTCCTCTGACTCAGTGGCAGTTTGCTGAGTGTTTGCTCCAGAGAACCCATCTCATAGGGCAGAGATGGACACATGAGTGGGTGAAACTGGGTGGGAAAGAGCAGACAGATCTGACTTCCCAACGTGTCTCCTCAGCTGAAGGAGCTGCATGCCTTTGCCATCTGGGCTGGCACATCCGGTGGTGTGACAAGGTCTCTGTAAAGCAGATATTCTCCAGGGGAAATGACTAGGAATCTAGGGCACAATTTTCCCACCTTCAAAATACTTGATTGTTTCCCTGGAAGAAAAGTTCAGCAGTGTTATGGGACTGAATGTAAGCATCTCCCAAATTTCATTTGTTAAAGTTCTAACTGCCAAAGGGATGGTATTAGGAGATGGGGCTTTGGGAAGTGATCAGGTTCAGATGAGGTGGTGAGGGTGGAGCTCCCATGATGGGATTAGTTGCCTTGTAAGGGCCACCCCCCCCACCCCTCTGCCAAGTGATGCCAAGGAAGGTAGTTGTCTGCAAGCCAGGGAGAGGGCCCTCCCCCTGCAAGGAATCTTCCAGCACCTTAATCTTCAACTTCCAGCCTTCAGACCTGTGAGAAATTAATGCTTAATGTTTAAGCCAAATCTGTGGTGTTTTGTTGTAATAATCCAATCTGACTAAGGTGGTCAGGATTCTGATGGGGCAGATGTTTACAGTGTTTATAGGCATTTATATGAAAATTCTTATTTTAAAACAGTGGGTTTGAATCTGATACCAACTTTCCTTTGAAAGACCATGTCCTTCAGGATTTGACTCACTTGAGAAACTAAGAAATCCATATTCTAGGCCTCCTCCTCCTCCTTCCCCTTTCCTCTCCTCTCCACATACCCTAGATTTCCTCTGCTGCTCCCTAAAGCAGTGATCCTCAACTAGGGGGGCGGGATTCTCATTTTGGAATGAGATCTGTCAGATTCCTCTAGAAGATAAATATGTAACACTGCAGATCATGCTGGGCCTATAACTCACAAATGGATACAAGCCTCCGCCAGTGTGGGGCCCTCCCCGTGGTGCACGATGGCCTGTGTATCTTTGTAGTTGGCAAGTTATCTTTCAATCCTCCGTGACCAGCACTGGTGTGTTACGAAGGCCAGAGAACTGTGTGTTCTGGTGAACTATGTGCAACAGAGGTGAGCTGTTCTCATGCAGGTGGGCGATCGAGGCTGAATTTGCTGCCCACACTTGGGGGCTTCTTGGCCTGCACACCACCGCGTGATTTGGAGTGCCAGGGCTTTGTTTGAATTCAGTTAGCTTCTGACTGTTAGCACTTTGGGAATATTCTACTTCTTCAAAAAGGCTCCATATGTCTCCCAGCAGGACCTATGATTTTCTATGTGCCAAATGAAAGGCGCACACAGAGCACTGACTCCGGTTATGATAGGTAGCCAAGGCTGTCCAAACCCTAGTACCAAAATGTGTTAGAGTGGGGAGGGGGGTGCTGTTATTATCTTATCCTTGAGGAGCCGTTGAGTCAAGTCAAGCATCCTTTCAGGTTGCGTATTTGTGGGTCATGAAAAAGAAATTCCATTCAGTAGCTGGAAAATTACTGAAAGCTTGGATATTGGCAAATGGCAAAAAAAAAAAAAAAAAAAAAAAGTTGGAAGTAGTACAAAAGAGGTTCTGACAAGTTCCCTTGTTTAACAGCACGACCCATTTCAGAACTCATGAGGTTCCCCAAACTGGGTTTGCCTGATGCACAGATGCTTCAAAGCATCTGTGAAGCAGCAAACACATTGAAGTCTTATTCAAAGCAAAACCACATTTGCATGACGAACATTGGAACACTGCTCTAAACAAAGAGCAGTTCCTGGAACTTGATGAAAACCCAGGAATGCAGAACAACGTGGGTACTTAGAGCAAGTGAGACCAATGACAAGATGGTGAACAACTCCAAGAAAGCAAAGCTTCCTTTTCTAGACGGTTCCACCTCTATCTGCCTTGTGTGCGTTTCACATTCTTAGCTCAGGGAATTCGGCTGTCCCTCTTCTAACTGCCACAGACCACTGTTAGAAACCAAAGTCCCTTATGCCAGGGTGTAAAGGGATGTGCCATCCAGTACATCTTTAAAATGGCTTATTGTTGAGGCGCCTGGGTGGCTTAGTCGGTGGAGCGTCCGACTTTCGCTTAGGTCATGATCTCGCGGTTCGTGGGTTCGAGCCCCGCGTCGGGCTCTGTGCTGACTGCCAGCTCAGAGCCTGGAGCCAGTTTCAGTCTGTGACTCCCTCTCTCTCTGACCCTCCCCTGCTCATGCTGTCTCTCTGTCTCTCTCTCTCCTAGAAATAAATTTTTAAAAAAAACCATTAAAAAAATAAATAAAATGACTTATTGTTGCTAATCCCGTTTGTCTTAACTCTTCATGTAAATAGCACATAAACATAGTCGTGTGGGGGTTTTTTGTTTGTTTTCTGTTTGTTTGTTTGTTTTGCAACGTCTGATATAATTCATGGCAATATTAACAGTGGTCACATTTGCAAATCACGGCTCCAGGCGTTTTATTTTGTTTTACTAAATTAAGTTTACTTACCAGGAGGTTAGTTGTTTCCTCTGTGTTTGATTTCACTAAATTGTCAGGTGCAAGCGCTATATTTAACTTTCTTTTCTTTTTTCTTTTTAATACTGAGAGAGCAAGGAGGGGAGGGGGCAGAGGGAGAGAGAGAGAGAGAGAGAGAGAGAGAGAGAGAGAATCTTAAGCAGGCTCAGGACGGTGTCTTACTTGGAGCTTGATCCCACAACCTTGGGATCATGACTTAAGTGAATATCAAGAGTCGGATGCTCAACTGATTGAGCCACCCAGGTGCTCCTGTATATACTTTCTAGGTTCATGCTCCTCAGGTGATGTTTTCAATTTTTTTTAATTCAAATGTTGCTGTATTAGCAAAGAGCAGCGACAATACGCTGTGCAGACCACTTTGGCTTAGCTAATGGTTTCAGCAGCGAGAATAATGCCTTCCCATTTTACATCCAAAGTTTCTAATTTTTCGGCTATTATGTAAGGTTTCTCTTCCCTAATCCACATCACCCATCAGTGTAAACTAGAAAACGGATCATCTTTCAACATTTCTCTCTTATGGCTGAGGAGCTTTTGTTTGCTGTTTTTGAAAATTATAAGATTCCACATTCTGAAATATGAATGAGGACTACAAAGATGTCTTCATATGCGATATTCGCATGCGATGGCTTCACATTGGTATAACCTCCTTGACCTCCTTTAGCCAGAGTTGATTGTGAGCAGATTCTTCTGATTACTGCTAAGGTTTGTAGGATTTCACAGCCAGTAAGACAAAATTGATCTAGGTGCTTTCCTTATATATTTATATCATCGAAGAGGTTCTGAACACCAGCTGCCTCTAAACTTAATTATCTAGGGCACAAACACCACCCCGTATGAGAAAGCCCCATGCCTGTGACAGTCCCCTCACATTATTTTCCATTATTTTGCATGATGTCTTCACTTTAGAGAGTATTTCTGGTCCATGACAAGGCAAATTAAAAATTTATGCATAAACCCACAATTCATTTAACCAACTGAGTCCCTATTTTTATTTTTGTAATTACATGAGTAAAACACGAATTCATGATCATTCCAAAGAATGCAACGGTACAGAAATATATGGAGTGAAAAGTGAAAGATTCTTCACACTCCTCTCCCATCTTACCCCTCCCACAGATCCTTCCAGACTTCTCTCAGAGGATTCATAAATTTGATAGATAACCTCCCACTCTAGCCCCTAGAAAAACTGGTCCCTCCTTCTCCTCCTCACTCGCTAAGATCACAGAACCAAAAAGAATTTTATTCTGGAGTGCCTGTTCAGGTGGAAAAGGAGGTGCAATTTCACAAAGTAGGAGGGGGGAAGAAATCCCAAATACTACCGTGCATTCGAGGGGGCAGATGGCGAGGGTTGGGGGTAGGGTCTGATACAGGGGCTAGAACTGTTTGAGCAAGTGAGGAGAATCTGAGGGGAGTCTGCTTAGATGAAGTTTGGGGCACCCATGGATCATACCTTCCCAAGCAACAGCCCCCATCATCAGAATCAATCTTTACAGGTCCAGAAGAAGGTACAACTTAACAAGTACTTGAATTCTCCTATGCCTTAATTTCCTTTCTGTAATTGTATCCATCCTCTGCCACCTTGGGTTCTAAGCTTGAGGAGACCCAAGGTGACCCTTTGTCACTGGGTGTTCTGGCAGGCTCCAGGGGGTGGCCTCATGGCAACACTAGGGACGCGACTGAGACTGTCACCAAGCAGGGCATGCTCAGAGGACACTGTGCAGACACTGGCTCTCCTTGAGGGTGGGAGGAAGCTCCCCTCTTTATGGGCTTTGTTAAAAAACAAAATTCAACTGAGTGGAATTTTAATGATCTAATTGGCTCTAGTCCACGACTCATGAATCAGGCAGCATCCCATCTAGCAGATAGAAAGGAGCGCTGAGTAGCTGTACAAAGTGCAAGGCTTGTAGGCAAAAGGGAGTGGGAATAAAGAAGTTACACCAGCTAAAAAATGAGATTCGGTATTACAAGGACCCCCTCCTTTAGGGGCTGATAGGGGTCTATCGGGGAGATTACCTCACTAGTGCTGATCAGGCAATTCCTTGTTGACTGCTTTAAGATTCCATTTCTGGAAGAACCAAAACTGTATAATTAAGTCTTATTTTGGTAATGTGGGGCTTAGCATAAGTGACTCCATTTGTAGCCTGCTGTTTTGCTTTTAACCGGTTTTTTTTGCATATATATGTCTCTGTGTATTGTATGTATGTATGATTCCATTTTTTTAAACCATGCATATAGATACACATTTTTTATTTTTATCTTATTTTTTTATTTTTGAGAGAGAGAGAGAGAGAGAGAGTGTGAGCAGGGGAGGGTCAGAAAGAGAAGGAGACACAGAATCTGAAACAGGCTCCAGGCGCTGAGCTAGCTGTCAGCACAGATCCCAACGTGGGCTCAAACCCACGAACCGTGTGCGATCATGACCTGAGCCAAAGTCAGATGCTTAACCGACTGAGCATTTTTTAAAAATACGAATGCACTCACATAATTTATTTTCCTGTGGCTTGCTTTTTTCATCTAATATATATTACAGTATTCCACGTCACTATATGTAGAGCCATCTCTCCTTTTTAACACACCTATCTTTTAAAATTAGAGGATGGTTGGGGCCCCTGGGTGGCTTAGTAGGTTAAGCGTCCGACTCTTGACTTCGGCTTAGGTCATGATCTCACAGTTCATGAGTCTGAGCGATGCCCCTCCCCCCATTCAGTGCAGAGCCTGCTTGGGATTTTGTTTCCCTCTCTCTCTGCTCCTCCCCCAACTTGCTCCCGCACATATGAGCACGCATCCTCTCTCTCTTTCAAAATAAATAAAAGTAAACTTGAAAAAATATAATGAGAAGATGTTTCTTTGTGCTTTTTGTGCTTGGTATTTTTGTTTTGTTTTGTTTTGTTGTTCTTGTTGTTGTTTTTAATTTAGGATTAGGAGCAGGCAGTGAGAATGACCTGGAGGGGGCTGAAAAGAGAATGGTGAGGCCACGTGCTTGACCCAGGGAGACTTGTGGGAAAGAGGCTGGCTGTTGAGCAAGTGATGTCAGGGGGCAGGGGGACCCTAATGTTACTTGGCCTCAGCCTCTACATCCCCACAAAGGAGGGTGTGGAAAGCTGAGGAAAATCTCCTAATTCTGTCCTTTTGAAAAATATCTCCATTTCATTGTAGATCCCCATAGCACAAGCCTATCAAACCCTCAGAGATTTTTTCATGATGTTAAATGACCTTCCCTTCCCTTTTATTTCTTTTTCTTTTTTTTGGAAAGAATCAAAGACAAACTTCAAATGTTTAGAATGTCAACTCCATCAGATCAATGCTTTTGTATGTGTTGCTGAGAAAGAAACTCCCAGAAGCAAACATGTCAGAATGATTTCTGTGAAAGGGGGGGGGGGGGGGGCAGGAGCTTATTTTCAAATGTCAGTGGTCAGCAGTATTCTTGAAATAGAATTATAGCCTTTGAAAATCATGTTTCTTAAAATTAATCGTCCCAAGATCACAGTTGCACTTTTATTTCACAGAACTTTCAAAGAACGTCGAATGTACTGTTGACTGGTAATTTGTTTTTCATAAGAATGACACTGGATCTTTTTAGTAGTTAGCCTGTGTGAGTTAATAAGGTGGGACAAATGCCACTAACACTGGGGCAGGGCTCAGGGCAGGGAACCAAGCAGATGTGCCTTTTGTGGTCCCCACTCTAGCTGGGAGCTTTCCCGGGACAGTTCTGCCTTTTTGTCTTAGAATTCACTTGTTTTAACAATCGCCAAGACATCAGGGGACATCGAGGAGCCAGAGATGGGGAGACAAGATTTGAATCTTCCTCCAGTCAGTGCAGAGGGGATTTCACAAAGTGTGATTCACTTGGCATAATGCCAGTTTCATTTTTCAACTGTAAAACTGTATTTTCAAATTCTCCTCACCAGCGTGGGGTCACAGAGGGCCTCACATGGATGGCTCATCCCATAGAGTCTGACAGGGAGTCTGATCCGGGAAGTGGGAGGCCTGAAAATTCTAGAACAGCATTTTCCACACCTGGAGGGGGAGCCCCCTGATGAGGCCTGGATGGTTTCAAAGCAGTGATTTCATAAATCAGGTTTATTGTGGCAGGGCAGCATTTCCCAACTGAAGGTTAAAGAGGCTTACTTTGTTAGAAGTTAGAATGGTTGCTGTTCTATTTCAATTATTAAAAATAATTCAGTAATCTAAAAAATGTTATCCTTAAAACAGAAAGTCTGAGAGCCATCAAATGCTAACCCAATGAGCAGGTCAGATGAACCAGATCGTGTATGAGTTGTTCGGGGAGGTTTACCACTCAGTGGACACAGCTGGCTCATTGGGTGGGGTAGACCATTATGTAGTTTTCATTCTTTTATCCTTAGTTCTGGACTGCTTAGTCTATATAAGACTACGTGTAGAGTGGGGAAGCAGAGTGAAAAGGAAATCCACTGAATGGGAGAAAATATTTGCAAATCATGTATCTATTAGATATTCCTGACTAAGGAATCAAGATCTAGAACAAATAAAGAACTCCCAGAACTCAGTAACAAACCAAGTAACCTCATTACAAATAGTAATCTCTAGTAGACATTTCTCCAAAGAATATATACAAATATTTTCCACAATCAATAACATGTCTATATCTAATCACAGTTCTTGGAGCACCTGCCTGGCTCTGTGGGTAGAGCATGAGACTCTTGATCTCAGGGTCGTGAGTTCGAGCTCCATGTTAGGTGTAGAGCCTACTTAAAAATAAATAAATATGGGGCGCCTGGGTGGCTCAGTCAGTTAAGCGTCTGACTTTGTCTCAGGACATGATCTGACTTTGTCTCAGTTTGTGAGTTTGAGCCCACATCAGGCTCTGTGCTGGCAGCTCGGAGCCTGGAGCCTGCTTCAGATTCTGTGTCCCCCTCTCTCTCTGCTCCTCCCCTGCTCACACTCTGTTTCTCTCTCTCCCAAAAATAAATAAACATTTAAAAAAATAAAAATTAATAAAAATAGAAGCCCAATTTGGCTTTTAACTTACAGAGAAAAAAAGTCCTCTATTCACAATGAATGGTTTCTGAACAAATAATAACAAATAGCAGTTTGAAGCTGTGCAGAAAATTTGTAAAAATAAACCATCTGGCATTTTCTAACCAAAAACTGCAGCATTTTAAGACAGCTGCTTTGGTCTATTTTTAATGCCACAATGCTGTACATTTCAATCTCAGTTTTATTCTTATTTAAACAAAATTTTATCAACATAATAAATGTAAACTATTTTTGAAAAAAAATCACAGGATTTGTGATGGAAAGCATCATGTCTCCCCCCACCCCAGGTCTATTCTCATGGGCAGTCACTTTTTTTGTTTTTCATCTTTCTGGTAGTTGCTTTCATAATTCTAAATATTGTGTCCATATCACTACTTCTAGATTAGACAGATATTATTCAACATCTCCCAGCTCCAAAGCATAAGGATTTAACCTACACAATTTGACCTTCTCTTTTCAATTTTTGACAGTTGTTTTACTTTTAGTTCTTTTTTTACCCATTATAACTTGAAATAATGTACTTAGACCTCTATATCTTTTTTAAATATTTTTATTTATTTCTGAGAGAGAGAGAGAAAGAGAGAGCTTGAGCAAGGGAGGGTCAGAGGAGAAGGAGACGCAGAATCTGAAACAGGCTCCGGGCTATGAGCTAGCTGTGAGCACCGAGCCTGACGTGGGTTCGAACCCATAAACCGTGAGATCATGACCTAAGCCAAAGTCAGACGTTTAACCGACTGAGCCACCCAGGTGCCCAAGACCTCTATATCTTATTCCAGTAATTTTATACAATATTTCTTGTCTCTCCGGGATGTAAAATTAGAATTCTTCTCTAACTTTTACCTCTCAAATTAAGTTTCTTACTAAGTCTTCTGTGGATTGTCTAAAGGCTATTTTTAGAAGTTGAAAGCCATTAAACAGCTTATACATTATTATAGCTATGTAGAATTTTTAACTCTGAGATTTTAAAAATGCCAGGATCCTATTTCCTTCTGTACATGGTCAATGTCAGCACTCCAGTCACTGGAAAGAATGTTCTTAGGATTATAAAGCAAAAAAGATTTTCTTTTCTAATACTCTACCAATTGCTCAAAATTATGCTACTTTCTAGGTTGCTTCCTGTTTGAACCATGACTATCCTGTACAACTTTGTTTTTTTCTGGAAATTCTAAGTGCCTTTCTTTTATCTTGTCAAAAAAAAAAAAAAGGAAAAAAGAAATATGCCTCTTCTCAGTAGGCTTTTGGGTCAGCTTCACTCTTTCCTATCCCACATCTTCCTTTTTCTTGGCTTTCCTTTCATCTTAAGAACTTCCTGAAAAGGAATATGTGAGAGGAATATTTTAAAAATTCCTGTATGTGTGCAAATATCTTAATTTACTTTCTCATTCAATTGGTAGGCTGACTGTATATGGCATTTTAAATTGAAAATAATTTAAAATTAATGCCGGGAGACCTTGACTTATCATTTGCTCCAAAATAAATAAGTATGTCTGTTTATTTTAGCATTTTCCTTATTCATATTTTTCATATATACTCCTTGGCCCAGTACAATTCATGAAACTCCTCTTCACGAAAGGTTGCCATGCACTACAAGATGGCAGAAGAGACCTTTCAGTAGTCAAGTCAATTTTCCATTAATATGTTTCTCTGACAGAAAAGATCACCCTAAACCTGCTGTACTAGAAGCTTTGTAGTCAAGAGGCCATGATTTCTTACCTCCGCATTTTACAACATTCTGTAGATAGCAAAAGTGAATTGTTAATGTATCAAAATCCCCAGAAACTTTTAAGATAACAAAAGCACTTCATGAGGCTATAAGTGTTATTCAGTAATAAGATAAATATAATAACTAAGAAGTCTGCTATTTCAAAACTTAGGCAAATGAATTGTTGTTTTCATGATGGAAATTTTAAGGTACACGGGAGGAAATATGCATTAAGCAACTTTAGTAAAGTAGTAAATATTAAACAGTATAAGTGAATCAAAAAAGATTGCATTAACATTGTATTTCTAATTTTTATATTTAGATCAGCTTTGTGATAAGCCAACTTTAGTTGTTTGTATGCTTGATATTTATAATAGATTTTTAATATTAGCCTATTATCTCTCTCAAGATTTTCAGATATTTTTACTGTTAAACTTTCAAAAGTACATGTTTAACTCCTGATAATTCTTCAAAGGCTTTCCATAATTTCACTCTTCTATTTTGTTTTATTCTTTAGTTAGAACGAATTATTGAGTTAGAAATCCTACTTTAAATAGGAGTTTCAGGGGTGCCTGGATAGCTCAGTAGGTTAAAAATCTGACTTTGGCGCAGGTCATGATCTCACGGTCGTGGGTTTGAACCCCCACGTCAGGTTCTGTGCTGACAGCTCGGAGCCTGGAGCCTGTTTCAGATTCTGTGCCTCCCTCTCTCTCTGTCCTTTCCCCACTTGCTCTTTGTCTCACTCCCTCAAAATAAATAAACATTAAAAATTTTTTACAAATAGGAGATTCAAATGTGTATTGTAATTAAATTAACAGCACAATGACTACTTCATTTGTTCTTTAATTTTTTTGTATTTTTTTTTTCAGTGTTTATTTTTGAGAGAGAGAGAGAGAATGTGAGCAGGGTTTGGTCTGAGAGAGAGAGAGAGAGAGAGAGATAGGATCTGCAGTGGGCTCTGCGATGACAGCAGAGAGCCTCAGGCTGGGCTTGAAGTCATGAACCATGAGATCATGACCTGAGCCACAATGGTACACTTAACTCACTGAGCCACCCAGGCACCCCTCATGCTTACTCTTTCTAGAGCATGACTATTCTAATTGGACAAATCTAATCAGTCCAATAAGACTAATCAGAATATTCTATTCTAAAAAGTCGAAACAAACACATCATATTGTCATGTTTTTCTTACCTAATTAATGTTCATCAAATTACATGGCATCTATAACCTATCAAATAAAAAAATTTTAAGTTGCCTTATGTACATGGATTTAGAAATATAAAATAATAATGCAGTTATTTAGGGGTGCCTGGGTGGCTGAGTTAGTAAAGTATCTGACTCTTGATCTCAGCTCAGGTCATGATCTCACAGTTTGTGAGTTCAAGCCCCTAGTTGGGTTCCGTGCTGACAGCATAGAGCCTGCTTGGGATTCTCTCCCTCTCTCTCCCTCTCTCTCTCTCTCTCTCCCTCCCTCCCTCCGCTGCTCACACTTGTACTCCTCTCGCTCAATAAGTAAACATTTAAAAAAATAATGTGGTTATTTAAATGTTTTTCCTATTATACTTAAAATAACGTTTCTATCACATAAAATATGAAAATTAAATAACTGTCAGTCTATCAACCTATCAATCATCTATGTATATTCCAAGGACCAATTCTAGATTTTCTATGAAAATGCACACAACCTGGATTATCCAAAGTAATCTTGAAGGGGTGGCTAGGTGGCTCAGTCAGATAAGTGTTCTGCTCTTAATTTCAGATCAGGTCACGATCGAGCCACATCTGGTTCTGTGCTGACAGTGCAGAGCCTGCTTGGAATTCTCTCTCTCCCTCTTTTTCTGCCCCTACCCCACTCATACACACATGCCCTTCCCCCACCTCCAATATCAAAATAAATAAATAAATATTAAAAAAAACAACAACCACAAAGTTTGGGGTGCCTGGGTGGCTTAGTCAGTTAAGTATCCAACTTCAGCTCAGGTCATGATCTCACCGTTTGTGGGTTCGAGCCCTACATTGGGCTCTGTGCTGACAGCTCAGAGCCTGAAGCCTACTTCAGACTCTGTGTCTCCCTCTCTCTCTGCCCCTACCCTGCTTGTGTTCAGTCTCTCTCTCTCTCAAAAATAAATAAACATCAAAAAAAATTTTTTAAAACCCAAAGTAATCTTGAAAAAGAAGAACAAAACTTAAGAATTTATACTACCTGACTTTAAGAATACTATTAAGCTATAGTAGTCAGTGTGGTACTGATGTAATGATAGACAATTCAGTAGAACTGAGTAGAGAGCCTAGAATTGACCCACATTAAAAAATATATATATTTATTTATTCATTTTGAGAGAGAGAGAGAGAGCACTCACACAAGGGAAGGTCAGAGAGAATACCAAGCAGTTTCTGCACTGTTAGTGCAGAGCCCAATGTGGGGTTCGAACCCATGAACTGTGAGATCATGATCTGAGAGGAAATCAAGTGTTGAAGACCTAAATGACTGAGGCACCCAGGCACCCCAAAACTGACCCATATTTATACAATTATTTGATTTTTACTGAAGCAGGTCAGTGAGGAAAGGAAAAGTTTTCCATAAGATGGTGCTGAGACAAGTGGATATTCATATGGGGAAAAAATGAACCACCTGTACCTAATCCTTATGCAGTAATTCAAAATGTATCATGACCTAGACTTGAGTTAAAACTATGAAGCTTCCAGAATAAGACATTAAAAGAAATCTTCATGATCATGAAGTAAGCAAAGATTTCTTAGACAACACCCAGAATGTAGTAACTATAAAATTAAACGTTGATAAATTAGACATCAGCAAATATTTTAAAATCTTACTCCCTGAAATTCACAGTTAAAAAGATAAATAAACAAACAAAAAGAAAATATTTGTGAATTATGTATTTAGTAAAGTTTGTGCATCCATAATATATAGAGAACTCCTACAACTCACTAATAGAACAAATAAACCTATATTTTTGGAAAGGCAAATGATTTGAGCAGACGCCTTCCAAGGAAAAATGTACTAATGGCCCATAGCAAATAAAAAAGGGTTCAACATCATTAGTTACCAGGAAAGTGCAAATTAAATTACAATTAACTTACCACTACAACTAGCTGGAATGGCCTAAATTCAAAACACCAACAACACCCACACAGGGAGAGTTGAACTAACAGGAATTCTCATACATTGTTTGTTGGTGGGCGTATAAAATGGTGCAATCACTTTGGGAAAACTTCTGATAGTTCCACAAACATCTATCTTATGATTCAGCAATTCAGTTCTTAGGATGTTACCCAAGGGAAATTAAAAACACGTTCACAAAAGGGTTGTGCAGGAATGTTTTGTAACGAGACCATTCTCCATGGGTCTCTGGTGTTTTGCATGGCTTGAGGCTTGTGAGCGAAACACTGGCTGGCTGTCTTTTGTTCTGAGCTACGTTTGTGTAGAGAACAGCCCTGGAAGATAAAGTCTCCTGCCGGGACCATCAGATTTAAGTTCTCCAAGCTCAAGGTTTGTCCCCTGTGACATAAGACCTGTTTGTAGGGGTGACTTGGCCCTGGATGTCACCCCCGGAGATGGGCTTAGGGAAGTGGTATGGATGCTGATACTCTGGGTACTGCCATTGCTGTGAGCAGTAAAACCCTTTGTGTCTGATTTAGCAATCTCGCATCTTCTGCCAGCATCCCTGAAACTGTGTTGGACTAGTTTGTATCATGCAAGTGGGATAAAACCTAAGACCCACACAGCTCTTGGCAGGTTCACAGCAGCCTTTTCCCTGAATTACTCTGAAATGGAAACAACCAAATGTCCATCAAGGGGAGAATGAATGAACTGAACTGTGATACACTTACAGTATGGAATATCCTTCAGTGATAACTAGGGATGAACTGGTGAAACAACTTGAATGACTCTCAAAAAATACACTGAGCTGAAGAAGCTTTCACAAAATAGTACTACTTGAATGACTGCACATTTACACAGTTCTAGGATAGGCACAACTAATCTATGGTGTGTAAAATGAGGACAGAGCTAGTTAAGGATTGGATTGAGTGTTGCATTTCTCAAAACTCATAAAATGGTGGTATACTTAATATTTGTCTATTTCACTGTATGTAGACTTTTCTTAAGAGAATAAAGAACTATAAGCAAATAGTAAGATCCACTTAAATATATGCAAGTTGAAGTGTTCAGGGATAAAGCATACTCATGCTTGTGGTTTACTTTGACATACATAAAAAAAAAGTGTGGCTCAGTCAGTGAGGCACACAACTCTTGATCTTGGGGTTGTAAGTTTGAGCCCCATAGTGGGTATAGCGATTACTTGAAAAAATAAAATCTTAGGTGCACCTGGGTGGCTCAGTCGTTTAAGCATCCAACTTTTGATTTCAGCTCAGGTCATGCTCTCACGGTTTGTGAGTTCAAGACCCATGTCAGGCTCTGAGCTGACAGTGCAGAGCCTACTTGGGATTCCCTCTCTCCCTCTTTCTCTGCCCCTCCCCTGCTCATGCACACACTCTTTCTCTCTCAAAATAAATGTTAAAAATAAAATAAAATCTTAAAAAAAGAAATACATTAAGAAATAAGATGGATTGGTAGGTGTATAGATACATGGGTGAAGACTAGATAGATCTGTGATCAAACAAATACAGCAACATATTAATACTTGTAGAGTCCAGTAGTCACTGTATAATTCTGCCAGCTTTTCTATATCTGCAACATTTTTCATTTAAAAAATTTGGGGAAAATACACATAAAAATCCTAATGGGGTTAGAGATATATTTTATTGTTAAAGGAGTTTGTTAATGAAAATGATATTGGGAAATATTACTCAATGCCAGATACATCTGTCTTTTCAGTTCTTATATATAAATCCAGTATAAACCCAGAGATGTCTCAGATAAGAGATACAGAGAGAAATAGAGAAGAGTGAAAGATAAAGGCAAGGTTTCCATTAATAAAGTTTCAAATGTGTCCATTAGTTGCATAAACTTTACTAACAAAGAAAAGAGGGGCACCTGGGTGCCTCAGTTGGTTAAGCATCTGACTCTTGATTTTGGCTCTGGTCATGATCTCACAGTTCATGAGATTGAGTCCCCTACTGGGTTCTCTGCTCAGATTCTCTCTCTTCTCTCTGATGCTTCCCTGGTCATAAAATAAATATTTATTTATTCATCTCTGAAAATAAATAAATACTAAAAAAGAAGAAGTGTCTTTTAAAATGATTGTGGACAAGTTTATTAGCAACGTGATTTATAGAAGTCATCCCCTAATTCCACCAAAATTCTAATACACCGATCAAAATTTTACTAAGTAATAGACATTTATTAAATATTAATTGTTTCAGTTTGGGTAGTTCAGATTTATGACACTATTCTACCTTTACATATTATATGTGTGTCCTTTTAAACTTATGACATAACTTTAATCACCTCTGTAATCCTTTTGATGCTGGAATAAATTATTATATTATTTCCTTTGAAAAGTATGTCATTTACTTTGTACCACAGTCCTCAGCAACACATTTTAGAAAAAAGATGTACTGCTTTTTTTTGTACTCCCTGTATTTTTAAGTAAAGAATTATATTAGAGGAGTTTTATAACTGTCTTCCTATTTATATCCCATGTGAGGAGTTGGATAGGATGACCATAGATCTGTGCAGCATAATGGTCTGCTCTTTGCTCTGTCTTCTGAGCAATGAGAACACAAATCACAGCTGCTTTTTTTTTTTTCCAAACAGAAAGCATCATTATTTTCCTCCTTCATAATGCATAGTTTTCATAAATAGTTCAAACAATACAGAGACAGTGAACACATTCTCATACATATTCTGTCCAGATAACTAAGTTTGCTGTTTGCTGGATATCATGGACATCTTTCATGCCAAAAAATAAAAATACATAGTATTTTTAAAAGATACACTGTATTCTACCGCAGTGGATATACCATCATTTATTTAATCAATTCCTTATTGATGATCCTTCAGGTTTCAATGTTTTAGTCACTAAAAATAACAATATTATAAATATTCTTGTCCATGCCACACTTGTCCTATTATAATGTGGGAATAAGTTTATGCATACTTTAAATTTTGTTAGATGCCCTAAATTTCTCTCTTAGAAGGCTGTACCAATTTACATTTCCACCGATGGTGTAAGAGTTTTTTAGCTACTCCTTCGGCTTCCAGAAACCTGCAACTCCTGTCTTGCAAAGTAAAATATTTAACAAAGGAACTCTTAAATATTCATTGGAGGGACATTTCTCATCCTTTATTTACCAGAAAGACTTCCAGCCATTTCAATCAAAGACTATAAAGGTTATTTCAATTGATACTCCTTTGTTGTAATTAGACCCACACATAAACTTCCCAGGAGATGGTAACCCACTTTATTTTTAAAAGCCTGTCTAGTTTTAAAAGCTTTCAACAGCCACTCTAAGGAAATCCTTTTGATGGCAAACTTCAAAGCCTTGTTTTGGTTAAAGCTCTTTTCTTTTTGTTTCAACTTCAATAAAACGATGGAATACCTGATTCCTTTGCTTGAAAACTAGATTTTCAGTCATTAAAAGCATGTTTCCACAAGTATAGCTGAATCCCTCAGGGCTGAGATGCTGCATTCATTCAACAAGCCTTGACCTTTCTCCTCTTGTTTGGAAAGCTCTGTGCTAGGCATCAGGGGAAGTCGTGGGAGGGCAGGAGGCTTAGCGACCTAAGGTCTGTTTGACCCAATGACAAAACAAAACTATTAAGTGCTTTGGAAAGACGACGAACTAAAGTGAATGTTTTTGGTTGAGTCACAAATGGCATATTGGTGTCATTACAACCAGAGCCAGAACTGTAGATATACCAGTGAACCGGAAATTCCATTGCTCCACGAAACAACCTTGTGCAAATTATGCTTTTCAGGCTCGGTCCAATCCAGCAAGACCATGGAGCTTACTTAGACAGGTTTAGAAACTTGCACAGGGCCATCTGTAAGCAACAAACCCCAGACTTGGTCCCAAATTTATTGGACTTCGGGGCACATATCACTGTCTTGGTTCGTTTTGTCCACCAGATTAAAAAGAATTTTATTTTTATGTAATTGACATATAACATTACATTAGTTTCAGGTGTACAAATATTCAGGTGATTTGCTATTTGCAAAATGATCAGCACAGTAAGTCTAGTTAACACCCATCACCACACAGAGTTACAATTTTTTTTTTCTTGGGATGACAAGTGTTAAGAGCTAGCATATTATTTTATATAGGTGCCAGAACAACCTTACAGAGTAGTTAGTGTTAGGCTAACTTTTTTTTCACCTAATTGAGTTAAGAAAATATGTTCATAGAACAGAGGTCAGCAGAGTACAGCCAAAGGGCCAAATTCAGTTCTTCCCTTGTTTTTCTAAATAAAGAAGTTTTGGAACATAGCCACGCTCATTTGTTTACATATTGTCTATGGCCGCTTTTTTGGTGTGTTACACCAGCAAAATGGAGTGGTTCTAACAAAGAACACATAGCCCGAGGAAACCTAGCAAACTTACTATCTGGCCTTTGAAGAAAAACTTGCCGACCTTGACATACAGTAGGAATTAGGGTCAACATTCAAATTCAGTTCTGTCAGATTCCAAATAATTAGTACCCAATCACCTGGTCTAATTATACCTGCTCCTTGTGTGTACAAATTTTGCAAGGTTTTTGACAGTGTCCCTCTTATAGATGTGTCAGAGTGCTGTGGTCTCGATGGTAGCACATTTACCTGTTAATTCAGTGTCTGTGCGTAAAGATCGTCCCACAGTCACCCCAGCTGAGCTCCTTTGACCTTATTGGTCACTATAGTAATGGCAGCCACCTGGCCTCTCTTACTTTGGGCCCCATCTTCCTCATGAGTATTGATAAGCTTGGCTCTGTGCTTTCTTACCACCATCCCTGGCCTGCAGAGATCGCTGAACCCCTTAGTGTTGCTGGTGCCCCTGTAACAATGTTAGCACAATTCCAATGGCCTTGGTGAATGGTGTGTTCTGGGACCCTCCTGTGGACCAAAACCCTCTGGAGGGTCTTCTGGCCACCCCTAATATATCTGTTCCAACATGCCCACTTCCCTCAACCTTTTTAATTTTTTATATTATTTTATAACTTAAAATAATTTATAAAATNTACAATTTTATAAAATTTATAAAAGAAATTTACAAACATAAATTATTTTTATTTATTTTGAGAGAGAGAGGGAGAGAGAACGAGTGGGGAGGGGTAGAGAGAGTGGGAGACAGAATCCCAAGCAGGCTCCCTGCTGTCAGTGCAGAGCCAATGTGAGGCTCAAACTCACAAACTGTGAGATCGTGACCTGAGCCAAAATCAAGAGTCAGTTGCTGAACCGAATGAGCCACCCGGGTGCCCCTTCCCTCAGCCTCTTTATTCTTCCCTCTCCCATCTGCCAGGGAAACTCAGACATTTCCGCTTCCCTGAGTGTTGGTCAATGCTTTTTGCAATGATTGCAGATTGCTGCCTGAGCACCGAGTCTGCCCTATTCCACTGCCGGCCAATTCAAGCAACTCTTTTGGCAGAATCTCTTTCCTCCATCATCAGGGCCCAGCATGCCCCCATCCGGGTTATTGCCTAGCACCCAGGACACGTGGTGGAGCAGCTCCTGAGGGGTATTCCCGTTGTATGCAGGTACTCTGTAATGATTTCCAGCATGGCAGAAATAATCAGCTTTTACTAGGAAAGGGTGGAACATTTGGGAGTCATAGGGTTAAGAGGGGTCTGCAGAATCAGCATCCTCAATGGCAGACATCCAGTTGTCTTTATTCCAAATTTCAGAGTCCCAGGTTTTCCTAACCAGGACTTTGACCTTAGCATAGCAGACTGGCCTCTGGCTGAGAATTCAAACCTCCCTGGAGCTCATCTATGTCTGCTGGTCTACTACAGGAGATGGGGGCCTCTCTGTATGTTACCAGAAGGGCCTATGACTCTTGGCCGTTAACTGCTTGTTAATGGTGCTCAGTCTCTAATCATTCGTCTGCAGGGTATTAACACAATTTATCAGCAACCATCTAATTCAACTGTCCTGGAAGACATGGTTCTCCTCATACTTCTCTAATTCCTGAATCGTTTTATCTGCAGGAGTGTTCTCCTCTCCCTGGAAAATTTTCCAGGTCGCCATTGGTAAAGTCTTTAGCTACTGGGTCACAACCTCATGCTGGGCATATCTGTGGCCACATACCACTCAGGATAGCATTTTAAACACCTGCCAAGTGGTAAGTCAATACATTCCAAATCTTATCTTCCCATCTGTTTTTTCAGACTCCAATTTCTGTACCATTTGCAACACTCTAGGTCCTCTGAGAGGCAAATGCCAGCATGGGATAAGATGTGCAAGAGATTTCTTAGGGGAAACAACCATGAGAGAGAATGAGGAGCCTGGAAGAGCTATCATCATGACATATGTATGATCCCTCTAAAAAAGAGAGGGAAGAGAGGGAGGAAGGAAGGAGGGAAGATTGAAGAAATGTCCATGGATTACAGTGCGCTTCTAAGAAAGTTTTGGCAAGGCTAGGAGTGTCTTCAAGTCAAATACACCCTGGAGAGGAATCCTGCATCTTGCAGGAATGGGCTTATCTCAGTATTCCTGCCACTCTTAGTCACCGACTGGGGAGCAGCCAATGTGGGAAGTGTGGCCTTGGGAAGAATGCAGTGATGTATCTGGTGGACATCATCTGGGACCATCGATCAGTTAGGGTCCCTACAGTCCTACCTGATCTAAGAGGTACATGCCTCCACTATCGTACCTCATGTGCCAAAGGAAAAGGGGGAAACTCCTTTTTTAAAAAATAAGAATTAATTATTTCCACCTTTACTGAAGTGTTATTGACATGTATTATTGACACATATGTATGACATATGTATTATTGACATGTACACATGGCAAAATCATTATCACAATAAGGTTAGTTAACTCCTTCCGGGGGAAACATCTTTTAGGGGAAACTAGCAGTGGAACACACTCAACAAAATAGCCCAGCCAGACCACACAACAGGGAGCGAGGTCGACAAGTCCCAAGCCCCACCTACGTATACAACCTTTTTAGATTCACACTTTCAAATATAGTTAGACTGCCAAGAGTCACAGAACACGTGAGGAAAATCTCTCATTTGAAAATCAGAGACTGAAACAAACATGAACAATGGTCACAAAACCATCAAATTGCAACCCAAGAAGAATCAGAGATTATGCAAGGAGAAGAAAACTTTTAATATAGGTTCTGCTGCGAGGCTCAGGAAGAAAAGATAGGTTATTATCTCCAAGAATAGAATAGGATGCTGTATAAAAAAAATTAAGGGGAACATTTTAAGAGAAATGACAAGTATGAAACCAAAACGAAAGACCTCAAAATAGGTTGAAAATACAGTTGAAGAAATTTTCCCAGAAGTTTAAGTAAGAAGACAAAGAGACAAAAAATAGGAGGTAAAAGACAATAAAAGGAGAGGAGCATTATAAGGATTCAACAGCAAATGGTAGGAATTACAGGAATACAGAATAGAGAAGCGGATGGTCCCCATGAGGTAATTCATGAAAAGATCCCACAACTGAAGTGTTTGGGTTGCCAGATTGAAAGGGTCTATGAAGTGCAGTGCCTGAACCACAAAAGAATAATATTAATCCCAGCTCAAGACATATCATTCTGAAATTTCATAAAGCCATGGGCAAAATAGAGAATTGAAAAGTAATTTTTCTTAAGGGGAAAATGTAAGGTGTTTGTTTGTTTGTTTGTTTGTTTACAAAGGACCAAAAATCAAAATAGCATTGAATTTTTTCCACAGCAACACTAGAAGCTGGGAGAATTGTAGCCAAGTCTTCAATATTCTGAGGTAAGAATGATTTATAATCTGTACTTGGTCAAATCAAGTCAGCTAATTGTCAGCATAGAAAAAAATACTTTAAAATGTGTAAGGTGTGTTGGGGGGAGGGCCATAGCTAGTGTATTAAATTAAGAATATGCAGGTTATGACCTGCTGAGTGAAGAGGCACAAGCCACCTACACAGGGTTGACAGGGAACTCCCTCACCATTTGAGCTCCCACTTTGGGAAAGAGAAAACCTGGAGTCCTTTTGACTGAAAGCACAGATTTAATGTTTAGAAAGGAAGTAAAAGTAGTAAAAGAAGTAAAAAGAGGTAAAAATAAGTAAAAAAAAAAAAGATAAAAAAAAGAAAGATAAAAAAGTAAAAAGAAGTAAATCACAAGATTTATTACTTGCAGATCCCAGAAACACAGAGTGGGGGTGCGGGAGGGGGTGGAGGGCAGTCCTTTGTTCCAGTTCACTAGGAAGCAGAAGAATACTTTTAGATGTCTAGATTAATCTAGAGCAAAACTATGATCCATAAGCTCATGATCCAAAGTATTATTATTCTAAATATTCTCAGTGTTATCATGGATAAATTTAAAAAGCAAATGTTATACTTTAAATTTATGACATAAATTTTACCCTTTCTCCCCCAGAAATGATTAAACAAAGCACTGTCATTACAGCATATGATGGAAATGGAAATAGTTTTGCTATATTGGATGGAAGCTTGTAAGGTACATTTTTTATCTGAGTCAGCTGTGTAGCTTATTTATTCTGAGAAAATCTTTAGGATTAGAGGACAGGAGGGAGGACACCAGAATGCAGTTTATACCTACATTTGGCTTATGTTTGTTATGAACCAAAAGCTGTCAGTTCACATTAATTTACAGACCTTGGAGGTTATAAAATCATTCCTTTTGGAGCCAAGGAGATTCAAGAGTGCTTGTCATAGATTGCAAATAAATGGCCACAAATTCTTTTCAGTGCTTATATAGTTCTGACACCTGTTTTTGTCATGAGCTGTAAATATTATATCTTTATATGACACATAAACTATAACATTTATATTATTAAATATATATTTAATATATTAATATATTTATTATTTTATTAATTAATTGATATGTATTTAATAACATAAAAATAGGAAATTTCAACCATGTAATAGTGCTATGATCCAATGAACTGTTTAGGTGCCAGTCCTAAGGATACAGGCAATAGGCATTGGATTTTTTTTCCTTTTTTAAAAAAATATTTATTTTTTGAGAGAGAGAGAGACAGAGTACGAGCAGGGGAGGGGCAGAGAGAGAGGGAGACACAGAATCCGAAGCAGGCTCCAGCTCTGATCTGTTAGCACAGAGCCCAATGTGGGGCTCAAACCCACTAACTGTGGGATCACGACCTGAGCTGAAGTCACACGCTTAACAGACTGAGCTACCCAGGCACCCCAACATTGGGCTTTTCTACTTTGCTTATCCAAGCAAATTACAATTAAATATTTAATTCAATTCTCATATCTTAAAAAAAAACTAACAGCATTATTGAGATATAATTCATGTACCATAAAACTAACCCTTTTACTTTTGTTTTTAAAGTTTATTTATTTTTTTGGTAATCTCTACACCCAATGTGGGGCTTGGACTCAACCCTAAGTTCAAGAGTTGCATGCTCTTCTGACTGAACGAGCCAGGTGCCCCTTGACCCTTTTAAAGTGTACAATTTATGAAGGATATTCTATGTTTTTGTGTTGCTGTTGGGTTTTGGTACCAGAGTGATATTGGCTTCATAAAATGAATTGTGGTGTGTTGTTTACTCATCTATTTTCTAAAATGGTATTGATAGATTTAGGGTTTTTTTCCCTTAAAATATTTGATAGAATCCACTAGTTAAGACATTTGGCCTGGGCTTTTCTTTGTGGAAGAATTGTATTTACTGTTTCAAGACTTTTACCCTGATAAATGTCTATTCATATTTCTTTTTTTTTGTTCGTTTTAGTAATTTGTTCTTTCTAGGAATGCCTCCATTTTCAACTGTTAAAAAAATTTTTTTTTACATTTTATTTATTTTTGAGAGACAGAGTAAGACAGAGTATGAGTGGGGGAGGGGCAGAGAGGAGACACAGAATCGGAAACAGGCTCCAGGCTCTGAGCTAGCTGTCAGCACAGAGCCTGACGTGGGGCTTGAACCCACAAACCATGAGATCATGACCTGAGCTGAAGTCAGATGCTCAGCCGACTGAGCCACTAAGGCACCCATCAACTGTTTTTAAAATTATTGGAATTATGATGTTCATAACAATATTCCCTTATAATACTTTCCATTTTTGTAAGGTCTGTAGACCCCTTTTCATTTCTCATTTTGGTAATTTATGCCTTTCTTTTTTTCTTAGTCTAGCTAAAGGGTTATTAATTTTATTTTTTCATAGAACCTGCTTTTGGGTCTTTTTCATTATTTCCTTTTGGTTTTGGCTCATTGATTTCTATTTTTATCTTATTTCCTTATTTCTACTTAATTCAGGTTTGATTCACTTCTCTTTTGCTACCTTCTTGAGATGGAAGCTTAGATTATGGTCTTCCTTCTAATATAAGCACTTAGTGCTATTAATTTTCCTCTAAGCACAGCTTTGGTTGCTTCCCTTAAATTTGATATGTTGTATTTTTGTTTCCATTCAGTTCCAGATATTTTTTAATTTTCCTTGTGATTTCTCCATTGGCCCATGAGTTATTTATTTATTTATTAAAAATTTTTTTTTAATGTTTAATTTTGAGAGAGAGAGCACGAAGTGAGGAGAGGCAGAAAGAGGGAGACACAGAATCTGAAGTGGGTTCCAGGCTCTGAGCTGTTAGAACAGAGCCCGAAGCAGGGCTTGAACTCACAAACTGAGATCATGACCTGAGCCAAAGTCAGACACTTAACCAACTGAGCCACTCAGGTACCCCTAGAAATGTGTCAACTTCCAGATATTTGGGGTTTCTCATACTTGTTGTTGCTAATTTAATTCTATTATAGAAAGAGAACACATCTTGTACATTTTAGTCCTTTAAAATTTAGAGAGGCTTGTGTTGTGGCTTACTATATAAAATCTATTCTGGATAGTGTTTCATTTGTTTGAAAAGAATATGTATTAGGCTGTTGGAATTTTCTCCATTTCAAATATTTCAAGTTGATTGATACTGTTTGCAGGTCTTCTATGTCTGGGCTGACTTTCTGTCTTCATTGCTGAGAGTGGAATTTGAAACCTATATATATATATATATATATATACACCACATTTTATTTACCCATTCATCCATCAGTAAACACTTGGGTTGCTTCCACTTTATGGCTATTGAGAATCATGCTACTATAAACATGGATGTACAAATAGCTCTTTGAGTCCTTGATTTTGATTCTTTTGGGTATATACTCAGAAGTGGAATTGCTGGATCAAACGGTAATTCTATGTTTAATATTTTGAGAAGCCACCATACTGTCCTTCACAACAGATGCACCATTTTATATTCCCTCCAGCTGGCAAAGCCGTGGGTTTCTTACCTCCTAGAAGGAATGAAGTCCATCCCCTCTGGGAGAAAAGTACTAGTTTTCTTGGTTGGCCCAGTCCACACTGGTAAAAACTAGAGTTCTGGAGCAACGGGCAAGGCAGGACAGAAGCAGCCTCAGATGAGACAGTCACAGACATCTACTATCTCTATTAGAATTTCTAGCAGTTTTTCAAGAATTGTTATTTCTCAAATTGTTGTCTTTGATTTCAAGTGCCTTGAAATGGTTTCTTTCAACAATTTTGTCCCATTATATACTTGTTTTGTGTGCAGAGGAATTGTTGACTGTGTCACATAGCCGCAGCTGATTCTTCCAGTTTCTTTTTTCTTTTAAAACGTTTTTTAAAATGTTTATTTATTTTTGAGAGAGAGAGAAAGACAGAGGGATAGCTGGGGAGGGGCAGAGAGAAGGGGAGATCTGAATCTGAGGCAGGCTCCAGCTCTGAGCTGTCAGCACAGAGCCCAACATGGGGCTCAAACTCACAAACCACGAGATCATGACCTGAGCCAAAGTTGGCCACTTAACCAACTGAGTCATCCAGGCGCTCCTTTCCATAGTTTCTTTTTAAGTGACGACCTGTATGAGGACCTTTCAATGACATGTAAAAGAAATCCAACCTAAATTAGGACTTTAACAGTTTTGAGTCACAGAACCTCCCCCTCCCCCAAACTGGCTGAAACAATATAGGAAATGTATGGCTCACAATTCTTTTGTTTATTTTTATTTTTTAGAGAAAGAGAGGGCTCAAGACAGGCAGAGAATCCCATGCACCCCAAGTGGGGATTGAACTCACCATGAGATCATGCACCCCAAGTGGGGATTGAACTCACCATAAGATCATGACCTGAGCTAGAGTCGGTTACCAACTGAGCCACCCAGGCGTCCCTGTGGCTCACAATTCTAAACAGTCTATAGGACAGTTTATAAGTTGAGTCAGACGGGCAAGGTTTGATAGTGCAGCTCTAATGAGGCCACTAAACACATGGTTCTCCTCCAGCACTCACTTGACAGTATTGACTTCATCTTCATGCTTTATTGGTGCCTTTTCCCTAAATGCTATCCCTTCAGGCTTTCCCCTTGAAGGAACAAAACACTTGCCCCACTTTCAGACCTCATATACTTAACACTATACCAGAAGAGCAAGGAGGCTGCAGTTTATTAGAAGATCCATCTTAGGTCTCTGTGGAATTCACTGGTTCTGACTGGGTTACATGACCATCTCAGAAACTCTGAGCTACCAGAGTTCCGGAATGGTGCTGCTGTATGGCTTAAATGGGACGAATGAATGCTCAGGAGGCAACCAACAAATGTTATACAGCCACACAAATTAGCCCTAAGAATAAATAAATAACTGTATCGGCTCCTCCAGTAAGGCTCATATGCTCAAAGCACTTAAAGAAGAAGTGGTCTCTGAAACTAAAACCACGGTCTTCCTGCTGTAGCAATTGATTTCTCTTTCCATCCCACCCTCCCCTCCTGTTTTGGCTTCATTCACTGGTAACGCAGAAAAGGCTCCTTATGTTATGAAGAATACGGCCATCGGCAGTTACCTCAATAAAGGGAAGTTTTCCTTCCCTTTTCTTTGTCCATGTAGCCATTTCAAACAAGGGCTCAATAATGCCCAACTCAGCTCAGTGCCTACCCCTTGGCCTCATCAGTGCTGCTAGAAAAGTCTTTAACTGACATTGTAACACGCCCATCCATCTCAGTGGTCAGAGGACACCCTTCTATTGCCAGAGGGGCAAGAAGAAAGCTTCCCAAGCAGCCAGAAAACAATGGGTACCACAGACCATGCTGGTACCTAACTGTGGGAGTCTCTTGAAAGTCAGGCTGAGGGGGCTGAACCTTACTGAGTAGAAAACACGGTGTACAAGGAAGAGACCTATTGTCAGTTTATCTGGGAGGTAGAGGGCAGGACAGATTACATGGATTCGTCTACATTATACAATGAAGTTCTGAAGACAGTACTGCTCGCAGGGATGTAAATGACTGGGAAGGACATTTATCCCAAATCCGGTCTTTCCCCTAATAACCACCCAACTCTTATAAAACAAGAACGCTTCAAAAGACCCGATTTCCGGCCATGGATTAGCAGAATCCTAGCTTCAAGTTTAGGATTCTTGGGGGGAAATTTAGTTATTTCAGCCTTCCCCACGATTGTTATTTCTCTCTGCAACCGAAGCATGCGGCGGGGCAGTGCTAATTCAGGTGTTCCCTTGCCAACGTTGAACCAAAGAGGGCGGCTTCGGAAGACGGCAGTCCCGCAGCCCGGCACGCACCAAGGGCTGGCCCCTGTCAACACCTATTTTAGGAATTCTTCGCAGGGTCCCGACAGAGAGTTTTACGCCAAGTTTCTCCTCGGAGGCCCACGGCGCTTCCTTTAACGAAAGCCTGCAGCAAGAGTCCCCACCCCAAGCAAAAGATTCCCCACCCAGTCCAAGGCCGGGAAGATGCCCCACCCAGCGGCAGGCTGGGCCGGCCTCCTAGGCTGGTTTAACTGGTTGGGACGACCGAAGCCACAAAAGGTCTGCACTTCGGGAAGTGAGGAGCAGCCAGACAGAGCGTGGAGAGGAAAGCGCTTCCCCGGCTCGAGACCACCACCGCAGGCACTGCCCCCAAACCCTCACTGAAAATTCGCAGGAGGTAGGTGTTCCATCCCACCCAGTCCCCCGAGACCGCGGACTGCGCAGGCGCTCGCTGAGCACCCGCGCGGCGCGTTCTCTCGCGCGCTCCCTCAGTCTCCTCAGCGAGCCCCTGGGCCGAAGGAGGCGCGGTGCTTCCAGGGTGTTGTAGTGTGCTCCCTCGACGAAGGGCCCTCACGTAAACTGGGCGCTGGGCGTCGGAGAACTACGCCTCCCAGCGTGCCCCGCGCGAGGGCACAGGGCGTTTGCCCTTGACGGCTTTAGCCGTCAGCGCAGAGAGGAGGACCCGGGAAGCCGGCAGCGGCGGTAGGAGGGAATGCGCGTGCGCGCTNTCCGCACCCGCCTCGCAGCGGCGTCTGTCAGGCAGCGTGCGGGGCTGGGCGCTCGCCGCGCGCGGGGCTGGAGTTGGGGGTGGGGGGCGTGGCTGCCCCGAGTGCGGGTTCATCCCGGGCCGGCTTCTCCCCAGTTCTCGCCCCCATGCCGGCCGTTCCTCCCATTTGCCGGCCGGGCCTCCCGCGTGGCACCCGCATTTGTGATTCGGTGCTCTCGGGGTCCGGAGGAGGAGAGTCGGGAACCGGGCCCCTCCCCCCCACCGTGAGCCTCCAGGCCTCAGGGCAGCTCTTGGGCACCGGAACGGAGGCGAGGGGACTCTCTCTTTTATGTAATCATTACTTTTTAATCGCACCCGGAGTATCGACCCGTCTCCGGGACTTGCCCAGTGGGCCACGAAAGGCTCTTGATGTTTCCCACCGCTAGCATGGAAGCCGCGGAGCTCCTTTGAGTGCTTCGGGCTCTCGTTCAGGTTTCAGTGCGAATGGACGGACAGATCTGGAGTTGAGAATCTTTCTTACAGCTCATTTTCAAGTGTGCTTGTGCCAAGAGGTCGCACCCCTTACCCCCTTTTTAAATTTATCCTTAGGAGAGTGGAACAGGCTTTACAAAATAGTCCACACCTCAGCCTTAACCTGAAATAATTTCCCGCTGTGTCGAGTTTGCGATTCTTTACTTCAGAGCCTCCCTCTTGCCGCAGCAACTTGTTTCTCCTAAGGCCTGGTAGAGTTCTTGAAAAATAATTAAAATGTGAAGTCGAGATACTCCGAATGTGCGCGGCAAGAGAAGTACGGTCGTTTGGACCTTGCGTTCACACAACCATCCAGCCTCATGAGAAAAGCTTTCGCTGAATTTTTTGTTTAGTGGAGTGGGCAAGTTCAAATGCTGCTGCACTTTAGGTAGCATTCCATCATACTTGGCAGGTATTCATAAAATATTTAAGTGGTGATAAGGAGCAGGCTCACTTTTGGTTCGGTGACTATGGAGGCAGCACTTGTAAGTGAAAAAATGGCCCTGTGAATAAGAAAGGTAGCCACACTTGACGCTTTTTCAGTTATCGTGGTGATTTGATAGTTCCTTTCTGTCTTTCTGATAATGAGTAATTGCTGTGAACCGTATTGGCAGTGGGAGAGGTAGGAAGGAAGTTGTTAGAGTGGTTCCCACTTTTCAAAGTGACCCGTAGATTTAAGTGGGGTAGGCTAGTTTAACCATCCAGCCGTAATTTTTGAACAAAGTATCTTGAAGCCATGTGACATAGCTTAATCTGTTCTCTGTTCAAAATAATCTCTCATTTTAGGTCTTTCTAATTTAGAAAACTGGAAGTAGCAGAAAAATGAATATTTAATTTGTATAGTTGTATTTGCACAGCTGTTTGCTTGGCCAGCGCAGATTGGGCCTGAACATAACCCCAAAGTATGTTCTTTTTTGAAAGAAGATTCCTGATGGAAGCCTAAGTTAGTATATGTGGGAGGAATAAGGAAGAATGCAGGTCATTTAGTATGGAGGAATCACTACTAGTAATTCCATAACAGCAGGTACTATGCCAGGTGAAGAGGACTTACAGATGGGTAAGGCACTGACTCTATCTCTTTCTTGAAACTGTTACCAAGTCCAATATGTTTTTAAGATTATTTTGCCTGGAGAAAGTGTGGGCGTATACAGGGTGTACAAAGGAGATAGCGTCAGTTTCCTAAGAGAAGATGACGTTGAGGAAGGTGGTAGTGGTAAGGAAAAAGTATGTGTAAGGGGATGAAAACAGTAAGGATGGGCATTTAGGGTAGAAGGAGCAGTGTGAGCAAAAGCACAGGGATCTAAGCTTCCCTAGTGAGTTGGCAGAGACAAAATTATGGATAGTCTTATACACAGTTGAAGTAATTCCAACTTTTATCTTGTAAGCAAGTAGGAGTTACTGAAACAGGGTAAAGAAAAGAAGCGTGAGCCAGCTCAACCCATTTAACTTCCTCCTGTGTGTTAAGTGTTATGTTAGGTACTTCATGCTTTACCTTCTTAAACTTGAAGGTTTAGGCATGACCGAGATAGAAAATGAGAGAAAGGAACTTAAGGCAGAAGGAAAACTGGACATGATTAGAGAGAGCATGGAACACATTTAAGAACTAGAAGTTGTCCTCTACAACTGTAGCATTGGGCTTATGGTGGTTAAGTAGCAGGAGAAGAGGCTGCATTGATAGATCCTTGAAAATTGCATGCCACTCTAGGGATTCTAGAGTTTTTTCCTATAGATAATAATAGAGTTTATGGATTTTAATCAGGAAAGAGTCATGCAAGGTTTTCCTTTTAGAAAGATCATTCTGGTATTATAGAATGCAGATTTCAGAAGGGATGGAGGGGAGGTAAGGCGGGTGCAGAAGGACTGGTTAGAAGATTTTGTAATAATTGAGGTGACAAGTAAGACCCTAAACTAAGGTAGAGTCAATGGAGATACAAAGGAGTAAGTTAATAGCACAAACATTTAGAAGGTAGAATTCATAGGATTCAGTTACAGGTCGATTTTAACTTGGGTGATTGAATAGACCGTGGTACAGCACAGCTGACCCTTGAACAATGTGGGGGTTAGGGGTGCCAACCCCCTCGCAGTCCAAAATTCATGAATAACTTTGATTCCCCCAGAACTTAACTACTAATAGCCTGCTGTTGGCTGGAAGCCCTACTGATGACAAAAAGTCAATTAACACGTATTTTATATGTCGTATGTGTTATATACTGTATTCTTACAATAAAGCTAGAGAAAAAGTGTTAAGAAAATCATAAGGAAGAAAAATACATTTACAGTACTATTTATCAAAAAAGACCACATATGAGTGGACCTGCACAGCTCAAACCCGTGTTGTTAAAGGGTCAACTCTGTACTGAGACAGGGACTTCAGGAAGAGGAGCAAACTTGGGGAGGAACAGTATTTTAGCTTTGGGATATATCGAGTAGGGAGTTATCTATGAAACATACAGGTGGAAACATCGGCTCCACAGTTGGATGGGTTGGTTTGGACTCTAAGAGGAGTCTTGCTGTGAGAGTCAGCGGGCTGTATTATAGGTGTTAGCTGAAGCCTTTGATTTAGGTAATACCAATGTAGGAAGAGTTTACCAATGGAGGATCGTTCTGGAAATAGACAATGGAGAATATCATTTAAAGCCAAATAGAGGAAGAAGACCTGGAAAGGGAAATTCCTGTGTTTAGAAGATGCAGAGAAATCATGAGAAAATGTCACAGAAGCCAAAATGGGATCATTTCAAAAGGAAGCTGTACTTCACAACCAACTCTGTAGCAAATTAAAAAAAAAATTCAGACAAATAAAAACAGCTGTGCTTCAAATGCTTTGAGAGCTTGAGTAAAAACAAGGATTTTGTTTGGAGTCTATTGAATTTAATAGTAACTAAGATCTCTTTTGGGGAAGGAGCTAGGTTTCATTGAATTGAGGAGTTAATAGGTTATAGAGTGCAGAAAGTAAATGTAGATTTTTTTCAAGAATAATTAAATTTTAGCTGTGAAGGGAAGAATGGAAAGAGGTGTTAGCAGATGGTAAAAAGGGTTAAAGGAGTGATTTTTAACACGGCAAAGACTTAAACCTGCTTTTTTCTTATGTCAGTTTAATTGAAATGTAATTCATGTAACATAAAATTCACCCTTTTAAAGTGTACAGTTTAGTGGTTTTAGTATATTCATAGAATTGTGCAGCCATCTCCATGGTCAACTCTAAAACATTTTCATTACTCCGAGAAAGAAAACTTTTACTCATTGTCAGTCACTCACTATTCCCCCTACTGCCACCGATTAGCAACTGCTAATATACTTGCTCTCTCAGGATTTGCCTATTCTGGACATTTTGTATAAATGGAATATATTTATACAAATATGTATATTACACAAATATATTGTCATTTGTGACTGACTTCCTTTACTCAATATAATGTTTTCAAGGTTTATCCATATTGTAGCATATATCAGGACTTCATTCCTTTTTATTGCCAAATAACCTTCCATTGCCTAGTTATACCATGTGCTGTTTATCCAGTGATCAGTTGGTGACTATTTGAGTTGTTTCTACTTTATGGCTATTGTGAATGATTTTGGTGTGAATATTCATGTGCAAGTTTTGGTGTGGATGTATGTTGCTCCTGGGTATATATCTAGGAATAGAATTAGCTAGATCATATGGCTACTCTTATGTTTAACATTCTGAGGAACTCCCAAACTGTTTCCCAAAGCAACTGCACCCTTTCATCATGCAGTGTAAGGATTCTGATATCTCTGTATCCTCACCAACATTTGTTATGTTCTGGGTTTTAAAATTTTAGCTATTATTGGGGCGCCTGGGTGGCTCAGTCGGTTGGGCGTCCGACTTCGGCTCAGGTCATGATCTCCTGGTTCGTGGGTTCGAGCCCCGCATCGGGCTCTGTGCTGACAGCTAGCTCAGAGCCTGGAGCCTGTTTCAGATTCTGTGTCTCCCTCTCTCTGACCCTCCCCCTCTGACCCTCCCCTGCTCACGCTGTCTCTCTCTCTCTCTCAGAAATAAATAAAACATTAACAAATTAAAAAAAAATTTTAGCTATCATTGTGGGTGTGAATTGGTATCTCATGGTGGTTTTGATTTGATGATGTTGACCATCTTTTCATGTGCTTGTTGGGTATTTGTAGGTCTTCTTTGGAAAAATATCTACACATTCCTTTGCCTATTTTAAATTGGGTTGTTTGTCTTTCTGTTGTGTTGTAAGAGTTCTTTTTGTTTATTCTGGATGCTAGATGCTTATCACATAGATGAGGTACAAATATTTCCTTCATTCTTTAGGTTGTCTTTTTAGTTTCTTAATATCCTCTGATGTATAAAAGTTTTTAATTTTCATGAAGTACAGTCTATCCATTTTTTTCTTTTTTTTACTTATGATTTTGGTGTCATATCTAAGAACCGAAGATTGTAAAAATTTACACTGTACTCTTCTTTTTTTTTTTTTTTTAACGTTTTATTTATTTCTAGGAGAGAGAGAGAGAGAGACAGCGTGAGCAGGGGAGGGTCAGAGAGAGAGGGAGACACAGAATCTGAAACAGGCTCCAGGCTCTGAGCTGGCAGTCAGCACAGAGCCCGACGTGGGGCTCAAACCCACGAACCATGAATCATGACCTGAGCGAAAGTCGGACGCTTAACTGACTAAGCCACCCGGGCGCACCTACACTGTACTCTTCTAAGAGTTTTATGGTTTTAGTTTTTATGTTTCAGTGGGTCCGTTTTTTTGCATGTGGAAATTCAGTTTCATACCCATCTGTTGAAGAGACCATTCTTTTCCCATTGAATAGTCTTGGCACCTTGTTGGTAATCAGTTGACCATATATGTTTGGGTTTATTTCTGGACTCAAGTCAATTCCGTAGGTCTGTATGTTTATACTAATGCCAGTACCACATTGGTTTGGCTACCCTATAGTTCTGTAGTACCTTTTGAAATTGGGAAGTGTGAGTTTTCCACCTTTGTATTTTTTTCATTATTTTTTTGTGGCTATTCATGGCCCATTGCAATTCCATGTTAAACTGAGGATCAGCTTTTCCATTTCTGCAAAAGAGATTGTTGACATTTTGATAGAGTTTACATTGAATCTATATTTCCTTTTGAGTTACAGCATTATTTTGCTGTCTTAACGTTATTGAGTCTTCCAGTCTGTGAAAAGGCTGTATTCCCTATATTGTACCTTTTACCTCCACAAATGGAATTTTTTTAAAATTTCATTTTTGTTTTTTTTTTTTTTTTTTTTTTTTTAATAGTTTATTGTCAAATTAGTTTCCACATAACACTCAGTGCTCATCCCCAAAGTGTCCTTAAAATTTCATTTTTGGAATGTTCATTTCTAGTATGTTGACACAGTTTATTTTCTATCTTTATCTTGTATCCTTTAACTTTGTTAAACTCATTTATGGGCTCTAATAATTTTCTAGTATATTCTTTTGGGTTTACTCTGTAAGATCATGTCATCTGTAAATGAATGGAGACAGCTTTACTTTTTCCTTTGCAGTGTGAATGCTTTTTTTTTTTTTTTAAAGCCTAATTGTCCTGGCTAGAACTTCCCGTTCAATGTTGAATAGAAGTGGCTGCTCTTAGGAAGAAAGCTTCCAGTCTTTCACCAATAATTGTAATGTTAACTATGGGTTTTTCACTGATGCCCTTGATAGTTTGAGGAAGTTCCCTTCTATTCCTAGTTTGTCAGATGTTTCATTAAATGTTTGTTAAGATTTGTACATGTTTTTTTAATTAGAAAATTATTTTTCAAATTACTGATTTTTATTGCTATTTCATTATGGTCACAGAACATACTTTGTGTGCTTTCAGTCTTATCAAATGTGTTCAGATTTGTTCATGGCCTAACATACGATCTGTCTTTAAGAATGTTCCAAGTGCACTTGAATGAATCAGTATTCTGCAATTGTTGAGTGAAGTGTTCTGTGGATTTCTGTTAGGTCTAATTTGTTTAAAGTATTGTCCAAGTCATTTGTTTTGTCTAGTTGGTCTATCTATTATTAAAAGGGGGATTTTGAAGTCTTCAACTGTTGTTGAACCATTTTTCCTTTCAATTTAGTTAGTTTTTTTTTGTTCTAGTTTTTTTTAGGGTTCTGTTACTAGGTGCATATATGTTTGTAATTGTTATCTTACCATTTTATCATTAAATAATAGTTTTCTTTATCTCTTATAGCATAGTTTTGTCTTAAAGTTTATTTTGTTAGTAGTATAGCCAGTCTTCCCAGCACTCTTTTGGTTACTGTTTGCATGAAATATCTTTTTCCATCCTTTTACTTTCAACTTGTGTCTTAGAACCTCAAGTGGATGTCTCATGGGCAGTGGATAGCTGTATCTTAAAAAAAAAAATCTGTTTTGCCAATGTCTGCCTTTTAATTTTGGGAATTTAACCAGTTTACATTTACAGTAATTATTAGTAACAACTTTGGCCCTATTGCTGCTTGTTTTCTATATATTTTATATCTTTTTTATTCTTCATTTCTTCCGTTATTGGCTTCTCTGTTTCTTGCAGTGTACTATTTTAATTCCTATATTTTATTTACAGCATATTTTTGAGTTATTTCTCAGTGATTGGCCTGGGGTTATAATTAACATTTTAATTTATATTAGTCTCGTTCAGATTAATACCAGGTAATTTCAACTGTGTATAAATATGTTACTCCTGTAGCTCCACTCTCCTTTATGGTGCTGTTGTCACAAGTTATATCTTCATACTTTGTATGTCCATCTGATTTAAAACTGCTGCTTTATGCAGTTGTCATTTAAATCAAAAAGGAGAGAGAAAAGAGAGACAAACAAAAAATACATTTATGCTGTCTTTTATATTTACCTATGTAGTTACTTTTACTACCATTAGTTACTTTTACTATCCTTCTTTATTTCTTCATGTGGATTCAAGTTACTGTCTAGTGCCTTTTCATTTCATCATGAAGGACTCCCTTTAGCATTTCTTGTAGGATGAGCCTGTTAGCAATGAATTTTTTCAGTTTTTTTTCTTCTGAGAATGTATTATTTTTCTCTTTCAGTTTTGAAGGATAATTATACAAGATAAAGATTCTTGGTTGACAGGTTTTTTCCTTCCAGTACTTTGATTATGTCATCCCACTGCCTTCTGGCCTCTGTGGTGTCTGATGAGAAGTAGGCCGTTAATGAATATGAAGATCCTGTGATGAGTCACTTCCATGGGCTTCTTTCAAGATTCTCTCTTTGTTTTTGAACTATTTGATGAAGATGTGCTTCTGAATTTCATTGAATTTCTCCTGCTTGGAGTTTGGTGAGCTTCTTTGATATATAGATTAATATTTCATTAAATTTGAGAAGTTTTTAGCCACTTTCTTCACATATTATTTCTGTACTTTTTATCTCTCCTCTCCTTTCAGGGCTTCCATTATGCTCGGTGTGCCAGATGGTGTACCATAGATCTCTTATGTTCTGTTATATTTTCTTCATTAATTTTTCCTTTTGATCCCCAGTCTGATATATTTCAGTTGACCTATCTTTAAGATCACTGGTCTTTGTCCTGCCTTCTCAAATCTGCTATTGAGCCTATATAGTGAGTTTTTCATTTTAGTTATTATACTTTTCAGCTCCAGAATTTCTATTTGATTCTTTTAAAAATTATTTATTTATTTTTATTTATTTATCTTTAATGTTTATTTACCTAGAGAGAGAGCGTGCGCACATGCAAGCAGGGGAGGGGTGGAGAGAGAGGGAGAGAGAGGATCCCAAGCAGACTCTGTGCCATTAGCACAGAGTCTGATGCAGGCCTCAAAGCTGTGAACCATGAGATCATGACCTGAGCCAAAATCAAGAATCAGATGCTTAACTGACTGAGCCACCCAAGTGCCCCTAAAAATAATTTCTATCTTTTTATTAATATTCTCTATCTGGTGAGACAGAGTTCTTAACATTTTCTTTTAGTTTTTTTAGGTATAGTTTTCTTTAGGTTTTGAACATACTTAAAACAGATTTTATTTATTTATTATTTTTTACTTTTTAATTTTTTTATGTTTTTATTTATTTCTGAGAGAGACAGTGTGAGCAGGGGAGGGGCAAAAGAGAGAGGGAGTCACAGAATCCAAAACAGGCTCTAGGCTCTGAGCTTGCTGCCACCACAGAGCCTGATGCAGGGCTCGAATCCATGAACCGTGAGATCATGACCAGAGCTGAAGTTGGATGCTTAACCGACTGAGCCACCCAGGCGCCCCTTAAAACAGATTTTAAAGTCTTTGTCTAGTAAGTCTAATATCTGGGATTTCTTAGGGAGTTTCTGGTGATTGCTTTTTTTCCTGTGTGTGGGCCATTCCTTCTTGTTTCTTTACATGTGTGTGGTTTTTTTTGTTGAAATTGAACATTTTGAGTATTATAGATGGCAGTTTTGGAAATTAGGTTCTCCTCTCTCCCCATGGATGTTGCTAATTGTAGCTGTTGTTGTTTAAAAACTTTTCTGAACTAATTTTCTAAAGTATATATTCTTTGTTATGTGTGTCCATTGAAGTCTGTGTTCTGGTAGCTTATTGGTCAGCTAATTATTGGACAGGTATTTGCTTAGGAAATTTCATACCAAAAACGTCTCTTAGTATCTTCAGAGGGATGTTGTACTACTGTTGGAAGTATTCACTGAGCATTCCACCACTTTACAGCTCTGGTTAGTTTTAATTTCCTGTTTGTGTAGAGGGTCATCCAGAGGTGAGCCTTCTTGGGTATGATAAACTCAGATTCACACTGAGAATCTTAATCAAACAGTTGAAAAACAAAGAGAGATTCTTGAAAGAAGACAGAAGTGACTCCTCATATATAAGAATCCTCAATATCATTTAACAGCCGACTGCTGTGACTTATTAGCAGAAATCATAGAGGCCAGGAGGTGGAGGGATGACATAGTCAAAGTACTGGAGGAAAAAAAAGTTAAGAGCTGGCAAAATTCCTGAGCATGTGCCCAGCCCTGGGCATACACATTGCATCCTAGATTCCCAGGAATCTGTTGAATCTGTTCAAGGTCCTTATTTCCTAAAACATCTCATTGTCCAGCCTTACCTCTCAAGGTTTTTGGTCAGTTTGTTTGCCCCAACTGTTACTCATTGCATCAGGCCACAGCACTGAAAACATCTGCCTGTAAATGTTTTTGGCAAACATCCCTTGTGTTCTGTAGTGGCTTTAGCTTTGGGGAAAGTCTGAGGTAGCAGTATTAGGTGAGATAAAGCAAGACTTTTTAGCAAATCTTCCAGGGAGCCCTTCGATAGGTCAAAACAAATAATTTCAGTTTGTTTGTAAATGATGTTGGTTTTGCCAGGCCAGTGCTGGGAACGTGGGCTGTTGCTTTCATGGCCCCCACTGATCTGGGGACTCAGGGTAGGACGACAGTAAAATGTCACAAAGCTCTGTGTTTTTACCAAGATTTAGCTTTGTTTCTTGAATAAGTAATCCTTGGATTGCTACAAGCTTTGGGTTAGTTTCTGGTGTTCTGGAAAAGTTGATTTTGACAGTTTTTAGTTGCTTTTATGGAGGGGTGGACTTTTGCTGTGTCTCATGCCAGCATTTTACCAACATTTTCCTATCTATTATGCTATACTACACTCACCTTTTAGGCTGCCTGTATTAGTATAGTTCAGGTGAGTTTCATGTAGCATACAGTAGTAGGTCAATATATTTTCTTTCTCAGTGCTTTATTTTTCAAGGATTATAGATGCGTTTAGAGAAGCAATATAAATAAAGTTTTTTTTGACTGTTACAAGTACACTGTTAAGTATCCTTTCAGTTATATTCTTGCTTGCTTTTATGTATTTGAGGATAACATTTTAATAGTGGAATTGCTAGGTGAGACTATTAATTTTTGATAGGTTTTGCTAAATTGCCCTTTTTTTATTTTTTTATTTTATTTTATTTTATTTTTTTTTACAAATAGTTTATTGTCAAATTAGTTTCCACATAACACTCAGTGCTCATCCCCACAAGTGTCCTCCTCCATGCCCATCCCCCCTCCCCCCCCATCCATCAGTCCTCAGTTTTTGTCAGCATTCAAGAGTCTCTCATGGTTTGCCTCTCTCCCTTTCCCCCACCATTTCCGCCCTTCTTCTCCCCCTTGTTCCTCAGTTAAGTTCCTCCTAATCCTCCTATACGTGCAAACATATATTTGTCCTTCTCTGCCTGACTTATTTCGCTCAGCATAACACCCTCAAGGTCCAGCTAAATTGCCCTTTTAAATGTATCAGTTTACACTTTTACTACTAGTGTATTAGGGTGTCTCTTTCTACACACCCTTCTGTTACTGGGTATCAGACTTGTTCATCTTCAGAAGATTTGCAGTTGTAAAAGAACATCTCTTTAATTTCCTGTTCCTTCATCTTTAAAATATCTTTTTTGTGTGTTTTGTGTTTATACCCTCTACCATTTTTTTGTTTTTCTTTCTTAAAAAATTCTTTAACGTTTTTTATATTTTATGTAATTTATTGTCAGATTGGCTAACATATAATGTGTAAGGTTTGAATGTTTATTTTTTTTGACCTGGAAGTTGATAGAGTCCTAAACAGGCGTCATGCTTTTGGTGCAGAGCCTAGTGTGGAGCTCTATCCCATGAACTGTGAGATCATGACCTGAGCTGGAGTCAGATGCTTAACCGACTGAGCCACTCAGGTGCCCCAACGTGACACCTAGATTTTTAAAAATCAGCTTCATCATTTTAATTTATAGTTCCCTAATGATAATGGAACATTTTTCATATGTTTATTTGTCATTTGTATATTTTCTTTGGTGTCTTTTGTGGTCTTTTGTCCATTTTCAAATTGATTTGTTTACTTACTGTTGAGTTTCAAGAGTTCTTAGTACACCTTGGATAATAGCCCTTTTTTATATAGTCTTTTATGAATATTTTCATCCACTCTGTTGCTTGTCTTCTCATTCATGGTCTTAAGTGTCTTAATTTTTATGTTTACCCTTCCCACTCTCTTTTTCCTACAGAGTATTAACTAAAGAAATTAAATTCCATACTCTATAGATTTTGAAGCTTAATCAGATTAAGAATTTATTTGCTTATTTTTGCAAGGCTGATGTGTGTGTCCATCAGAGAGCATATTAAGGTGTTTCTTTTTTGTGTAAGATATTAGCAGCAATTAATAATCATTACCAATATTTGTTTTTAAATTGCTTATTAACTGGTGATAGTCTTTCATTTGTTTATTAGGTGGAAGATTTTGATCAAAATAAATTTGCTGCATCAACACTTTGTATAGGAAGTTCAGGATAAATACCTTTCCCCCCCTTTATTTACCAGCTATTCCAAATAATGAGATGGTTCTCTGGCATCCTCCAAAGGAAAGGGACCAGTGAACTTTATTTTTGAGTATTATGAATTCATGGATTTAAGTATACTTGGTACATTTTAGTTCGTTGCAATTATTATATTAAATTTTGGCCAGTGGGATCATCTTCTAGTTGGCTTCTGAGTCATTTTGACTTGATTTTGAGCATCTTTTGTAACTTTTTACTTTTTTAAAAAATACATTTTTTAATGTTTTATTTATTTCTCAGAGAGAGAGACAGCATGAGCAGGGGAGGGTCAGATGGAGCAGGAGAGACAGAAACTGAAGCAGGCTCCAGGCTCTGAGCACAGAGCCCAATGTGGGGCTCGAACCCACGAACTGTGAGATCATGACCTGAGCCGACGTCAGACGCTCAACTAACTGAGCCACCCAGGCACCCCTACTTTTTTTTTTTTTTTTTTAATGACATGGTATTTTAGCTTCATCTTGTATATATCCTGCTCTGAGACCTGGTGTCAGCCTAATGGAAATACCTAATAATTCCATGTGTTATGTTATGTTCACACAACTTAATGTGTATTAATGTCATGATAATTTAGTAGATATTTGGAAAAAAATACACACAAATTTAAAGAGAAAATATTTTTATTTCACTCTTAAGTAACTACAATTAATGGTTTGCCTGTGCCTGCTGCATACTGTAAATATTAATACTTTGTAATCAGATGGACATTACCACTCTCATTTCTTATCCCTTGCTGATTGTCACATGGTCCTTAAAAAAAATTATAGCTACTATCCCCAGAATCTCATTTCACAAAGATACGTCATTGAAAGAAATGCAGCTCAACCTAATGTTGAACTTGAACTTCTTTTAGCTAGTAGTTTGTACAGTGTCTGACAGATATTGAGTACTGCTCTTTGTCTCAAATTGAAGCTACCCCGTGGCTCCTGTATGACTTGACTTATGATACTCTGGGTACCTCAGTCCAGTGTTTGGGAACAAAGACTAAGTATTTCTGCCTAGCTTCTATTGCAGCCAGTGGTGTTCATTTTCAGTTTGTTTGTTTGTTTGTTTGTTTTTTAGTAATCTCTACACCCAACATAGGGCTTGAACTCATAATCCCAAGATCAAGAGTGGCATGCTCTTCCTACTGAGCCAGCCAGGCACCACCATTGGTGTGTGTGTCTTAAAAGTTACTGTTAAATAAAGTTGTTGGTCCTTGTAATCTCCAGTTAAATTCTTATTTAAGATTTCCTTAAGAATAGATTATCTGATTATGAAACGTGACAGGAAAGAGGCCTGTCTCCCCATCCCTCAAAAGGATATACCATTCCTTTAAAAATGTTGTTTCACTGATAAGTACCAATGATATTTATTAATGATTTTTTTAAATAAGAAAAATTTTTGTCCTCTGTATAGAGTGACTGCTAGTGGTATATAGCACTTTGATTTTGTTTAGAGGCAAGAGTCTACTGTGGGTTTCCGCTGATATATACTCTTTGATTTGGGCAGCTGCATGTAGGACTGAACTGTGCCCTTTCCAGCCTACCTTGTAGGCAGAAGGTGAAATTATTTTCTCTATGTTTCGGCTGCTCATTTTCCAACACCTGATGTTCCAATCCTTAGAGTTTCAACTTTGACCTTAAATAAAGGACATATAAGCTAAGCTCTTTTATTTTATTATTATTTTTTACATTGAAGTTCAGTTGACACATTGTTACATTTGTTTCAGGTGTACAATGTAGTGACTCCACAAGTCTATACATTATGCATTGCTCATCACAAGCCTAGCTACCGATTGTCACCGTACAACCCTATTACAGTATCATTGACTATATTCTCTGTGCTGTATTTTCATCCCTGTGATTTATTCACTCCATAACTGCAAAGCCTGTACCTCCCACTATCCTTTACCCATTTTGCTTAACCGCCCTCCCCTCTACCTACCCTCTGGCAACCTTTAGTTTTGTTCTGTGTATTTATGAGTCTATTTCTTATGCTCTTCAGATTTCATTCTCATCTGGAGGTTGATTTTACAGATTGCATTCAATTTCCTGAACTACCTTGTTAGTTTTTCTGTTTTCTTGTCATTAATTGTATAGTAGTGGTCGGCATTGAAAAGGCATTCATTTTCATTATAATGAACTTCAGAATTCTAAATTTTTAAATTTTCTTTTACATGTATATCTTGGGCATATTGGGTTTTTTTAGTTTATTTGCTGGGGGAGGGGCAGAGAGAGAAGGAGAGGAGAGAGAATTCCAAGCAGGCTCTGAACTGTCAGGATGGAGCCCTGTGCGGCGCTTGAACTCACCTGACATCATGACCTGAGCTGAAATCAAGAGTCAGACTGACGCTTAGCTGACTAAACCATGCAGGCGCCCCTAGGCATACTATTTTAATCAGTGACACTGAGAATGTTGGGAAGCTGAGTGGAAAACATGAAATCACTATGTCATTCAGTGAATTTCTGTGAGTGGCATGTGGGACTCTAATTAAATGTTTATTTGTTTGGATAGGCATCTGAAGATTAAGTCTTAATATATATAAGAAGGGTATAGAAAAGAAACAATAACTTCACAGAAAGAGTAAAATCTCTATTAAGGTATAGCCCTAAATGGTTGTAAATAGTTTTTAAAGGACTAATTATGAAGCAGCTCAATTGAATGACAGTTGATCTGTGGGGATATGCATGAGAAATTGTCAAGCTATAAATGTGAATACTAGGTTGCGTTTACTGGGGAGTCTCTCTGAGGAGAATCTCACTGCTGATGTTATGAACTCCTCTAAACCATATCTGCTTCATCTGAAGGATTATATATGTCCCATTTTGTTTATAAACTTAAATTTTTGGACAGTAACATTTATATTTTAAGAGAAAGCCTTTTTCTCTCTTATTTGGTTTTAAAATAAGATTGTCAGTATTTTTTTGACATGATTTTTTTTAAGTTTTAAAATTTTATCAGAATAATTCATAAGATAGTTTAAGATACCAAGTAGTGCTTGTGTGGAGTTACTAACAGCAGGCTGAGACTGCTGTCCGTAGAAAGGCCTGCCTGCAAGGTCAGTCCTTGGCTGGCAGAGGAGAACTTGACTGTTAACATTCTACACAGTACATTAAACTTTTCCTAAATGAGAAGAGTGGCTCAGTGTGTCTCAACTGTTGGTAAAAACAGTGTGGTTTCTGCTGAATACTTGCTTGCTTTCTGGGAGCCTGGAATTCTGTACCTGCTAGGCTCCACAAAGACCTTGGGCTCAGTGTAAGGAGCTGCCTGGCAGACAACACGTCCCACGTTACTGTTGCAGCTTGTTTCTGTGACCCCACTGCAGGAAAGCTTTTGGAAGCTGGAGCCTGGTTTCCTCTGGATTTCTCTCCACGCGCCTTTTCCTTGGCCGTTTTTGCTTTGTATCCTTTCATGGGAATAAATCTCAGTCTTGGGTGTGACTATATGCGGAGTTCTGTGGGTCATGGGGGTGATCTTGGGGACCCTCTAACATAGACCGAAAGACTGAAAGCGCTATTCCTTGCCTCATTCTTGTACCGTCTGTCTTATTTCTTTTGTTATTTATTTCCTTATTTCTAAATAATAGGCTTACACTGCTATTTTTTAAGATTCCAGTTGTAGGTGTGTTGTTGATTAACTGGGTATTGCGGCAGATGAGGATTTAGGTCTCTTAACCTTTTCCTGAATTCCCTCCCTTAAGCCCTCTGATGTAATCATGCCTGTCACAGTGTCTGATTGAGTCAGTGTTCATTGTTTTCATTTTGATGACTGGACAAATGTTGTATAATGCTGAACCAGTCAATAGACCACAATTTCATTTTCTTAGCTACTTTTTTCTTTTTCCTATAGTTAATGCTTATCTTCTGTTTTTTAAATTTGATTTTCTATTCTGTTCTTATGACTGATTTATTCCAAAGGCCTCAGCAGCCCTTCGCCAGATTTTACTGTTCTTTTCCACATGGTCAGAGGTCTGTAAATCCCATTGTCCTCGGGAGCTCTTCCTCCTGTGTCACTGTGGACTGTGTCAGTAGTTGCTCACAGGCCTGCTTTTCCTGGGGCTTCCTTTGCTGCTTTTCAGGGTTGCATTCTGGCCGTTGGAACTCTGGAGTAAGTGTATGAGAAGTACATTCCTTGACACTATGTCTGAAAATGTCTTTATTTTACCTATACGCTTGAATGGTTGTTGGAACTAATTTTCTTTCAGAGTTTTAAGGATACTTCTTTATTGTCTTTAAATTTCCAGTGTTCCTGTTGGGATGTTGATCCTGATCCTTTGTAAGTACTTGTCCTGGAGGGATTTCTTAGCATCCTCTTTCTCTTCCCTGGTGCTCTGAAACTTTGTAACGTGCTTCAGTGCAGATCTCTTCAGTTACTTGTGGGGTGCTTAGTGGTCTCTTGTGATCTGAACATTCTTGTCTTTTAATTCTGAGAAAATTTCTTTCCACATCATTTGAAGAACAAGAATGTATTGTGTGTGCAGGTATTATTTACAAAATTTGGCATTCCCAAATAGTAGGTTAACGCTAGTTAGAGGTTCAGTACGTAGGGTATTAATGAGCCAGTATTTGGATTCTCTTGTAGAGATTTAGATTGGAGACTCCTAGTTTACAGCTTATTTTTTAAAACTATAAACACAAGGAAGACCTGAGTTTTAGCCTATTATTTATTATTAAAGAACATTTATAAAATGCTGAATTTGTTTGACTTGTAAACTAGTTAAGCAAGTTCTTGGTTTTCTGGCATAGGTCTTTTTCTATGTAGATATTATCAAGTATAATAAAACATTAGAGTTATTCTCAAAAGCCCATTTTGGGAGACTTAAATTTAGCAATCTTTCTTTCTTCCCTACTTATATTACTTTGTCCTTTCTCATGGGTGAGTGATTCTTATAACATGTGCTGATTAATATTGGTACCAGAGCAGAAAAGACTATTTTAAGAATAGTATATTTCGGGGTGCCTGGGTGGTTCAGTCTGTTGAGTATCTGACTTTGGCTCAGGTCATGATCTCATGGCTTGTGAATTTGAACCCTGCGTCGGGCTCTGTGCTGACAGCTCAGGGCCTGAAGCCTGCCTCAGATTCTGTCTCCCTCTCTCTCTGCCCTTCCCTCACTCACACTCTGTCTCTCTTGCCTTCAAAAATAAATNCTGGTTCTATGGAGAAAAAGTGAATGTTTTTATTTTTATTTATTATTATTTTTTAAATTTTATTTTGGAGAGAGCAGGGAAGTGGGGGAGAGGGGGAAAGAAGAGAGGGAGAATACCAAGCAGGCTCCATGCTGAGTGCAGAGCCCTATGCAGGACTCGGTCCCATGACCCTGGTATTGTGACTTGAGCTGAAATCAAGAAAGAGTTAGACACTCAACCAACTGAGCCACACAGGTGCCCCTTAATTTCATTTCATTTCATTTATTTTTGTAGGAAAAGTGAATGTTTTTAAAACATTGTTGGTTAAAC